>NC_138911.1:68175021-68557053 GCF_965231255.1 Vanellus vanellus
CTGGTTACTGCAAGATGATTTTGCCGGGTAAGATGACATACACTAGCAAAAACAAGTGTGATGTTCAGAGTTTGAATGAAAAAGGGGGGGGAAAAAATGCCAATTTCTGCCCAACCTGCCCCCAAAATCCAAAACCGATCCAAATGCTACTGCAGAGCGTATCGCTACAGCGACCCCACACTTTGACTGCATTTGTAAGAAGAAAGAGGGAAGTTTTCAAAAGTAGTGAGGAACACAGACACCAAACCACAGATTACACAACAGAGTGTTAGGCATGTCGCGTTGCAGAACCCAGCATGGACCCCGGTATACATGGAGGTGTACACATTTATGCCCCTGATCTGGCAACCAGATGTAGCTGCGCCGCGTAGATCCTTATGCCTCAGCCCAAACCTACTACGCCAGCACTGATTTTTAGAAACACGAAGCTCAGGGCTTTGGTTCGCAGCATTTACCCACGCAGCTCTCTCCACTGTGCCCAAAGAAAACTGGTTTGCTCACCAGTGCCCTCCTGGGAGGTTTTGGGATTTCACCAGTGGCGAGCACAGCCCAGATCCGCAGGGAAACACCACCGTGACGTGCTGCACTCCTGCATCTTTCTTGGCGAGGTCGTCAAACGTGTACTCCACAAGACGTCAACACGCAAGCTCAGTTAGGAGACTGAGAGCTCTTATAAAAACAGTCTCACAGCACTTATCTCTGAAGGATGATGGGCTTTGCGGGGAGGAGATTACGGTGCTTGGGATTTAGATTTTATTTTTTTTTTTCCAACCCTCAGAGCAGTCTGCTTTAGCAAAGGGCTATTTTTGAGAAGCTGTATGTTTTTAATTCACCACACAAAGTGGCATCCAAATCCTAGTGTGTACCTACACTAGTTTTACTTTACCACTTCCATTTGCCTGCTATCCTAAGGGCTGGTTCACAGGACATAAAAAAAAAAAAAAAAAAAAAAAAAGGACTGGATAAAATTGCCATGTGGAAAACTGGGACCTAACAGGCATGGTCTGCCCTTAGCAGTAGCCAGATTTCTGCCGGCACCACGAAGGGTACTTAGACCTTGCAGCTCCTCAGGAAACAGGCACACATATGTTCTACCTTCCCAGCTCATCCGTCTTCTGAAAATACCCAGCCACTTTCCCCCTATACTTTATTTCAGCTCTTAAGCTGAATTTACTTTTAAGCAATAAAGGTTATTGCATGGTATTCATTGGATTTTATATGCTATCAAGGAGACACAGGTGAGCTGAAACCCCCGTATTTTAACAACTTTCTTCCACGTAACTTAAAAGCTGCCGTTCTCTTGCCCTGCACAGGTAACATATTACCAAGAGGTAACTTCACAGCTCTGCGATAGAAAATACAATCCCACAAACAACCCATACTGCACCAGCAGCAGCTGCTGTAAGGAAGGCTCGCTGTCCTTCCCCTCTTTCAGAAGATCAGGGTTAGCCACTCTCCAGAATGGGAAGAGCCAGATCTGAGACCCCTGAAGGTAATGTCCCCTCCCGTGTCCTCACACAAGGACCACGACTCGGTCAGAGCACAGCCCCCTTCATCCTCCCACCCCCTCTCCCCAAACCCCCTCCTCTTCCCTCAGCTAAGGAGGTGTTTCTGAACAGGGCTACCAAGGCTTGCATCCAAGTCAAAGAACTTGCGTCCCCCCAGCAAGTCTCCTCCCTCTCATCACATCAGCAACTCGTCAAAAAGCTGACGAAACCTGGAGCGGTTAATTAAGGTATGCTTAGCCATTCCCAAGAAAAGAGGGGAGGAGTGTCCAGGGGACACAATACAGCAGACAACCGTCAGAAACATTTTCTTAGCAGAACACCGTAGGCATCAAGGAGTGCTCTGTACATGGGTTTGGTTGTTCTTTGGGGTTTGTGGGTTCTTTTTTTTTTTTTTGGGGGGGGGGGGGGGGGCGTGGGGGAAGAATTTCCTTACATTGTTCTTTTTCCTCTGTTGCTCGAAAGCATTTCTCTGAGAGGCGAGCTCGTTTTGGAGACTGGCGATTTCCTTCTCTTTCCCTGCAACCCTGAAATAGCAAAAAAAAAAAAAAAAAAAACAAAAAAACAAAAAACAAAAACAAAAAAAAAAAAAACAACACAAACAAGTCAGAAGACATTTAAGAAATTTCAAGTGAAGCTCTGACACCCTTTCACATACACTAACTTCCCTTCCCTTCCAGCGACACACTTTTTGAAAAAGCTGCTCTCACTGACTTGGCAGTACCGCGTGCTTCCTACTGCTCTGTGAACCGCGGGCTGCCAGAGCAAAGCCCATTGTAAAGCTGTTGTTTGCCTACAACAGGCATCTGCACACATTTATCAAGGCCACGGAAAGGCAATGCGTTAGAGGAGGATAAATCAGCCAGCCCACGCTAGTACACCACCACAAAATGGGCACTGCCTGCTGGATAAGAGCATTCTTTTTCAAGCACCCAGTCCACAATTTATAAGTCATTTAACTTAAAAGAAAAATAATCCAGCCAGCCAAAAACGCATGACAGCGGCAATTTGTGTAGCACAGTATAAGCCAGCACGGCATTAGCTTCCACATAGTCCTTTAGTGTGCTTCAGCTCTACATTATAACACACTTTTACCCCTGAGATTTTCCCTGGGAAGAGATTTCCACCAGACGATTTTATAATATGAACAACCCTCTACTAAGCTGAAGTTCCAAGAAAAAAAGCCTGTCACTTTTGCTTGAAACACCAACATTTAACTCTTCAGACACACAGCTGAGCCGGCGTGCATTTAAAATTAAATCAATCGGGGCTTGCTTACATTGCGGGCACAGCAAATTGCAAGCACTGTCTGCAGAAGACCACAGCTGAAGATTATAAATGTAGAGATTTGTCTCGCACTAAAGTTTTATTCGATAGTACGAATTTATCTTTTTTTTTTTTTTTTACTGGCCCCTTCTCACACGTTGATATTGTACATTTGGCATTTATTTCATCTTTTAAATTTCCCGAGCAATAAGCGAAACGAAGCGCTTATCTATTGCGTTCAACTTCCGGCAGTACTCACGCTTGCAGAAGCTCCTCGCTTTGGACAGCCAGAGATGCCTACAAACAGATCAGAAACTCGTTAGGAGCAGACGGGCAGCAAAGAGCGATGCAGAGGGCGCGATCTGCCTTGTTCGCCAGGCCCTGCTGCAGCACTAAGCAGCGGCCCTCTTGGCCTTCGAGGGAGCCCTGCCCAGCCTCCTTTGGCCAGAAGAAGCCCGGCTGTGATACAGCGTGTAAAGACAGGGGTGGAAAGCGAGACAAGAACACAGCAGGCGTAAGAAAGAGCACAAGGCTGCAAATTTACACAATAAAGGGAAGCAGGAACAGATAGGCAACAGCCGGAAAAGCTGGCTTAGTGCAATCCAACCCTGAAGCTGTCCCTGGACTCGCACGGTCAACACGACGACTGGTTTGCCATCCCGTCCGTACAAGCTACCATCACCCCTTTTGACTTCACTCAGTAACACTGCAATTGGAAGCTGTACCTGTTTGCAATTCTCCTGCTTTAATTCTTGAATTTGGACTTTAAAAGATTCGTTTTCCTTTTGCACATCCTGCCAAGTGAAAAGAGGCAATATATAACATATGTATACCTATAGAGATATACGCTCACAATACATATACTCCTTAAAACACAAGGTTTCTATCGAAGCTTTACCTGCAACTGTTTTACTTGGCTTGCAATTTCTCTCTCTTTTTCTTCCACTACAGCTTTCAACTTCTTCATTTGTTCTTCTTCCCCTTTCAACCTGCAGAGATGGTTCAGAAAGTAAGAAAAAAGCGTTAAAGTAAGAATTCATGCTAAAAAGGGAGAGACACTCTAGCTGGGACAGTTTTCAGCAGCAGAAGATAAATAAATTTTGTATGCTATATATAATAATCAGCCCAAAGGAGAGCACATACACGAGAAGAAACCATTGCGCTACGGCTCTAAACCAAGAAAACTAACAAAAATATACGCCAGCTGCAACAACACGCCTTGCAAGCGCTTACCGGCTAAGAACTGGCCTGAAGCAAGCTAATCATTCCACACGTCAATCAACAAACACCTTTAGGCATGGCTGATCTCAACGGCATTCATTCAGAGCCAAAGCGGAAAAGAATCCATTGACCACCTGAGCAAATCCTGCAAACCAGCTGGCTCCAAAGGTGCCAGGGACAGTCCCCGAAAGGTGCGGCTGCCTCAGGCACCACGCACCGGCTATACAGGAATCCTGCTGGGAGGGCAGCACGTTACAAGAGCTGCGTTGAAGACAGAGCCCTTTTTGGCAGAGTCTCGTACAACCTTTCTCTGACTTAGAGCAGCCAGACAAAGCAGAGGGAAGTCTGGCAGCGTTCCTCCATAAAACAGGAGTTGGAGAATTGGCTATTGCATCTCCGACTGAAAACGGCAAACTATCTGTTCATTGCTTTTACCGACTCGGCCACAGGCACTTAAATCCACAGTCTTTTAAAGACGCTAAACAGAAGGAGAAATTATCAGCAGACACAAGAAGTAGCAGCGATCTCGCCAGTGCGCAGAGCCCTGGGTGATCGTTCGCTTTTGCAAAGCGAATGAGCGCTGCTACTTAGGCACGGCAGGCAGCGACGCCAGACGCTTGCTATTACACACGGCAGCAGACACGCGGGCTGGTGTACGTCCATCGGCACTAACAGCTTATTTTAGCAAAGCCCATAAAATTCTTGAAACCAATTCATACATTCCAATTCCCGATAAATGCCAGCACCGAATGCATATTATCAGCAGGCGCTCGGGAAACTGCTACGAAAGATACTCACAGGCTCTCCAAGTCTTGGACTTGGGATGCAGCAGGTACCTGAAAAACAAAGCAATTCCCAACCTCATTTTTATGGCACGGTAAAGCTTTCAAAATTAACAGCAACTCTTTGGATGAGCAGGGCACCACACAGCTTGCAAGATACTTGCCAAAGAAATACCAGGAATTTTGCATCGGACATCGCTCCAAGAATATCTAAACACATAACAGATTTTAGAAGCACAGCTTACACCAAGCATCCCAAACTTCATGTCAGCCAGTTTCTCTTCATTCCACCTTCCCCCTGGGATAAATGCCTGTCTAGACATCCACCCAAAATAAGAGTGCAACTCAGTTTCTCCCCTCTATCATTGACAAAAATCCAAACTGAGCCAGCATACCACCTGATCGGAAAAACTCTTCCATTAAGTAACACCTGGCTTCAAGGATGTCCCATTCCCTGTTCTCAAGTCCAGTGAGGGAAATCAAAAGCCAAAATATTCCAGTCAGTTGCAACTTCTGCAACAGGCGAAGGCAGGAAGAAATCACAGCAAAGCCTGACCACTTCAAGAGGAGTTGCTACCTTCAGTTACAGCAAGAGCTCCTCCATGACCATAGCCCTCCAGAGACGCTACTTCGGTCTGGCAAGGAGGTACCTATGAACCTATGGTACTACAAACTCGGCTACAATTCTGTCCATGAGCTTCAAAGTTTTCAGACCACCAAAGCTACTCGTTATGCATTATATCATCCAGGTTAAAGAAGAGCTCTCAGAACTTGTTATCCGTGTAAAGCCTGTTTTGGATGAAAACAGTTGAACTAGGGGGCTCTCGGAACTGTAGACTACCAGTTTAGTCAAGCAGGATTTAAAATAGCTCTGTAGGTTGAAGCCAATGCAAACCCTTTTTGAGAGGTAGAAAAGAAAACCAACGTCTTCCAGTTCAACTGAGCAGCACTCCTCAACCATATCTGCTCTGCAGCCCATACCTGTTGGAGGTGTTGCAGGTTCTGTTGTTCTAACTCCTGAACTTTACTGGTTAATTGTGCAATTGTATCCTTCTGACCCTTTGGACAAAACAAAGAAGAAGAAAAAAAAAAAAGCAAGTTTAGAAGGTAAATGTAACTTTTCCACAGCCAGAAATACTGCAACAGAACTTATTTCCCTTTAGAATACCAAGGAAGCTTACCTGCAGCCATTCTCCTTTCTTAACAATCTCTTTCTCCTTCTCTTCCAATAAGGCCTCCATGGTTTTCACCTGCTTTTCCTTCCCCTTCAACCTGTACCATTAAACACACACAGACACACAGCATAAACCCTTGCTTTTTTATCCATCTGAAAAAGAGACAGCCTACGCTTTGCAGCACGTAACAAAAGCAGCGTATGTGATCAAAGGCACAAACTCAATTCACCTGCTAAAAATCAATGTGTGAACACTTCCTCTTCAGTCTGGGTTAGCAGGAGATGCCCTTGATCAATGGTACTGCTCATTAAGCGAAAGCAGACAAATTCTGCGCCGACGTACATTGCAGGGATCTCACACACGTGTGCTCTCCTCAACTAAAAATACTTCCTTCCCCCTCCCCAGCTGGGGACACAAGGGACTGACGACCGTGCCGGCTCAATTCTCACTTGCCCACCCAGCTCCAGCACAGATATTGCACCAAAGTAAGTTTGCCATAGCGCCTTGCCTACATCCTTCCATCATCCCGACTTGAATTTAATCCCTCGTAGTTAAACTGGGACTCGTGAAGCCATGCAGCACTTCACCTCGTTTGCTGTCCCAGACAGGACCAGGTATTTCTAATAAGGACACGCGTCTACCAAGACCAGTGTTAATAGGCTGCATCACCTCATGCAGAGTACAGACACCAGGCAAGAACTTTTTAACTTAAAAAAACGTTAACCTCCCTGGAGCAGGGAAGCATGGGGTGCACAGGGCAGATCAGACATGTTAACAACCGTACTTACAGAGTCTGAAGTTCTTTGACTTGTGATGTAATCGACACCTAAAGAAAATAATCAGTACTTCAGTTCAACGCACACGGAAGAGACACATAAATGCTATAAACTGCTCTAGGGAGAAACAGGAAAAAGCCATTAGACATTATTAAAATAGGCGCTATTTGTCACAGTTATATAAGCATAAACATGCTGTCTTTTTTTTTTTGTGGGAAAATACATTATGAGAAGCCAAGTGTCTCCGCTATATACTTTCTCCACGTTTAAAATGTGACTTCCAGAGCAGAAATGAAAACAGTGCAGATGGGAACACAAGCAGGCCCGCTGGAGCACCACGAGAGACAAAGGAAGAAGCAGACACTGATGATGACAACCATCTCACCAGCAACTGCAGCTCAAATCAGAGATCATCCTTGGTCATTTAGACCTTCGCACAAACAAGTGCTTTTTAGATGTTCTCTGCAACGTCAGCACTCCCTTAAATTCCCACTTTAAGGCTGAACGTGGATTGAAGAAACAAGATTTAGTGGGAATATTCCCTTTGAATTTTGTATAGAAGCCTGACAGTGGCTATCTGCATACACACCAGCTGTCCAAACGGCTTAGTTAGTCCTCTATCACAACACGGCAGGACTTTCCACATTCCCAAAAACCTCTATTCTGCTTGCAGGATACCAAAAGCTGCATATACACCACCTTTGGAGCAAGCATCCCTCACAGGCAGCTTTCCAGAGACAGCAACTCTAAACTGCATCTCATTCTGGGCTGTGTCAGCTCCAGGGAAGGAAACACACACAAATAATTCCTCCAGTTCCTGGGAATTTGCTTTGGAGCAAAAGCCCAAGACGGAAACACATTCTATGAAGCTTTGCCTAAAAAGGATGAAAACTTCCACACTAAGGAAAGAAGAAAAAAAGAGGGTGACATGTTGGAATGCAGCTAGCTGAAAAAAGTGCAGACCAAAAAAAAAAAAAAAAAAAACAAAAAAAAAAAAACAAAAAACAACCCAAAACCAACCCACACGCCCCACACAAACAAGCAAGCAAACTTCCTGACAGCACGATGGATTAAGCTGCCTGCAGAATGGGCTCCCTAAGGAAACGGGGGTTGCCATTGTTTCGGATGCTAGACAGCAATCACGCCAAAAAAGCCAGTACTCCTCCATTTCTGCATTCCTGACAGCTAGAGTAAAACTTACGCTGCCAAGACAGGCTTTCTTTGGATGCTGGAAAGGAAACAGTCTTAGGTCTACCTGGAAACCAAATGCTATTTGGGCCAGTAGTATTGTTCTAGCAACGCAGAAAGGCCAACAAAAGGAGAAGCACCTTCAGCACGTGAGATTTTCGAGGTGCCAGACTCAAAGGATGTCCCAAGGTTTCGTGTTTACTACAGGGACAACATGCAATATGCCCAGGCAGAGCTAATGCCACAATGCTTTAAGTTATAGCAATTCTTGCCAAATTTCATATTAAAAGTCCAAAAAGCCCGGGCATCCAGAGGAATGTGGTTTCCAAAGGACAGCAGTAGTTATACTACGTATTTATGACTTTATATCCAAGAATAGTGTAGCTCTACCCTTAAGAGTTCCCTTACCCAATGACATTCACCAGGGAAAGACACCGCACTAGAACAGAAATGAGTGAGCAGCGCATCCAAGGCAAGGCTGTTTCACACTTCTGGGACTAAGGTATTTTACCTGTTTTTCCATCTCAAGCTGGGAATTTCCTACTTCTTCTTTCAGAACCTCTATTTCCTGTGTCAAAGCCTTTTCAATGACAAAACAGACAGGATTGGACAATGGAAACACAAAAACGCCACAAAAATGGATGCTACAAATTCATCACTATAGAATGCCATGCAGTAACGAATAAATGGTAGTCAGTGGCATAGACACAGAGAGGAAAGTAGGTATGGCAGAGAGAGATACCTGAACAGTCTTCTCCTTGCTTGCTACTTTAAGGATTTCAGCTTGTAGGAGTTCTTCCACTGATTTTATTTTTCCATCCTTCTCATGGATCCTTAAAAAGAGCAGAGGAACAACATCAGCTGGCTGAACTGCGCTGCTTGAGCAAACGCGCAAGTTTTGGGGCTGCCACCACGTCACATTGCCAGCTTCTGGAATCCACAGTGGGACCTCCCGCTATCGCGGGGTGCCATCTCTCACCGCAATCCCAAATCCAGATAGAACAAGCAGGAGAAACAAATAGGAGGAATAAAACTAGGAATAGCGCAGAACAAGCTGGCTTTATATAACCAGTAGTTCTCATGCTAAATAGATACTATTACTGTCTACAAATGCAAATTAAGGCATCAATAGTCCCTGGAATGACGCACACTTAACTTTAGCCTTCACTGGACATTCCAGCAAAGTATTTATCAACTCCAAATGCACACACAGAGCGAACAAGCTCACTCCTTCTGGAGTGCCTACCGAAGAAGAAAAATTATCTGGCAATTCAGTGCAACTCCTCGTCTAGTCAAAGTTAGGCTTATGAAGTTAATTGCTTAGCAGAGAAGCAACTGGATTTTCAAAAGGTATTGATCTGACGTGACATGTTTCTAAAGTGATAACGCTTCCTGCCACACACATATACTTCACTCAGTTAAAAGCGAATCATTTCAAGGAAGCAAAACACTTGTAGTCATGGAATAAAAATAGAAAGAAGTAACAATCAGAAATTAAATGTGTCCAGTAACTTACACTTTCTGGAGTTCTTCCACCAGTGATTGGAAGGAAACCTGTTCAAAAACAGAACTTCAAATTAGAAAAACAGAAAAGAGCAAACCAATCTGCCAGTGTTGAGGGGTACGGAGTAGAGAGCTTCAGCTCTCTGGCACTGGGTAAACTATGTAGCAGCCTAAGGATTTTATCTATCTGGCCGCTCCTGAGAAAATTAGCTGTTGGTCTCCAGTTCCCAGCAAACCAATAACACAAAGTCTGCTGCAAGTTCCAGGAAAACAAAAGCAAACCCACACCATCTTTACCAGGAGAGGCTGAGGTTCAGGACCAGCATCTGACCAGCGAACTTTTTTATATTGGCACTACTGCACACCTTGCCACGGTTACTGTGCTTCTCCTTTCCCATAAATAATTTTCTAGAAACTAAGTGCTCTCCTGAGCTGTCCAAGTAGAGCTGGACGTCAAGGAAAGGCAATTCCCAATTGGCACCAAGCACATAAAAAATGGTAATAAACAGAAATGTCCAAAACAGACATGAACAGAAGTGGGCTAGGTCACACCTGCGTAAGTGGGGATTAACATTAGAAAGCTCAAATGTGCATAATGAAGTATGAGCTGCGCGCAGCCACGCTTGCCGCACTAGGCTGCTGAGAAACAAAGCAACCTACAGCCATTTCGGTACGTGGCAAACTCAAACCAACCCAGAACCACCACTGAATTGGAACCTTTACATCTGCCACGTTTCTGACACTTATGCAGAGGAAGTATTTGACAGGAGTACCGGCTTCCAGACCAGCGCTGGAAGAAAATAGGATGCTTTGCCAACAGGCTTCAAAGACATCCTCACCTTTTTCCCTTGACTTTTGCAACCACAGCAAGATTCTTTTAGATTTAGTTTAGGTGTAATAAAAGTTTTAGATGAAAAAAGTACTACCTGCTCCGATTGCTGAATTTGCAGACTTTGAAGTTCTTTTCTCAAGGATGAATTTTCCGTTCGCAGTGCCTTTGAAAGCAGACACACAGATAATGAAAGACACATTTGCTGGGGAAGAAGTGTTAAGCTTGATAGAAAAGTCATTTCTTTTAGAACAAGTGAAAGACTTTGAAAGCCTGAAAGAGAACCCCTCTGCAGCAGTTGGAGCTGAAGTATTCAATGGACTAATTATTCATTACGGACAACTCGGAGTGGACTTCTATCTGTAGGAAGCTGGAGGCCAGGGAAACATCAAGGTGATGTGCTTACATCTTTGGCTGTTTAGTAACCTGACAGTTTGCTAGTGTGCAACCCCTCCCCCGTACAGGGGTCTCGGTGATGCACCTGGAATTTAGGGACATTAAGAAAAGTGAGCACTGTCTCGGCTACACCCAGGTAGATAGGACACAGCCTTCCAGCAAAACCCAGTTGAAAACAGACAGGGATTTTTGTACGGGCATTCCAGATTTCTCACCATTAGCTTCTTTACAAACAGGAAACACCTTTAGCATCACCCCAGAAGCATCACTAGTTTATAATCCATTTAACCCTTCAGATTACCAACGAAGCAAAAAGATGCAAGAGGCCCATATTACCAAGTTATTACAGAACACCTTTTCCTAAAAACAGATTTGTTGCAGATTAGGCCAAACATACAGCTCTGGAGAAGTATTCACTTTATTCCAAAAGACACCAGGAAAACATCCTAGCAAAATCTGCTCTAGACCAAGCAAAGAGAAGCACTTACTGTACGCCATTAATGCTCATGCTTAGTCTATCATACCAAAAAGGTTTTAACCTTGTCTCCATGAGATGCTTTTCCTATTCAAGTCTCAGACTCCACTATGAGCACTCAAACGCTGTGCACAAGAGCACTTAATGTCTACTTCCCCATAAAAAGATCATATGAGAGATTTTACCTTTAGCTCCTCCTCTTTATTAGCCACCTGTATGAGTCCTGCCTCAAGCAGCTCTTCAACTGTCTTGATTTTATCATCCCTCTCTCTCACGCTGAGAAATCAAAAGTATTAGGAAAAAGAGAGTTAACTTTTGAAGGCAGTTTAGCTATCAACAGTAACCCTGTTGCCAACCAAACTGGATCTTTATTTTAGCCTCCAATTCAGAAGAAAAAAAAAAAAAGTTTCTTACCTTCTTTCCATCTGCTCTAACAAGTCTTTGTTCGCCTATAAAAAACACAATAGGGTGATCATTAATTGGTTCAATAATGGTTTGGGATTCTAAAAACAGAAATAACTGGAGAGCATCAACTTAACCAGAACCTTAATTACCACATAAAACAGGGGCAGAATGTCCTCATAGCACTTGTACCTAATAGTGATGCTGAAAAGATGTCAATCAGAATCATCTAGGTTGGAAGGGATCTTTAAGATCATCAAATCCAACCATCGACCTAACACTGCCAAAACCACCACGAAACCATGTCCCTCAGCACCAGGGCTACCCGTCTTTTAAATACCTCCAGGGATGGGGATTCCACCACTTCCTCGTGCAGCCTTCAATCTTTCAGAGGAAGCACAGATCCAGCCCAATCCCCTTTATGATTTGACACTGATGGACTACAGGAGTTCTGGCAACAAGATGCTGTGGGACACAGGATCCCAGTGAACCTAGGGACCATCAAGCATGCCAAGCACTGTGCAGCATCTAATCCCTAGCAGCCAGCTCAGTACCTCAAAAATCTGCCTCTTTTGAGCACTTATCGAAACCACAAGCTCCACCTGAAGCTCACTCAGCAGAACATTTATGGTTTCTCAACACCACCACATCGTGAGTGACCACGCGAGAAACATAAGCCAGCTACCAAGAAATCAGCCCCGCTATTTCAGACAGGACAGCAAATCAGCCAGACCCAGGGGAATAAGGCCGCAAATCCGTATCTCTGCCAGAAGAAAGGGAGCTGCTGGCTAGCAGATGCCAGTGCAGGAAAGGAAATAAGTTTCCTGTCCTGCAAGTCTTTTTCCAGTGTTTCAGGAAGTTTTCTCATTCCACAGTGGTACAAAGTCAGGGGTGTTCACAAGAGCTCTCCCAGGGAACACTGGCAAAGGAGATGGGGCTGAGCAACACAACAGCGTTGAACCTGCAGCATCCTGCGTGAGTACCAGTCAGACTGGGTGCAGCAGGTATGCCTCAGGCAAAAATACAGAAGAGGAGGGACAAAAGACATCACGATGCAAATAGTTTTTCCATTCCATGGGTCTGCTCTTTGGTTACTACTGGTTTGAGAATTCATTTCAGGATGGAATAAAACAGGTAGGGTAACAACCTTACTCTGGTCTCCCCACAGCCCAGTAAGAGCCCTCTCCCCTGGAAGGGCCAGCTGCTCATGGGATTTTTTTTTAATTCCTGAAAACCGCCATTAAAACTGGGAGGGGTTGCAGAAATACGTTTTTGCTTGTGTTAAGCTAGCATTCTTCCAGGGAGGAAAAAAATAAAAAAAAAAAAAAAATCAACATTTTCTTTGGACACTCTTGACTAGGTCTAGAAGACAGCCACAACTGCCTTACTTGAACCCTCTGTGGAAGAGCAAATACCTAAAAAGCAACAGGCTTTGACCCCAACCAGCTCAGCCTAGGGCCAGCTTAAAAAAAAATACTTAAGTTAAAAAGATGATATCTGATACAATCTCAGTGAACACTGGCTATACCTGCTCAGAAAGGAGAGTCTGCAGCTTCTGAACTTCAGCTTGCAGAGTTGTGTTTTGATCCTTGAGAACCTAGAATGGAATTTAAACGTTACACCAGTTCAGAACTGCAAACCTTAACTACAGCATTTTCATTTTGGCAATGAGGTAATTAAATAGCACAGAAGCCATTCCAGCGAGTTCTTTGGAAGCTACAAGACTACAAAGAGTCCTTTCCCCTTTTTTTCTTGCTTTTCTATAATACTACTTTTGTCCTTATGTTCCTGTGAGAAATTCAGCTGTTACCATCTTCATTCCCTGGCAGGGGATCAGACAGTACCCAGTGCGAGAGAAACTGCGTTTTCCTCCTAAAGCAGTATCCGCACCATGTCAAGGTTTGATAGCTGCCTCTTACAAAGCACTCATCTGGCGAAGCAAATGGTCTAGGATCACCCCTCTAGTTCTCTGCAGCTGCCTTAACGCTGCGGATGCACAGCCAGGAACCAGCAGAGCGGTCTGCACAGCTCCCACGCTTTGGTCCAACTGCAGGCTGGAAAGAGGCAAACCGGGAAGACAAAGAGCCACACCGCAGACCTTGTCTTCCCTCCAGTAGTCCCGCAGCAGCCCTTAACAGACAGGCTGCCCGTCTAGATTCCTCGTATATTTTAAAAATCCTCCTCTGTTACTGCTTTTTATTTTACAAAGTCTTTTTAAAGACTTGCTAGGCGCTTTACAAAAGTAAAGAGCAGGACACGTGATCTATGCTTCAGACCCAAAGCCTTACAGGGACAACAAAAGCAGGAAAGGACAGCAATGGTGAGAATTAAAAGAATTACTCTGTTTTGAACCTGGTTGTTCTCTCTTTCGTGTGCATGGGGAAAAAAAGAAGCACTTCCTTAGGTGGAAGCATTTAGTACAGAGCTGGTCTGGCTTACGTTTGGGATCAAAGACAGGAGGAAAAAGAGACTAGAAGGGCACACAATGTTCATGCTGAGAGCGCACTATGCATTTCCACAGTGTCGTGATGATGACAATCGGTGTTCAGTTCCCTATTTACCTCCCAAGAACTGCCAGGATTGCCTCCAGGTGATTTTTACTATTCCTTAGCACTGAGTCGATTTCGGCACATAACCATGCACACCACCTCGAAGGCCTTTTTCCTGGGTAACAGTTACTACAGTAACCATCGCTCTACAGGAAATTCAGATTACTCCTCCTCATATTCATTTTTGCCACTTCATCTGACGTTTTAAAGTGTTCCACCACCCGGACAGCCCTGAGAGTGTCACTACCTTGAGAGCTGTTGACTTCCTCAAGCCTGCCACCTCTTCCCACTCCCCTTTCCAGACTGTTTATGCGCCCGTTACCCAGCACACACTTCACTGAAGATTCAGTTGATGGCTTTATTATGAAAATCCACTAAAATCGTACTGTTTCCCATTCTATTAATTGAGGAAACTTCTTCCCTCTTGTTCTCTGGCAGCTTAGAGAAACTACAGAGCCTTGCAAGGAACTCTCAAAGTCTTTTGAAAGTGCCACTTTAATATCTGATCCAAGTTTACTACCTGCTTGCTAACACCTTCAAAGAGCTCCAGCAGACCGATGAGGCCCAGTTTCCCCCTACAAAAGCATGCCGCGTCCCCCACTACCCACCCGCTCCGTTCCTCACTAGCAAACCCACCAGCTTGACATGAGGAGATTCAGAGTGAGCGGCCTTCCACCACAAACATCAGAAGAGCAGCAGTACCCAAACAGGGGCTTTCAAGGATTTAAAAAGATGGGAGTTATCACCCTTCTTGGGAAGCAGGTCTGTTTCAAATAGCTGAGGTTCAGAAAAAAAAAAAAAAGCCTAAGGTGGCAGAGGGCAAGGAGGCATTAAGTTGCTCTCTGCATACACCATCTAGAAACCAGTACCAGCTTTGCTCTGCAGGCCCCAGATGTCAGAACTAAAAGCCTTAGCAATTTAGCTGCAGCCTTATGAGAAACAATTTGGAA
The DNA here is from genome assembly GCF_965231255.1 of Vanellus vanellus. NCBI lineage: Eukaryota > Metazoa > Chordata > Aves > Charadriiformes > Charadriidae > Vanellus > Vanellus vanellus. The sequence continues at coordinate 68,190,039 of NC_138911.1, forward strand.
GGCAGCAGGAGAAAAATAAGCATTTTTACACCTACCTCGACAGAAAAAAGAAAAAAAAGAAAAAGACCTGACAGCACGATAACCCAAGCAATAAAGACTCACACCAATGTCCTGGAAGTCATATTAGAAGGGAGAATGCAGGAAAACCGCAATAGCTTTTACTGAACCACCTCCTCTTCCAGATTTGAAAGACGTCACTGTTCACAACTGCAGACACTGCATGTAACTTGTGTTACCCTCTCTCCTACTCTGCTACGCAGTCTGCCGCTACTACTGCGACATCCCACACCGCTCCTGCCTTGCAAACGGAGTACTATAATTTACCTTAACGCTCAAAAGTCAGTTCTATTTTACAAATCAACGTTCAATTGTATGAACTGCTCCATAACCTCCACAGCCCGGAAATCTTCCTGTAAATAAGCACAAGGATAGCAATTTTGTATCTTACCTTGAATTCTTCTTTTGTGTTTGAAATCTGAGCAAGTTCTTCTCGAAGCTGATCTTCAAGAGTTCTTATTTTGTCATCTTTGATGTGAATGCTGAGATACAGCAGAGCAGTTAAATATGTTTTCTCATCCAATTCTTACAAAAAGCATCAATTCAAAAGAACATAAAAGACTGACAAACATTGTTTATCACATCCCAGAGCTATTTACCTTTTCTGCATCCTTTCCAGCTCATGTGCAGCAGCAGCCTAGATATAAAGAGGATTAACATAGACTTAGGATACATCACATGATTCAATCGACCTTTCATTCCACAATATTAAAAAGCTAGAACAAGTCATTTGGCCTCTCAGCACATGACTCACCAGCAAGAGTGAAAGGGGTGAGCTTGTCTTCATGCACTTTTAAAACACCCATATATACCAGGCAAGCATGCAATTACGCAAAGGGAAGAAGAACTCCAAGAGATTCATTTGACAACCAGGCTTATCTCTAGTTAAACACTTCACTTCCACCTCTGTAACGAACAAACCGCATAGCGGTAACCCAAGGACAGCGTTTTGTTTGATTCTAAAAAGATGCCTATGGTGAGGCGGGGGTTTTTGTGTGCTTTTGGGTTTTTTTTAGAGGGATGCTTATGGCCCTTGTATGCAAATGCCATGACTGCATATTCAGGCGGGGTTGTGTTCACTCCTGTGAAGTGTCCTGCGCTCGGCATGCCTGCGAATCTAAACCTCGCAAGCAAACTTACTGATTCAGTAACTTGGATATCCAAGTAAGAAACAGATTTCGCTGGTGGAGAAGGGAGGGTAAGAAGTAAGCCTGCCACCAGCTCTAAGAACTCCAGGGAATCACGTATTAGCCCGATTCTGTAATCTCACACCTTTAACGTGCTTAAGCACAGCTCGCTTAAACCAATGTATCTGCATTTGCATTTATCACAAAATAAGCAGAGGGTAGAGAGTGAAATTAAATATTTAACGGACAATTATTTTACCTGTTCATTTGTCAGAGCCTGTAACTTCTGTACTTCTGATTTCAGGGATAGGTTCATATTTTGTAAGACCTGAAGGAAGGAGAAAAAGAAATATATTTGCACTTTGCATAGAGACGGTATTTCAGGTAAGTTCACTCTTCAGTGCAAAGCACTTCAGGTCACTCTCTGAAGGAGTCTAGAGGTTACAGCAAGGAAAAACTTCAAGTTTTCTTATCGACGGCTTCTCAGCATCAGGCATTGGCCTTGCCTAGAAGAGCAAAATCGGGAGACTTGTAGCCAAAAGAGCTGGTTCTAGATCCAAAGGCAGCAGCCTGGCAGGCTTCATTTTGTACGTGCAGCCGATGAGCCTCTCCCTGCATCAGCTGGCATTTACACATGCTTTTATTATACCTTGAGCTCTTCCTCCTTGCTGGTTAAATTGGCGTGTTCATTGCCTAATGAGTCCTCCATCTGCTTTATCTGTTTGTCCTTTTCCGCAATCCTGCACAAGTGAGAAATGATTAAATATCAGTACTAAAAGGTCTTGGATGAAAGTGGTACACAAAGCATCAGGCTAAACACAAGATACACGCTGGCCCTTAAGTCCAATTCCTACTCTAAATCCTGCTGACAATACACTTTGGGTCCAAAAGCTTTTCCATCCGTTTTAAATGTTCTTTGCTTGCCAAAAATTTATGGGACATTCTCTAGCTCTGAAACACAACAACTACACCATCTCCCAAAGGGAGAAATCTCCTGGCACAGCCATACAGCCCAAATATTAACAATTCTCATGGTCACGCACATTCCTGCACGCCGCACTGAACCCTGCACATCGGCAGTGGCAAACACGAGAGCAGACGTTGCTTTCTGTGTAGCAGAGGGCCACGTACAACGGGCTCCAAACCTGAGGCCAGACACGGAAGGGAAATCCGCAGGAAGCAGTTTCCCAGCTCTTAAAGTCAATCTCATGGTGAGAAGTTAAAAGCATAGACAGCAACGTTTCCTTCACCGGTCCCTCCTACACGCACTGCACGTGCGTGGACGAAAGGTGGCATGCGTTAAAAGCCAGTAACACCTCCCAAATACCAGAGGAAAGGAACACTCACACTTTGTGTAGTTCTTCTGCCAGGACTGAAGCTGAGGTCTGCAGAGGGAAGAGAAAAAAAAAAAAAAAAAAAATAGCTGAAAGTAAAGCAAGTCAAAGAATCATCATCTACAGTGAGCCAGGAATAGCATTTGTAAGATTTGTCTAGTTATTTTAAACTGGCACAGGACGATTCCAACTATTTCCTGGCTACGGAACACTGAAGGAATCCCAGCACAGACTAATGTCCCTTCTGCGTTGTCCTAAGGCAATACGAAGAGAAAAACTGAACCGTCTTATTTGCCCTTTATCAGATTCAAACAAGCCATGGGGATCACCAGCGCTTGTCTCCCAAGGATTAAAGGGCTTTATGGGACATTCTGCTGACAAACCACTCAAAGAATTTAAAAAAAATAAAACCTTGTATAGGGCACGAGGACTTGTGTTAGGAACGGAAATAGCAGCGTAAAACCAGCAAGTGGCATTTTTCTTCCCCCCCAGAAAAGCCTATTCCTACGTGGTCACCCACAACGGGGCAGGAGAGACCCATCCCACTGGTTATAAAGGCATTGAGGGACCTCTGCAGATTGTTTCACATCCAGTTTGGTAGCGGCTGAGAGAAGTTCCATGTTCATTTGTGCTTCAGATACATGGCTCTCCTTATCCAGCCTTACCCTCCCCCACAATCCTGGATGTCGCAGAGCTTTTGCCCACGGGACCCTATGGTAAATGCTATACTGCCTTATCTGGATCATATCATAGAGAACAGCATCAGAGAAAAAAATTATTAAAAAAAAAAAAAAAAATCAAAGGGAACAAATAGTTTCCATCCCAGAGGGTCTCCTTAATGACCAGAACAGTTTCACCAACCCCCATGTCCAGAGCAGTATCCAGCCCTCCTCAAAGCGCTATTTTCACAGCCCCTGTCCCTGATGGAAAAACAGCCCTGCATTTTCATGGCCGGTGGGGCTCACGGGGAAAGCCCACATCTCCTTCCAACAGCCTCCTTGTCTAACCCAGAGCACAAAAGTAAAGCTTCCCTAAGGATTTATTTTCAAAGCCCTTTTAAAGGGCTGGATGAAAGGAGTAGGTCACAAAGACGCTGTAAATCCCGACCGTCTCTTTCGTCCCTACTCTCCCCACCCAAAGGGTTAAAGCACAAAGCTCTTCAAGCAAAGCCAGACGTCACATTTTGGTTAAATTCAACATCAGACTGAAACTACATCAAGCACGTCCATGATTAAAAACGCAGCAGAGGAACAACCTCCACTTGCGCCCACAGAAGTTACGGTCTCCGTGAGCCGATTTCTCTGACCCAACAGGGAAGCAGCTTCAGTGACTTTGACGTTTTATTCAGACCACAGAAATCACTTCTCAAAGAAACTAGTCAAACTAAAATTTCAGAGATTAAAAGAATTGAGAAAGGCATTGTGCAGGTACAGCTTCTGGTTTGGGGGTGTTTGTTTGTTGGTTGGTTTTTTTTTTCTTTTTTCTTCTGCACAGAAATCACTACTGGAATGAACGAACAGCTTTATATGGGAGCTACGGTAAGACACTGTTTCTCAACCCAATGCACAAGGGAAAAGCATGATCAGGCCGTTCACAGGAGGACTGCAAAAAGACCGAAGAACCACAAGACAGAATTGTACACATGCAAAACTACAGAAAAAAAAAAAAAAACATTCAGAAAGGTATTATACCCTTTGGTTATAAATGGAAGCTGCTACAGGAAGATATAATTGATTTTTTTTTCCCCAAAAAGGACAGCAGAAGCTTAAGTTTTAAACCGGTTTGAGAAACATTAGGAAAGAGAATGCTAACAAGTCTTTGCTTTAAGCATTACATATCTCATAGCCAGCTACAAAAAAAAAAAAAAAATAATCTGATTTTTAACAAAAGTTCACAATTCAAGACTACAAAAGAAAGTCTGAGAACATGCTGTACCTGGGCTGCCATTTGTGAATGAAACTTCTGAAGCTGAGCATTCAAAGCATCATTCTGCTCTATCAGCTCCTTGTAAGAGAGCACAGAAAGAAAAGCAGGCTGAGATCTGCAGCTAGTCAACTTTTCCTAGGATTAGCTCTTAGCCATGATTACGTTAGTAAAAACAGTTCAGCATTTACATGTCAGACGCTTTTCAAAAGACGCTATTTTTCTCCCCACTAAGATCAACCAGTTTGAGTGGAAGCATAAGAACCTGTCCTGGATCAAAAGAAAAATATTCCCTGTCCCACCGTACACAACTTGGTTTCCCTGAAGCCCTCGAGAGGCACATCCACACTGCCTGTCACCACTTGATGCCAGGAGAACAGACATCACTCCAGAAGAGCTCAAACATCAAAGGTACACGGCTGCTCTTCCAGGGTGTTCCCCAGACCATAGCGTCATTTCACAGCTTGGGAAATTGCCTGGGTCAGCACATTTTCCTGACTTGCCCGGAGTGCTTCTCAGGTCTGAGATAGCCCCAGACCTCCTCACAGCACCACACACGTGGTCTCACTTCGTCAGTTGCCAGATGATACAGACTGGCACGCAGTTTCCTTCATTCTTTATTTTATTTCCCGCTGAATGGGAAACGCTTTACTAAAGCGGCATTTCAAGGCTATTACTGCATTTCCATAGGCACAAAGTGGGAGGAAAAACCCAAACCCTTAAGACACGTGAGCAACACTACCTGCACCTGCATTTGCATGGAGTCCTCCGCAGTCGCTCTCTTTTGCTCAGCCTCCATTAACTGCAACATCCGCTGCTCCAGCTGCTGTTTTGACACCATTGTATCAGTAAGTTTACTGTGCAAGCTCTGGATTTCATTGTCTTTGGCCACAAGCTTATTCTGCACATCTGTAGCAGAAACGTCAGGATTTTAATTCAGAGGTAAATACTTAACTGTGGGGGAAATAACTTTCCCTGTAAACGGGGAGGCTGAACGGAAGCCTCATTCCGCCAAGCCAAGGCTCAGCTCTCAGCAGCATTCAAACTAACTGCTGTCCCCACGTCCTGTCCCCCCAGGGTGCCGAAGCAGTACTGACTTCACCTAAGCTTTATTTAAGCCGTTTACTCAATAACGCCCCTTTTTACAAACGGCAACAGCCGAATCACTGTGGTACGCGTTATTTGGGAATTTTGCGATACGTGCCTTGTTGTGCTGCTTCGTGTTCTGCTGTTCTTTTCCTGAGATAAGCCTGGATTTCTTCCCATCTCCTCTCTGCCTCCTGCTGCTGGACCTTCACGTTGAAGAGAGATTTGATGAAAAGAAGGCTAACCTTTAATTTAGTTTTGAAACATTCAGAGTACTTCTCTTCGGTGCTATTCCCAAAACATATGGCAATAAAATAAAATTGTTTCTCGTTTCCATTAGGGCACATCTGAGAGACAGAGTGCCCTGTAATCCTCCTCCCAGAGCAGTTTAGCCTATTAATTTGAAAGGCAAATTGTGAACAGGATTTCATTACAGGCTCTTAACAGGATGGTTTCGGTAATATGAAAGTGTAGCATCTTTGCCCTGCAAGTTCAAAATTAACACTAGAAGCCAGACTAGCCACGCATCACATAAATCTGCATCTAGTAATTAAAACAGGTCTCAACTCCAGATACCAACTCTCCACCTGCAAGGGCTAGAGGTGGGAGAACTTCTGGTAACTAAGACTTAACCGCAAATATGAAAAAAGTAATGAGCTCTGGATTGGCATTCTCAATCATAAACACCACCTTTCTCTCCTGAAAAAAAAAAAAATTAATACAAAAGATCTTTTCTTCCAAAGAAAAGGAGAGAGGGGCATCCAGAAGCCAGTCCATTTACACACTAACTCTTAAAAAAGTATATTTTAAAATCTAAACATACATCTAAGCAAAAGCATGTAGTTTCAAACAAAATGAAAAATAGAAATAAATAAAAAAAGTCACACAAGGACAATTCTGTCTGGATGAACTACTCCAAAATATGAAATCTTGCTGGAATTGTACGCTCGTAGAAAGCAAAGTTCAATACCACCAGTTAAGCTTTTTAAAGATATTTACCTGGAAGGGTAAGTTTCACTCCACAGGGAGGTTCGTAATCACTCAAAACCCAGAGCAATGAATAAAAACATTAAATAAGCCCACAGGCTGGCTCAGCCTATCTGAAAATAGATACTTGCACATATAAAGATGACAGAGAGATTTCCTGACCAGGGAAACAGCTGAAGCGATTCTCACACACCTCACATCCTGCCCGACTCACAACTTGGCTCAAATAAAGCCTCGACAGGCACAGAGAACCCAAGTCACCTTTAGCTGAGCAACCGCTTGCTCTGCGTTCTTCTTCTGGAGCTCCTCTTGCTGCAGCTTAGAGCTCTTCTCTCCCAGCTCGTTCACCAGCCTAGCATAATCCTGGCGCAGTTTGTTCAGCTCAGCCGACTGCCTAAAAATAACCATTTTCACAGCTTTTTTTCACAAGAAGTATAGGCCATAACAACAACTACTCAAATATCAACACCAAATCCTATATTTACAACCAGAGGGCTGTACTGGGTGGGTTGGGGTGTCCCGTCCCCCCCCACACCCCCCTCCCGGCTTCAACCTAGGAAAGGGATGAGGGTCAGGTACTCTCGGCCATCAGCACAGCAGCAACAACCCACGGAGTCAGAAACAAAAGGTCAGCTATAAGCCACAAGCATCGGTTCCTTTAAAAGGTTTGCAAGCTGATGGGCATAATTTGGACAGGCTTATATAAACTAAAGAGACTCAGCATAAGGAAAGGTTTCACATTTAGATTCACATTCCTTTCCTCTTCCCATAAAAGATTATTGATCTCAAACTTACTCGAGACTATTCCTCCCGGAGTGCTCACTGCACGCATGTCTTCAGGCTATACGTTGCCTCCTGCCCTTGACTTATCTATTAACTTATGAAGGTATTCGATGCACTCTCTCACTTAGGGAGAAGAGATGCATTTCTGTAGCCCAAGGGAAGAATTTTAAAAGGCTCCCCTTTATGTCTAAGCAAATAAAAAATTTATTTTCATCTGTACCTTAAGTTTGCCTGAATTAAGGGTTTTTCAAGGTAACTAAGAGATAACGATGCTTTATTTCTACAAACAGGGCACCTCTAAAATCAGAGTACCGGTACCCTTCTCCCAGTGCTCGTCATAGTGACCTGCCCCAGCGAACTACGTGCAGGGAGCAGAATGTGCCTCCGCCGAGCTGCGCTCGGCAGTGCAGAAGCTGCTAACAGAAAGGGCCACACAGAAGCAGCATCTCTGCAAGAACAGCACAGCCCGAAAAGCAAGATACGGAGCCCTTTGTAAGTCCTGACAGTGGTTTTGACATTCTAGTCTCCAACAGTAACAAATCAAATATCTGAGAGCATATAAAGTGTCGGTTTTGCTTTCCATAGGCAGAAGCTCACTGGCAACAATTCACCCGTCTGACTCAGCTTTCACCACGATACATACAGTCCTCTCCGCCAGCTCAGGGGCAGCTCAAGTCATAACTCACAAACGACAAAACCTTGAGATGCCTTTTTGTTTCTCCAAAAGTTCGCAACGTCGGCGGATAAATCCAAGTGCCATCCCAGCGGTACCACTAACTGCAGGGTGTCAATTTTATTTTACTTTTTTTTTTTTTCCTTATCGCAAGACGGATTTGTAAGTTTCCAGCTGTTGCTCTCCCAAGAGGCCAGCATCAGCACCTCTCCTGAAGCCCCAGGGGAAAGGATACATACCCTGCCAAAAACACCGACTGTGGCTGAGCACTTCTGCATTTCTTTCTGCGAGAGCCTCAGCACCCACTCTCTAAAAGCTCAGGCTTCAAATTGATAAAAGACAGTGATCTGTTTTGAAAGCCTTGGCTCGATGCAAATACAAATAGCTGCCTCCCCAGCCCGAAATAACTGTGTTCTGAGTGTAACCGCAAATTCAGAGACAGCCAAAGAGATGGAAACGAAAGGAGCAGAAGCCAGCACAACTCCTCAGGGAAGGCTTAAAACCACACGAAGCTCCGCGTAGCTGCTAACATACTTGCTCTCCATTTGATTGGTAGAAGTACTGACAGCATCTCTCAGGATACCGTTTTCCTGCTTCAGGTGGCTTATTTCTGCCTCCATCTGCTCACGGAGTTGCTGGAACTGATGAGGGGGAAAAAAAAAAAAAATCAATTCTAAAAAAAGATTAAACTAACAAGAAGTAAAAATCCAATAACTTACAACAGTAGATGAGATATCACCATAGTTTTAAGTAAATAAAACTAAGTGGATTTTTTGAAAGGCGGTAGCTTTAATTCCTTCTTCACACACCCACTCTTCAATTAAATTGTGCAACTCAGACCCTCTTGCTCAAATAAAAGCACCAGTTTCTTTTTTATACCAGTGTACCAACTGTGCATCAAGACAATTTTTTATTTTTAAATAGTACACAAGTAGTACCCGTAGGATACCAATTGCTCAGCTGTATAACTTTAGATACTTGTCAATAACTGCATATCAATAAATTACTTTTCCAAAGGGAAATAAAATAAATGCACCATGAATTAGCATTACAAGTCCACAAAGCCTTTAAACAAAAGGAGAAAAAGTATAAAATAACTAACAATACATAGATTATAGCATGTGAACTGCAAAAGGCCAATCCTCATCTAATATCCTGAAGCCAAGTTATGAAATAGATCCTTTACTTAAGCAAGAATATCTTTTGATTGCATTTTCAACATAGTTCCAAACTGAGGCAGGAAGAAGCCCTGAGAACCTGAAGCTGCTTCAGAATAGCGCAAACAAACCCAAAAGACAGGATTCGAAGGAAAAAATATGGACTCTGCATACGTAGATGACATCACAGCTGGTCTCACAGCCCAACAGCCCACTTTGAAAATCCTCCGGCACGTACACCTATAATACCTCCTTCTTCTACCAGTGCCAGTTCGTCGATACAGCTGACACCATTTCCAAGACCCAGTTTCTTCAAATGGCTGACTCACCAATGAGGATTTTTTTTTTTTTTTTTCATTTTTTATGTAAAATGTTTGCATAACAACCACAGCAGCAGACAGCAGCCCGGTGCAGGGCAGCCACCTCCAGCTTGGCACCACCACGTGTAACAAAGTGGTCCTTGGACGTTTGTTGGGGGGTTCTTTTGGCCTGTCTGTCCATTCCTCCTCCCCCCTTTTTTTTCATGCCAATAGATATACAAGATCCCAACAGAAGCGGGGCCACAAGCCCCATAAAACTGGAAGCTTTGGCAACAGTTTCAGCTTCTCTGCAATGCTCCAGCACATCAGCAGGGGGAGCAGACCCAGAGCCCTGGTTCCTCTGTGCATCCTTTCTCCAGCTTTGCCTTCACCACCAGCGTTTGCAAAAGCCACCCGGTTGCGCCCAGACCTCCTTCACCCTCCCCAGCCAGCGCTAAGACCCCCTCGTTATGCAGTTGTCTATATAGGTTCAAAGGAAACCGTTGCTGCTCTGGAGAATGTAGTTCTGCTCTAAAACCGCAGAGATGCTACTCTCCGAAGTGCCGAGACAGAAGATGCGGTATTAAAACTGGAAAATTCACATGTTGGGCTCAATGCTGTGACAGTTACATAGGGGAAAAAAAAAAATACTAGAATGTCAAATCTAAGTACCAGTCAAGCTGGTATAAGAGGGACCATTTTTCTTAGAAAACTTAAAGTCAAACTTCTTAATCTGATGAAACAAACTCTTCTGAGGTCACTCCATTACAACGCAACACCAGGAGACAGTAACAATGTCTTAAAAAAACAAAACCACAAGTGTCTGTCCTTCAAATATTTTCAGCAAAACACTCTGACAGGCAATGACATTTCTTGAATATTATGCTATGTTGTCACTCTGAACTATAAATTAAAAAGTGAAATTTATCAGCTGGTAAGTGATGAACAGCATTAGTGGCTCTCTGAAGTTGAGTATTTCAATTAGATCTTACACTGCAATGGAAAAACATTTAGCAGAATACCATGAAGCAAAAATAACGATATCAGAGACCAGCTGCCTAGCGAGCACTGGTCTTTTACAGACTACGAAAGTCACTGATGAGAATATTTTGTCTTTAAGTCAGGAAACTGCCACGAAGTTTCCCATCCTCGTGCAGATGTGTTATACCACCAGCTGCCAGCACACCGCATTCACCGCTCAGGGTAACGAGCGAAGCCAATTTCTGCGTGAGCAAACAAATGCTGCACCCCGGCTGAAGCAGAGGCTGATCTGCTTGTGCATGAATGTCAACTCCAACGGTTTTGGTAAAGCATTTACCTTTATCTTCATCTGCTGAGATTCTTGGTAGCTAACATGTATTTTACTCTGAAAAGTGCCGTGCTCCTTTTCTAGCGTGTTGATGCGCTCTCGCATTTTTGCCGTAAGCAAGCCGTTTCGCTCCTTTTCTGCGACCAGCTCCTTGGGTGGGAAGTGAAAGAAAAAATGGGAAAGAGGTCATCTACTGCTCCTTTCTAGAGTCTAATAGTCTTTTAGGATACCTAAAAATATAGCAAGTGTGCATCAAACCAAATTCAGCATCAGTCTTAACTCAGAGACATTACAGCATTACACCTGACCAAACTTCCAGCACCTTTATGAGGGTTTAGGATCAGCATGGTTTCACATTTATTAAAAAAGAGGTTTGCCAATTTCAACACCGATCTTCCATTGTCTCAGAAAAGACGGGAGTCTTATTTCTATCAAGTTTGGCCAAATTACACAGTGCTAGCAAGTAAAACCATGGATCTCACACAGGGCAGAGCTTAGATTTTTCATCCCAGGTTTACCTGCGTTCTTCTGTTTTGCTAAAGAACTGTGGCAAAAGAACAGAGCATTTTAGAGCAGGTAATTGCTTTGTAGCAGGTTGCAAAGCCAACCGCTTTGCCAGAGGAGATGGACTATGAGTACCCAGCAACAGCCCTGAATCCCACCAGCATGATGCCATATTAGAGCTTTCAAATGAAAATACGCATCGCTATTTAGATTAATCATTTATTAGCTCGCAATTCAACCCAGACACCTGAGAAATCCGTAGAGCTGCTCCTCTGCAATATAAATGCACTTGCTGCAGTAAGCAAAAACATTAAGTGCAGCTTTCGGCAAGCTCCCGGCGCAGAACGAGGTATTTGTACCATCTAAGCTTCAGGTGGCTCCAGCTACGCAGCACAGCACGCAGCTCCTCACGGTGCCACAGAGCCTCGACACATAATTTAAGTGCTCTAAATTATTAGCCTGAATATCCTCCGTCTCTTCAGAGTAATTATAGCTTCTTCCACATTTTAATTTAAATAAAAGCTATTCTCTCTCTTAGATCCAACTTACTAGCTTCAGGAGGCTGTTCCCCCTGAATGAAAGAAGTGACACGAGTTCCCAAGCCCACGTTCACAGAGGCATTTAGGAACTTGAGTCACACCGAAAGTTTTAAGTCACTTCCGCAAATAAAGTGTAAACAGCTTGACACAAAGCCTTCTCCACGTCATGTTTGCATCTGCTAAGATGCAACAAAAAAAAAAAAGGAGGACACCAGGACACATTGCAGCTTCCTTCTACCCCTCCAACAATTCCACCATCCATCTGCAGTCCTCACTAACCCAGCCACCCTGCCGAGGCAGTGCCAGAGATCCTGGGAAGATTAACTTTCACCTAGCTTGTGTTTTGCCAAATACCTCCGAGGTCAGGCACCCCTTGCTCTCATTTATCCTCTCCAGTTATCATCTTTATCAACACCCCTGCAGGAACATCTCTGCACCTTGAGTCCCACCATAGCTTTTGGCAGTGTTTTCAGAGAAACACATTCACTAGAAGGTAAGAGCTTTTTGTCAGTCAAGCTGAGCTTTTTCCCTTGTTCACCCTGATACTTTAGCATTGCAGCAACTTTGCTTTTACCCATTTTCTCCCAGCTTTCAGGAACGCCCATTTTTTTCCTCCTTCTCCCTTCCCCAGTCGAGATGGCAAAAACAACCCCAATGACCCCCACTTCTCTGCAGAACCCACCTTGCCTTCAACAAGCGTCGCTTTGCAGGTGGCTTTTCCCCCCCAACCACATCAGCTTCCCCCACACCCAGGCTCCTTCGTACATTCTCTCTGCTTCTTCACCAGCAGATACCTTCCCCCTTTCATCCTGCACTCCTGGGCCAGAGTTTCTTCACCCCCCCCCCACCCCCCCCAATACCAACTCCCTTCTTCCCTTCTTATCTGCCAGGGCTCCCAATTACCATGTCCTCTGGCCACTCTGCTCCCATCTTTAGCCACCCAGCTTTCTCTGCCCAAATTTTGTCCCACAACATGACCTTCCTGAGCCTAATGCCCGTGTGCTTCCAAACTACCCAAAACATAAGAATCCTCCCCCCAAAAGTCTCCAATTCACTCCATTATCTTCCCAACTATTTGTTCTACCTTAACTGCTTTCCTCCGAAATCTTCATAAAAAAAAAAAAAAAAAAGAAGTTTCATAAACTAGTCTTGACAGTGGTGGATCAGCAGCCCTGTAAGTCTAAAGCAAATCACAGCCGCAACTCAAGAGGCTAAGCAGGCAGTCTACGCTTTCTGTAGGTTCCTTCTTGAAGACAACTGATGATTGCTGTGCCTAGAAGCACACAAGCCTGCGAACGCTAGAATATGTACCAAATTAAAAACGCCATGCAGAAAAGGTGTTTAATATTTGCTATACTCATGAAGGAAGTGTTTTTAAAGTAAGCTTTTGAAAAGAAAAATAGTCTCAGCTTAGAAGTCTCAGTTAATGAACTCTCCGGAAAAACTACTGGAAAATAACTCTGCATAAATACATTAAGAGCATCATAAAAATCAAACGTAATGTCTTGGTAAGCTTTCCCAATATAAAAAAAATCTATCTTTTCAATTTATACTAAGCTCAGCAAACCAGCATTTGCTGGCTGCTAGTCCTACACACCCCTGCTCCTCTCCCACGGCGCTCCACACGCACAAACCGCTCTATATTTACCTGGGTTAGCTGTTTGCACTGCTCCTTCGCAACGGCTGCCTCCTCCTTCATCGCAGCGAGCATTTTCTCTTTGTCTTGTAGCTGATGTACAGCTGCAGCCGACTCAGCCTTGCTAGCCTGCAGCAAAAAGTACACAAAAATGATCGTACACGCCAGAAGTACTTGCACAGCACACTAGCAGGCAGCACCGCCAACTTGAGAGGAAGAAACAGCCCCTCCTGCCCCCAAATGGTCCGTCTGCATGGCGTACATGGCACCACCAGTACCCAATTCTGCTGCTAATGGATCCTGCAGCACCGATTTCATTAGACAAGGAAATGCATTTTCAAACGCACTGAAACCAATTAAGAGAATAAATGGGCTCTTAAGGTGCTTCCGCGTTGGAAGAGAGCCACTGCGGTGGCACTGGGGAAAACAAAGAACAGCCATTAAGAGAAATAAAGGAAAAGACGCAGAGCTGCTGAATCACTCAATAACTGAGGTTGGAAGGGACTTCCAAGATCACCTGGTCCAACCCATGCTCAAAGCGGGTATAATCCACCAAACAATCTCCTGAAATATCTCGCCACAACGGGAAAAAGGGAACGCTGATCTGGTCTCTCTTTCCAATTCACAGGAGAGCCTCCAGTTGACGTAATTACATTTCTGCTGGCACACTGACACACAAAGTTTCAGAGATCCTACAGGGAACAGAACGAGAGGAACAATCCCCACAGCCCTGCCACTTGTACACTGCTCCTAAAATGAAATAACCCTGGTAAGGGGCAAGCCTAAAAGTTTGCGCTCAGACTTCGCTCAATGAAGTCTGATAACTGAAGAAGCAAAGAAGTGTCAGCCCCATTAATGCACTCTGAATTTCTTTGGAAGTTCTCCTTTAGTGGTATCGGGTATGTATGCGGTGCAACACACACTGATGTCTTGCATGAGCTACAGCTGGGAAAATACTCACATTTCCATCTACAGAAACCTACGTTTTTTGGTTGTATAGAAACCCAGGAACCCATTTTGATCCTAGACGCTTAGCTTTAACACCAAACCTTCCTTTAGAAAAGACACAGCAAGCAAGCTGGTTGCTGTTCCAAATAAGACAGGTAATACCATTGCAAGGGTACCACTGTTGGATTTTCAGTCAAGCACTGAAACAAGGGCCCAGAAAGAACGAGAAGTCTCTGTCCTTGGAGGTTTTCAAGACCCAGCTGGACAAATCCCCGAGCGACTTGCTCCAAATTCAATGCTGCTCCTGCTTTGAGCAGGCGGCTGGACTGCACGACCTCCTGAAGTCCCTTCCAACTCAAATTGCGTGATATGCTACTATATTGCGTTATCTGAATTGACACATATCCAGTTCTGCATTTCTGTGCTAGTACCGTATCTGCAGAAGAATACAGAATTGCAAGACTTCACGCATGACAAACAGGATGTTACAAGCACAAAATGACAATCGTAATGAGTCATGGGAGGGAGGAGTAGATGTTTGTAAGACACTGGTGGTCACTCCCCTCTTCTGTCTTAATACAAACCTTGAAAAATAAAAAATAAAGGACCACCGAGCACTGGCACAGGTTGCCCAGAGGGGCTGTGCAGTCAGGCCCTGAAGGTTTCAAGCCAGACTGGATAAAGCCTTCAGCAGCCTGGGCTGACCTCAGAGCTGGCCCCACTTCGAGTAGGAGGTTGGACTACAAACCCCCAGAGGTCCCTTCCTCATCTGAATTGCCCTACAGTCCTATGAAAAATATCCAAAGAAGTCAGCAGACTAGAGTTTATAAACTTAGAAGATGGAGAGACTTGCAAAACGCAGAATTAGCTGATCAAGTGCACAGCCACAGCAGGTTTTTCTTGATTTCTACTATAGTTTATCCTATTTACGCATATGTGAAAGATCACTCGTGAAAGTCACCAGATAGCCTTCCCCCACGCCAACGCACAGGCATCAGCTGCGGCAGCAGCCCTACGTTACATACCCTGTTCTCCATGGTTATGTCTGCTCTTCATGAGCGCTCCAAAGCCTGTCTAGCCAGCCCATGGGATGGCAGATGGCAGCGCACAGACATCTGACAACTGCTTTCCGCATGCAAAGCAAGCCCAGACCAGCTGGAAAAAGTCTTCCAAAGACAAAAATGCAGAAATCGCAACAGAACATCGATATAGCTAATTTGACAGCACCTCTTGCGATTTCTGCTTATTTAATAGTTTTCTCTCCCCACCCCACCCACTGTCACTCACCTTTTGCAAGAGGTCATGAATTGCACTGGATTTTTCCTTTAACACCTCCACTACGCAACGGGCCTCATCTTCAGTGAAGACCATGTTCTTCATGGCCATTACAAAGTCTTTAAATTTTACTTCAGCGTTCTCTGCAACACAGAAGGGAGGATATATTTACTTTAGACTCCGTACAGAATTATTTATTTTGCCTCGAAACAGCATGTGATAGGGTATCATTATGCATTATATTTAATTTCAGTCTGAAATGCCAAGAAGCAAGAGGTCATGAACATTCAGCAAAAACAACATATCTCCGATTTAAATCTGATAACAATCTGCCAGCTGACAGTTTTAGGAAAGAAATCCCACCACTTTGTTTGTACAGTTGGTAACATTTATAGTGTTGCTAGCAAGAAGACAAAGCATAACAGATTTTCAGGGGGAAAATAGCATGAATGCGAAAACTTGAAGAGTCCTTTCTAATGTATTACGGCATTAATTCAAAACGAGCTCTCAATTTAAAGGACAGCCTGGCTCCACAAGCGATATGCAAATGACAAGGTAACAAATTTACAAACTGGCACATTTCTGACTACAATATATGGAAACCAGAAAAATATTCCATCAGCCTAAGTTTGGAAATGAACTGCTGCAGGAGGAGTTCAGCAGCAGAAAGATAAAGCGGTAAGTGTTTTAAAAGACACAACCAAGGAAACACAGTTCAACCCAACTATGCTCTTGCAGGAACATTTGTTCATAAAAAACAGGCTGCATGCACACAGGTCATTAGGTGGCCCTCTAACTTAAGTAAGCGGAAGCAGAAGACCGAGGCATCCGGTATCTCTGTCAAATATTCATCAGTGCACAAAAGTACGCGGAGGGATTGAAGGGGAAAAGAAGGAAGAGCTTAAAAGCGATGCTTGATTCAGAAAGTGTCCCAAAGCTCATGGAGAAGCATCCAGGTTTCCCACCACAGGTACTAAACATGTCACACAAACCCAAACCTCTCCAGAGTTTGAAAAATGAAGAACGAAAGTGCTGGTGATACTAAGACCCTAAGAGAAATTAGCGATCATAAAACCAAATCACTGAGTAACAGAGTCCAGGGAGGTGGGGAAGAAACGCTGAAAAATTCTAGCATGCTCTCTCCTCGTCTAAATCCAACTCAGTCTTGGCCACAGACTTCAGATCACATCGCTGCTGCATTGACATCATCAATGATGCTGTTACCAGGAATATGCCAAAATCCTGAAAGCGGAGGCCGGTTAGCCAGGAGTTTCTAGCAGCTTGGCCTGGACCAGCCTGAGCCCTGTGCTCCCTGAAGACAGGAAGATCTTGCCCTTGCACCCAAGAAGCTTACAGTTAGAATAGGGGAAGATTTCTATATCGGGAGGGCAAATCCCAGCTGACACGGGAGAATTAGAAGCTCATACAGAAGGTTACAGCTCGCAAAGGAAATGAGAAGGGACGGGTGCACATGAGAGGCTTTGATGCTGCAGGGCAGTAACACGCAGCCATTGAGCTAGAAGCACAAAGGGAGCCTCTGGCAAGTGGGAGTCCAAACTAGATACACCAAACTGTTGCCAGGAAGCTTTCGAGTGAGCATTTTAGAAGACAAGTCTGTGAAGAGAGGTTTCCAAGAGTGCAATCGGTGACCAGGCAATGTTGGAAAGCCAACCCTGTGCGCAAACCTGAGTCACTGCTCAGTCAGTCACTTGGCTTCTCCTCTCTAGCTGCTCACAAGTTTGAGGGTCTCGCCTCACAGCTCACTAAGTTTGGCGTGCTTTGAGCAGGTCAGCGGCCTAAAGTTCTAGGGTGGGATACAACACATGAATCGCTCCAGGCCTCCACGGGAGAGTACGACGGAAGCTCCCCTGTTCCAACCAATTCCAACTGCATAAAAGGAAAATTCAAAGTCTTGCCGGAAACTGCCAGACTCTGCCTCCACCAGCACTTTCCTTTGGGTGACTCTGTGCTGCGCTCAGAGGTACACCCTGGCTGATCAGCCCTAGCTAGCTCCAGGAACAGCCCTAGAGCCGCTCTCCCAGTCTCACGCAGATGCCAACAGCCCATGCTGAAAGCTCCAGAGTCCATCACTGTGAGCGATGCCTGAACCATCTACCGTAAAACTAGCTCGCATGCATCTGTGTGGTCTGTGATCACCCGTTTCTCACTCTGAGGACACAAAAGCCTACAGTCAGCATTAAAAAGATTCAGATGGCACAAAGCCCTTTCAACAGTGCCAAAGACTGGGGAGAAACAAGCACAGACAAGAACCAGTGTCCTGCAGACACAAGTGTTTTCCTCAAATCACTTCTTCCTAGCAAATGAGAGAAGATCCCCCTCCCCACACACACAGCATCCTTTCCCTGTTCGGGTTTCCAGGCAGGCTATGCCAGAAACAGACTGCATTATGGGTTTCTTACCTTTGTCCGTTTCATTCTTCAGTTTCTTGCCACTGCTCTTCTGGATCCCCTCATTCACATTTTGTTTTGCTACTTCAACCGCTTCTCTCTTTTCCAAAGTGCCAGAGTCAGAATTATCCATCAAAGGAATATAAGTCGTTGCTTGAATAAGAGGTTCGTCCACCAAAACTGTAATCCGAAGTCCACAGGATGGGTTAAAGCTTTGTAATAATCAACACCAACATTTTTAGAAAAGGTGCGCAACATATTGGAGAGCCGGATTAAAGCATCCCTACAGTTAGTTAGTTATACTCTCCGTTTCTATTATCCGTCACAGCTTAACTCATTAAAGCTCTTCAGGTAAGTTCATTAAATAAAGGTCTCTAATGCATAGTAATTTAATAGCTTCAATTAAATTTCTATTTCCAAAGCTGCTTTTTAGCATTTTAACAAGTAGCGGAGAAGAACCTTTAGCTTTTGACTTTCATTTCACTTTAATGAGAAAGTTGCACATAGCATCAATGAGACTGGTTTACTTGCGGCTGCGTATGAAATCAGTCAGCATCCCCGAAGCATGACTACAGTAAAGTCTTCTGCCTCTATTCTGTTAAAAACTGGTACCTTACTGCCAGCATTTTCACCCAGATTACATCACCAGTAAACTAAACCATTTAGGCAGAGCAGGCGGTAGGGACCGCAAGCAAGCTTATTTCACATGCAGACTCAACTGCACTTAATGAAGAGATCTCATCTGTCAGAGCAGGCTTTAGGCACCGTTAATATTCAGAGAGGCACCCAGAGGAACTGACTGACCTCGGGTCTCCATTCACATAGCGCTGCATAAACGTGGTTGAGGATCAGCCTCTGCCCAAACAACTTTTCAGCCTGCGTGGCTGAGACAAAAGCAGGGGAGGGGAGAGGAAGAGCGACAGACCAGGGACAACATACAGCCAGCAACAGAGCTGGATTTGCTGTCTGCCCTGTGCCCGAGCTGCCGGTCCACACTGCCCGTAGGACGTGAGATATTGTAGACGTGGAGCCATGCCAGAGCAGGAAAGCTCAGCGACCCAGCCAGCCCGGGCTGAAGGGCTGAGGGACAACAGGTGCCACGCAGTAGAGCGGAGAGAAGAGGAACTGGGTGGGATGCAAGGTTTCAGGCATCAGCACACGATGAATACGCATTCCTGGCTGCCAGAGAGCTAGTTAGAAAACACTTGTATTCCGGCTGCTGTTAAAGAACAAAATAGGCTTCCGGACCTTTTGTGTCACCTGCCGGAGTCCTTCCACTTTAACAGCCCACAAACACCTGCAGGTACACTGCAAGCTCAGAAGTGAGAAGAGATCTCCTCTAGCAGAAATATCCACCTACTAATCCAGTTCCCATCCTCACCTTTCCCCTTCCCCTTATTAACTTCCCCTCCTCATCTTATTCTCCTCCTTTCAAAAAAATCTATGTAATATCAATGAGACATTTTGCAGTGTCAGTAACATCTGAAATCCCCATGGTACTGTACTGGCTAATCCAGATGCCCACTGCAGCTAATTTTTGCTCTGTCATTTTGAAGAGGTGGCTTTAAAAGAAAAGACCTTGCATTCAAATAACGCACGAGCTATTTCCATGTAGCACTGACAGCTTAGCTTTAACGCTGGCTGAGCTGGTACCGACACTTATTTGAGTGTTAGCCACATACAGACAAGTTTGTGGTCCATAAAGTGGTCCCTCAAGAAAGGGCAATGGATGCATCAGGAAAAGCACAAAAACATCCATAAAAGGCAAATCACACACTAGGTTCCCCAACGGTAGGTTTCTTTCGGGAATAATTTGAAACGGTTGTTGTAACATACAGGAACCCTACACTACTTGGAACCCCACACCCTGGTGTGACCAGGGCCCACAGCTGATCCGAACCCTAATGACCTGATCAAAGCATAAAGGAAACAGTGACCAACATTGTCTACTCCAGGAGGACTCCACCAGACGCCAATTCCTTCATAGCTGCCCCAGTAAAGAAAAAAGTTTTGAGAAGCTAACAAGGTGGCCTCACAGAACTTCACGGTCACGCTCTTCCCAAAAGGCCCAGACACAGTGGCACTCATTGTAAAAAAAAACAAACACAGAGGCAGACTGAGCCAACAGGAGACAAGAAACAGCATCTTGGCAGAGAATGAGGGGTGATGAACAGTAAAGGCCTTGACAGCAAAGATGAGCAGTTTATGTTGGAGCAACAGCTCGCTAACAAAAGGACAATAAGAGAGAAACGTGGTCAAAGCAACTGGCTAAAAAAAAAAAAAAAAAAAAAAAATGCAGTCTTGTTTGGGGCAGATGACTGCAGCACTTCCAGACATGCCTTGCTCAGAGCAACTGAGAGCCTGCTCAGCTTATACTCTAAATCAACATATTACTCCTCAATTCAAGCGCGGATGTTTGGATCTGAAAGAGCTTAGAAAGGTTCATATCATCCTGTGTCCAGTGGTACCAGATAGTCATAAAATATCAGCATCTAAGGCTGAACAATCTTTCCTACCTGGAATTCCTGCTTTTTAAAATTAGAAGCTCCTTTTCTATAAGTTTCTTTTCCAAAGGAAGAGAAACTGAAGTACAGATAGCAAAAAGCTTTAACAGTCAGGATTATCTGAACTAAGTCACAGGCTGTATTCTCACCGTTATCAACTTTCTGCTTCTTCGCAGAGACTTTCTTCTTTCCCGATACATTTTCTTGCTTTATCTCTTGGTGGAGCAGGACCGGGTCTTGCTTTTTGGCAGGAGACACAACAGAATCAGTCTTAGTATCCTGATCATCTGTAACAGACAATTAAGACAATACTGTATATTCTCATCATCACTTTTAAATCAGTAAATTCGTAATAAACATTGAAGTCTGCCCCCAGAAAAGAGGAACCCACATATTTTAAATCAGAACATGAAGTCATCCATATATATATACACGCGTACATATACACACACACACTCAAACACTTCCCGTAGCAGATGAGACCCCAAAGCAATAGAAAGGTTTAGCAGAGTCAAGAGCCACAGCACCTAGTGTTTTGACAGACCAGAATCTTATCTGCAAGCAGAACATACGGCAAACGCAAGTAACAGTTCGACAAATCCAACCCAGATTTTACTGCGACAGAGCAGACAGCATGTGTTACCCGTATGAGTTTCTCATTTGCAGGAAGTATTTTTTATTCTCCCCCATGCCCACCTGGGTATTTTACACACACCCCCAATAGCTACTGGGACTGTGAGAAGCAGAAAATAAGTGTTTCATATTAGGGAACGGTTCTTTTTAAAAGTTGATTCTAGTGAGAAGTTTTTTATCTTTTTGGACAGCCCGTGCTACATAATACTCTTGTCAGAGCTGACACACAGAATACAAGGTTATGGTGTTAGCTCCTGTAATCAAAGATAAGAGTTAGTTGTGGCTGCCCTCAGAATAGCGCTTGCAGACCACATTTTAACCATGCCACAGAGATTTTTGGAGAACACCCACAAACAAGATTTGATTTTTTTTGTGGTAGTGGGTGTGTCTTTTTTCTCCCTTTTCTTTTTTTTTCCAGAAAAAGAAAAAAATCCACCACATCAAGCAGCAATGTCATTCTTTTTCCTCACTCCCTGTAGCAAACCTGTTCCGTCTGCATCTTAAAAGGGTGATCTGCAAATTCTTTGGGTTTCACTTATTTCTGAAACTGGGTATTTTTATTCTTTAACTTCTATTCATAGTCAGACAACCATACTGAGACATGTTGACTTCTGCTGAGAATATGGTCAAGACAGTCACAGGCGATTCTGCCTACAGTTTTTGGTCTGTTCTAGGTTGGATGTTTCCATTACAACAACCGGACCAGTTTTCTTTTAGCATCAGTTCCATTCAATTACAGAGGTGTAGCAGGTGGGAAGCAGCTGTAAGCGCTTCTTTCCACGAATCAGCCACCAAACCCCTCTTTGTACGTTAAACCTGCACTTAAACAGCAATTTGTTTTGCACAGTCTGCTATGAAGTTTCCCTAAGTGCCCTTCCTTATCAGAGCAACCACTCTTAGGACTCCCACTTTTTCACAGCTTCACATCAGAACGCACACAGCAAACATCTAATGACTTCTTTCAGGTAATCAAAATTTGACAGCTTGAGAGCAAATTAGCCAAACGATAGAGCAAAGCAGAGATACGAGCTACCCTGTTCACTCAACAATCCTTAGTAGAAGAAAGCAAAGATGGGAGGAGGAAAACCAGAGCGTTGCTGCCAGATGAGAACAGGGAGAAAAACGTAATAGCTCATTTAAAGGAAAAGGTTAGAAGTGAGCTTTGCCCCATAGAGATCAGGCAGAACAGTTGTGAGAGAGACACTCTGTGGCCTTGCAAAAAGCAGAACACGGTTTTGGCGTTCTGTGCAAGAAGCATATGCAACATCAGATACCCATTCCATTTTTCTGCTTCTTCTGCCCAGGCTTCTTCTTAGATGCTCCTGATTCAGATGGTGGAGTGGGCTGTTTTGTAACAGGGACTGGTTCTACTTTCTTGCCTGAAGACTTGGATCCTTCCGACTCCTTAGTTACATGATCATCTTGAACGGCCTTATGCTTCTTCTCCTTCTTCTTCCTTTCTCTAACGCCGGTAGAGGCTTCAGTCACGCTCAAGGGAACAGGAGCCACGCGCTCTTCATCCGTACTCAGGGCATCAGAGAGCTTAAAGTCCCGAGGTGCACTTTCGGAGTCAGACTCGTGGATGTTCCCGTTCTGAGCTTCTTTCTTCTTGTTCTTCTTCTTCTCCGTTTTCTTTTTATCAGTCTTGGTAGGTGGAAACTTTAGGTCCCTTTTCTGTTTTGCAAGGACTTCATCATATAAAGTTTCTTTCATGAAAAGCCAGAAGAAGAGGAAGATGACTGTAATAACCACAGAAGGAATGAGGATGATAAAGTAGGTAGACTCGTAAAACTCCATTGTGCTTTTTCTTAGCTATATTTAAAAAACCTATAGGGAAAAAAAAAAGAAAAAAAAAATCAGGTTTTGAACAGGTTTTCCTCGATATTATTTCCCCCACCAATTATAATAATAAAGAAGCTTTGTCACTGTTTTAGAGCTTTTAATAAAATTACCAAACCGTATCAATTATGGAACAACTTCTGGAGTCATTTACCATTTGCCTCAAAGTTGTTAACCAGGACAGGAAGGAACCACAGTTTGCGAGACTGCTGAGCTCGGAAGAGAGCAGTTCTCCTCCTTCCTTACTTTTCTTCATCTTCCTCATTCTCCCTTCCCAAGAGAATTTCATAAAGTGAAAGCTTCCGATTCCAGAAATACATGAGACAGCACTTTCAGAGGCTGTGAAATAAGGACCAGTACATGCAGAGCAACACTTTTTTTTGTTGTAAATCAAATATAATGAATTAAGATTCTTATCTTGGCAAGTGGGAGTTAAATTTCAACTTCCTTTTGTTCCCAGATTTATGACAGCTTCAGAATTGGAATGAGGGAAGAAGGGAGAGGGAGCCCGTAAAGTCAACCATAAAGAATCAGGTATTTTCAAAACTGCTTTTTGAAGTCTAAAACCCAGCTTTAAACTCATGAAAGTTACACACATTTATAAGAAAACAGGGGGATCCGTTACTTATTTTGTGCATGTAACAGTGTACAACTTCCAGGGCACTAACAGACCAGATTACTCCATGACAATTTGCTAAAAACACTACTTACGCCTCAAGCACTACTTTTTTTTAAGAAAAAGCAGGAACCAAAGAGTTAAAAAAAGGAAGAATGAAGCTAAAAACTTAACTTTGGGGCCAAGACAAGCCAGATTTTTCCCCATTTCACAACTGATCACTACAGACCTGGATTTTCGCTGGAGAGGATTTGAATTCTTCCTAAGTTTGTTCCAAGAAAAAAGAAAAAAAAAAGCACCAACCACTGAAAAAACACAATCAAAACTGTAATTAAGCAAGCGTAACTCCCGATTCACCAACTCAGTTTAAAAACCACTATGGAAAGCATGTGCTTCAACTACATTTTCCTCTACACAAGAAAAGATGACTCTTCAACTCAACTGTCCCCCAGAAGACCTATTCTCTTGGGAATGAAAGGCAAGGGATCTCCCCCAGGTTGTCTCTCCCATAGGCTTTGTCACCTTCTCTGCAGCCACTGTCCAACTGCAGCATTCTCCCAACACAGCCAAGACATGCTAAGGTCCCCAAAAACACTTGGAAAAACTTGTACCGTTAGTGACTCCAGGCACAGTTTGCCCTTCTGCTTCTCCTCAACCAAGCGGAGGATGAGAGCATCACACAGGCTTAGACATAAGCAAGATGTCACCAAAAGAGTAGGGGGAACTGCTCCACATCTTTAAGCAATATTGCTTGGAGTATTTCCACTGCCACTTAGAAAAAAGAAGATAGATGTGCCTACTGAGGGCACAGGGAATGAAGTCCATGTAGAAGTTGCACGGTGCAGGGAGAGGACAGGCTCTCCTTGCTTCTGGGCAGACAGAGGCTTACTCTTTAAATACCTGACAGTGTTACATTTAAGGATGTTTTGCCTCAAGTCCTGGCTTTGCTGGAAGCTGCTAGCATAACCTGGCTTGCCATCCTGCCACGTCTACGAGAGCTTGGTTTGGAGCCTGGCTCTAGCTCAGGAGGGAAGAGTTGTTATACATTCTAGTTTCTTACTATAATATGTTATAACAGAGAAGAGTTACTGTGATAATATGTTTGTACAGCGCATTGAGCAGCACAGAAAGCAAGGAGGGGGAACTCTAATTTGGCTATTTAGTTATCCAAATAAAAGATTAACATTTCAATACACTAATTATTCATCAGTTGTCTTAACATTAAGTCTCCTCCCAGTTTGTATTTATTTTCTGCATACACGCAGCTCACCGAAAAGGCTTGGGTCTAAAATTACATCCAGCACAGAACGTTTCAGAAGGGCTGAGAGGGATGGGAGGAAAAGCTTGTCTTTTGGGAAGAAAAAGCACAGATGCTCAAAACTAAGCTGGAGCTTTCAAAATGATTAGTTACCGCTACTTGATAAAACCAGCTTCCTGCACTAAGTGGTGTAATATTAGTCATCTCTTGAAGGAAGCAGATCTTGAAAATTTGTCTCAGCCAGAGTCAATATTGAATGCTTACGGGAGAAGCTAATCCCCAAAGTAAATATGTAATTAAGCAGATTTTTCACAAGTGTAATTAAGTTAATCATTACAATACATCACTGCAACAATTACAATACCTAACCACAAAGAGCCCAGAGCATCCCACCTCTGCCTTGCTGACACACAAGAACAAGGCTGGCCGTAAATTCATCCCATTGCTTCAACCCAGCGGGGATGATCCCACCCTGCCGCTGTCCCTACGGATTTCCCAGCACCCGACACCAGATGCTCAGGTTGAATCACGCGCTCGGCAAAACACATGTTGTAAAGCTTCGAGACATCAAGTGTCAGGAGGCGTGATGGCCAAGGCAGGACCAAGTAGAAGCAGAAAATGACTGTTGCTTTGAGATCAGAGAGGCTAGACACATTTAAAAGCTTCAGCTGCTTTTAAGAGAAGCCATAAATACATAGTTATATCAGCTAGTCCGAGTGGGGAATACAGACTGGACAAGATGAGGTCTGATCTCAGAGCTGGCCGAGCACCACGAGCTCTGCCAAACCTCCATCCACCGCCCTGCTCTCCTCTCCCAGCACTCAACTCCACTTGTGCAACGGGATCGCTTGCACCCCACGCCGGATCCGGAGCGCAGCCCTGCAACATTGAATTTCCGAGCCTCAACGTACTCAACTGCTGCTCCTGTCCTCCTCTCGCTCATCAGGGAGAAGCGGAGCATGAGCTAAATGAAGGCTTCCACCCCAACCACTGTGATCAGAGGCACGCAGATTTGATCTCCGACGTCCAACGGGGAATTTCACACGCACAAATCCAGCCTTTCATGTGGAATCAGGAATCAAAAATAAAAAAGCAAAAGCCTCAGAATGTAACTAGAATTGATTAAGTACACCCAGGAACAGCGAACAAGAGCTCTGTTCTGATGGTTATACACTAATTTTCCATCTTAGCCCAGCATGAGCAAGGGCATTTAAAAATCACTTCTAGAATACCATTGCTGCTGTATGCAGAATGACAAGATGACATCCTTCGCCATCCAGCCCTTGTCAAGGCATTTTTATGGAGTGGCATCCTTGCCAGGGGGTAAAGAGGCAGTGTTTTGGCTCACTCACAGTTCCCAGTTGTCCACCGACAATCTACAATTATTCAAAAAGTTTCTCCATTCCCACTTACATTTCTGTATTACATTGACAAACCGTCTAGGAAAAAACAGAGGCAATCCATAGAGAAAAAAAATTGTATACCATACAAAAGAGAAACAGGACAGAGAAGTTCCTTTTATTAAGCCAGAGAAAAGTGAATGCTACATTAACTTTGAAACCTTCACATACCAGCTTAACTGCTCCTCAGGATTTAGTTTTACCATTCCTCCCATTCTTGTAAGCTACGGAAACATGAGACACCCTCACTTCTTCCACCCCTAGAAGTGCTGCAAGGGGAATTTTACCACACACAGCCCTCCCTCCGACAACTTTCCGTGGCGGTAGCTGCATCAGCTCTGTACCCACTCAAAGCTGCAATCCCCGGCAAGGCACACCCGGGAGAAATGGCACATACACACCCCCTCGCTACTGCCAACAAGAGGTGCAGCGACTTTAGCTACACTTTAAAGTTCAAGGTATTTAGTTAAATACTCACTTTTCATCCATATTTGCTATTTACCGATATTGAACCTGATATTTACTGGGGACGTTTCTTAGAGGCGGGCTGCCCAGCGCCCGTGCCAGGCTCCCCGCTTAGAGGCACGCTCCCGTCTCATCTGTAAATTCAAGAACTCACAACATCCTCTCAGTCATTCTGAAAAAGGGGAACAAACCACATCTGTCCCAGCCCGCGCACAGACTCGGTTACTGTTCCCATCCCGCGTTTAACAAAAGAATTGCACTTTTGTTCCCCGAAACAGAGCCCGTGCCACAGAAAATAACTATTTCTGCACTCCAGTGCAGTATTAATGCTTGCACCTGACTTCCTCCGCTAGTTAACGCTGCCCTGGATTTTTTGTAACACACCCTTTGCTTTTGGCATTTAAATCTCAAGTTTCACTCTGCACAGATACCACATTTCACAGGATATTCATTCAGTTTAGGGCCAGCGGATTAGCTTACTTGAGACAGAAATAAATTATAGCTCCATCTGGCTAATGAGTCACTCAGAGCTTAGCCCCGGCACGTTAGAGGCATGGCTTCTCTAACTGCTTGGGTATCGCCAGGGATTTGTGCCTCGCTGAAAAACTAACATTAAAGGGGGGAAAAATATAGGTACCAAGGCAATTAAAAAAAAAAAAAATACTAAGCAGTTTAAGAGACACTACATATGATTTAGCTAAGGCAACAGCTTCTTTAATTGGGGTATTTTCCCTGGGATTTTCTCAAGCTGGCAAACGGATTAAAAGAAAGCCCTCACATTCAACAGTCGCTCGGAACACAGCAAGAAGTCTCAGAGGAGTATCGGTATTCATTAAATTCCTCAAATAGATAACAATATTTTTCCTTAATTTGCACACAGGTATCAACACACATCGTATCAGCCGGCTGCAAAGAGGATCCTCTTGAGAACAGCTTCACTCCCAAACTCATCTTCCCCCAGAGCTCTTTGGGAGAAGGTGCCCAGCAACTTGGGCTAGACAAAGCAACTAAACCCAGATCTGCCCCAGGTAAAATATCAAATTAAACAAGATGTTCAGCCACTCCATGCCTACTCCTCATCCATACAGTGGGAGCAAACAGCTCTCTGTGACTCTGTTCATAAGCATTAAGTAACTTAAGCACTGCTGGGCTCAAGCCCTAGGAGAAGGAGGGAGGGTAGCCAGAAAAACCTAAAGGCAGTTCATTTAACATCAGCATTGCTCCAGTATAAGAAAAAACCTGCAGCTTGAGAACTTAGGTTGGTTTGGCTTTGTTAGGTTTGTTTTTTTTTTTTGTTTTTGTTTTTTTTTAAAGCAGCCCTATATGTCACTGAAAAAATAAGAAGTGTTCTTCACGCCCCAAGATGAGCCACAGAAGACAGCAGAGCTGCTGCGAGGTGACACTAAGAGGCAGAGTGAAAGCCGAGCTGTCAGCGCAGGCAGGGATTTCAGTCCATCAAATTTGCTCCAATTTCATTAACACCTGGCTAACTTCCGCAGGTGTGCGACGCCGGGAACCAAGGCAGCCCTTGCAACGCCTCAACCTTCTCCTCAACCTTCCTATTCAGGCGTCACCCATTCCCAAACACCACGCTGCCCAGCGAACACTGGTGGGGAGCCGACTACAGCTGAACACTGGTTTAAGACAGGACAATAAGATACTACGTATAAAACTCACCTGCCACCTATGTAAGGAAAAAGGCACAGTTCCCAGTAAAAAAAAAAAAAATAAATAAAAATAAAAATCACACCCAATCTTCTCACAAGTCACCTAAATTTGCACAACTAAGAGGTGCGCACGAAGCACCCACCACCTAGAAAAGCTAAAGGTCTAAATGGCCCTGCCAGTTTTCACCCGGATGGCAAAATTTAACCGACTTTTTTGTATTCTTTTTAAACTCTATTTTTATAGCTATATTTCCATGCTCTGTTTACAGAGGTCCTCTCAAAACTGAGACTGGAGGGGGAAGCATAACAAAACAGCAGTTCAAGCTCCAAGTTTCTTTCATCTAAATACTTGCCCTGACAGCACAATTTATGCAGCAACAGAAGAAAGCTGTACACACTCAAAATTACAGACTGAGCCATTCACGTAGTAGAGTTCTCCTCTCTGGGAAGAAGACCTGTTCAAGTGAAGCTCAACAGCGCTTGACACCCCCTACAAACTGCTAACAGCAAGAGGAGAATGAGACTTGTCAATAAATCTTGCTCTTCTTCACTTGATTACGCTGATACAATTAAGCCATTTGCAGAGCACAATCTCAGTGCTTCGAATACCCTCCAGGTAAATATTTTCCATTCCAAACATGCCGCTGTTTGTACCATCTGTTGGGCTCTGTCTGCTCCCAGTTGCTTGATGTTAGTTAACACAGACACGCTATTTATTAAATTCCAGAGAAGAGTAGCTTTGCTTCAACAAAAGCCTTTACTTTTGGGGAGGAGGGGGATTAATACATCTTTAGAGCCAACACCTGACAAATTGCAGCAGCGCTGCCAAGAGCAAGCCAGGAGCGCAATACGGCTACAGGAGGTTGCCACCACTGTCTGGCAGACGACCTTGCTCTCATCCAAGCGCCGACAGCGGGGAGCACCGGGGTATCTCCCGCAAGGGTTTGCCGGGAGCAGGCAGGAGGTTTGCATCCCAGCCCAGCCCTCCAGGCAAGTTCATACAGGCGGAGGCAAGGCAGGGATTCACCGGGGGGGCAGCTGACACCCTGAAACCACCTGGGCTGCGGGATAAAACCCAGAGTTGGAATTAGCATCAGTGAAAGCGGAACGAGCAACATCGCGCTTATCCAGGGATAAAAGCATGCACACCGGCTGTTAGCAAGGAACAGGCTGGAAAACCACGCTCTGCTCTCCTGCCCAGCAGCTTGCCCAAGTACCCCAAAATTGCCCCACCAGCGACCCACAGGGTTCACCAAAGCACGAGTACGGAGACACCGATACCATTCAGGACTGAAAAGTCTTAGGAAACTAAAACATTTCTCACATTTGCAAGAGCAAGTTATTTTGGATAAAAACCAGCAGCCAGCAGGGCTAAAGGAAAGCGTCCTTGGCTCCATCGGACTCCAGAAACAGCAAGTTTTCCCTTAAAATCACTAACTTCTAACACACATGTATTATCTCCAAAGTCAAAAGATAACAAGTTATCTTTACACTACCTTCTTCCCAAGTGCCTGTAAAGGACCAAAGGCGTCTTTCTTCCAACAGGAGGGTACTGGGGGAAGACTGTGCCCCATTAGGGCTCTCGGCATTAGGCAGCAAGTCTGCATCTTCCCATCGTTATTTCCAGGGAGTTCCCGAGGCTTCCCCGGCTCCTTCCTTCACACGCACATGCACAGACGTGCTCTGCCCACACCACTGTGAACTATTCGAGAGGCATTTAAACACCCAGGGAGCAAGCTCACAGTCTTTTGGGTAAGCATTTCCCCTTCCCCGCTCTCCTTGCACGCAGGGACCAGATCCGACATTCGCTCTTCTAATCACCACCCGCTTCTGTGCGCGGAGAACTGGGAAATGATACTTCTCAAAATACAAAGGGAAAAAAAAAAAAAAAAAAAAGCTCACTGCATTTTCCTCACAAAGGACCAAAGAGCAGCAAATTCTAAACTAAAGGTTCAACGGAGACGCCAATTTTCTCAGCTCGCGGTTTTGCTCGCATCCCAAGCGGGCGGCAATGGCAGCCAAGGTCACTCGCTCGCTCACTCGCACAGCGGCTCCGAACAGCCAGAAGATCCCCAGCTACATCTGCTGCTTTCAGTGGCGCGTGTTACATCGGAAAGCACAGTTCCACGGCAAAAAAAGGCTGCACAAATAGCCATACAAGTCCAACACGAACAATTCTGCTGATGTTAAGGCAAGGAAAGACGGCTCAGAGAGGCGGCCGGGCAGCAGTCAAGGCTCACTTCTTCTCCAAAGCTGCCAGATCGAGCCAACAAACCCAGCCAGCTGCACCTTTTAGCCATGCTTTAGAAAAGAATTAAGTTTACATTTCTAATAGTCTCAACATACCGACTTGATTAAAAACAACCTCCGCTGTTCTTCAGGAGGACGTTGCCCAGCTGTGTCGCAATTCACGGCTTCGGCAGGTTTGCTCAAGGTATAACAATACATTGCAATAAACCCAACATTGATTAACTCGTTAGTTCGGGCTTTGCAGGCAATGCTAGAACTTGGGGTTTTGCCAAGGCCATATTAATGCAGGATTACACACTAAAAATAAGAAACAAAGCTAACAGATTACTGGCCAAGGCCGAGTTTAGATTACCAGTCTGAGCAGCAGTTCTGCATGCCGTGTAGTTTTTGGGCATCAGGGGGTCTCCTGCAACACGAACCCATCTGGCAGCAGAAGCCGGGGGCTGATTTAAGCCTGGGTCAGCCAAGCAGAGGCATTCAACGCGCACAGCCACACCTGAAACACGTTTGTGCCCAGCACTTGGGACAGGAGGGAGGAATCGGACCATGCCTGTTTTGCTATCCTGATGAGCTGCCTGGAAAGTTAACAGAGGTTTGTAGGAGCCAAGGTGATGTGCCAGTCCAGAGCAGCTCGGGTTTACCACACACAGGAGCCATTTACACAAATTTAATGCCACTATGCACCTCAACAAAGGTCTTTTCTATCCGTATAAATATATATTCACAGTATAGTCTTCACCTTGGATCCACAGAAAGCCTCAGAGCACAGCTATTGTCCCCCAAAACTGGGGGCAGACAGGACACGACGGGGCCGGTGCAGAGCGCAGCACAGCCCGGCTGGGTTGGCTCGGGGTTCTGCAGGGCTCTTTCAGGCAGCACAACACCCTCGACGAGGGCACAGGGTTTCTGCATTACCAGCACAACTGTTTGCACGTCCTTCGGCTGGGGTCACAAAGCTGCCCGTCACCTATCTTACCCCCCGCTCCGTCTGCCGACATAACCGCAGGCAGCGTCATTCCCGAAGTTGGCTCTGCCAAACCCAGGCGGGCGAAGGGTCTCAGCTGTGAGGGTATCAGGCTATCTTACTCCAACACAGCTTAATCCTTTTCTGACACAGGAATAAGCTGCACTAGCATAAGTATATTTATTCTGAGGTTTCTGCACCTACCCTTGCCATGCTTTATTACTTTAACCTCATTAAAACAAGCTCTACAGCACCCACTGCAATTACACAGTTGACCCCCCTCTGGTCACAAATGAGGCAGAGCCTAAATTCCAAGTAAAAAAAATTTGAAGATCATCTCTTGAGAAATTTGAGGCTGCTACAGCCCTCTCATCTCTTTACATCCAATTTAGTCTGTGCAAGCACGGAAGGACAGAGGAAAGCAGGTACGAGCAGTAGCTTCTCAGTACCCAAATTCTTCTCATACTTTCACAGCAATCTGCAAAGAAAAAAAACAGCTGGAATGAAACCTTGTCCCCTTCCCAGTGTATATAGCAAACAACTATCTAAATATACATTCCTGTGTTATGTATTCTTGTTTATATTTAAAACAATAAATGTAAAGCAAGAGGAGACAGAAACAAAAGAGGAAAAGGCCTTCGGTCCAGCTTTTCTTTTTTTGCCTTAGCAGATCGCTGTGAAAATATGAATGGCATCTGAATACTGGGAAGCTAACGCTCATTTTTAAAAAAAAAAAAAAAAACAATCCAGGTTTTTATATACAAGAGCTGCAAATAGCCAAGGAAAAGACCCAAGCGTATTATCTGCCTATGCATCCCGGAAGGGGCAATTACCTCCCTGCGAGCCTCACGCAGCCCCACCAACGCCGCCCTCTCTTCTCAGGCTGCCTGGCAGGAGCAGCACTGCGGCCCATGTCACCTCCCCGGGCAGGCACAAGCTGTCCTCCGCTTTGAATCCAGGGCAAAGCAGATGTCCTCAGCGCCAGAACGCCAGGAAAACTATGACAGATTGCTAACGAGGATGGCATTTTGTTTAGGGGACGCATTTCTGAAGTTCACACATACCTACAAAAAGCTCTGTCTTAGTTTATTGCTCGATTCTCCAAATTTCTATTCAACTTTGCCATTAAGCGTATTGGTCAGACAACATTTTAGCCTACTCATTTGAATTTCTCCAGATATAAAAGAAAGTTTTAAACCTAACACTTGTTCTGCAGGTCTCCAGGCTGCCCAATGCTAAAGCTTTTCTCCAAATTTCTCACCAAAGCTGCAGCAGCAACGGAGAAGGAAAAAATATCCAGCCTTGAGGGGTTAGCGAGTCACTTGGAGCAATGTTTAAGCAGGTCCATATAGCTAAATTTATTAACCTTTGTACCTCCACGCGCCGATGGTGCAGAGACTGCCAAAGCTATCCCTCGACTGAGCCACAGACAGCCTAACAGTGTCACGCTGGTGCTTTCACCAAGTTTCCACCCACACTGAAGGAGGTGTTGCAGGAACTGATCAGGGAAGGGTAAGCAGACGTGCACGGAGGTGACGGCACAGGAGGAAGACAAGAAGCCTCAAAATAAATGAGAGAATTTGGAAATTTGTATCACTGAAGTTTTCCTGCAAGAATGCATTAAATTCACGGTAGGTGTATTAACCTTGTTCATATCAGAATTTCTTTCCTCTACAAAAATAAATCAGGCAGCAGAGATCCTCTTAGTGTGAATAGCATAAAAGTGACTTTATCCAGACTCATTTTTAAATGTGTATTTAATGGATTGAGAACAGAAGCCGTCTTCTGCCAACAAAGACAGGTATTAACCCAGGAGAATCTATTTAGCATCAGACTTCTTACCCATACAAGGTATTAGTGAAGTATGTGCCCGCAGTCCTCTACCATGTTGTGAAAGGAACAAAGGAAGAGGAAATGACTAATCAAAGCAGCAGCACATTAATATATTTTGGTATGTGGAAAGGGAAAATTGTAGAGTGTATTTTTAACATTCCCAACAGGAGAAGGCACTGCCATACATACTCCAGCCGCCACAGAGGCTCGGCAGCTCCCAGGAGGGGAAAAACAAAACCAAAAAAAAAAAAAGTGGAGTTGCGTCCCGGAGATGAGTTCTGTATTTTCCATTTCACAGCATGAGCTCTGCTGGAAGCGCACCGCAGTGCAAGTGCGGTTTGTGAGTTGGCTGACGATGTCTTTGCCTAACGACACGCCTGGAAAGGAGGCACGGCTGGGGCAAACAGCAACGCCGCAGCGATACCGGGCGCACTTTGACTCAAACCGTAGGTGAAACCCAGCCCGGAGAGATGCATCGGAGGGAAAAGGTGAGAGTTTCTTGGAGCGCTGGCACCAGCGGGCACTCCTGCGAGTCCCACCACCACCCAGCTCTGCTGAGCAAGGGACGCCCTCACCCACAGGCTGATAAGAGATAGGGAAAGAAAAGTCTCTCCCTGCCCCGGGTGCCATCGGCAAGTCACAGCTCACCCACGTGCCAGAGAGTACAACCCCATACCGCACCTTCCCAAGCTTAATTCCCGCAGACTCCTCAAAGCTCTCCATCACCTGCACACGCAAAGGGGCCGGGCTGCCAGCAAAACCCAGCACCTTCAAGTCTTTCCTCACAATTACTTTGCCACGGAACCTACGCAAGCCAAGCCACTGGCATCCCAGTACAACTGGATTTAATAGCTGGTTTTTAATCCCCTGATCCCCCCTCCGCGGGAAACTCTTGGGGCAGCCACAGTAACAGATTTGCTCAGAGCAACAGGGCAGAAGGCTGAAGGACTACTGTGATAAACCCAAAATTCGAGCTTTCAAACCCCTTCCTAAAAGAGATCAAAACCAATCAATCTAGCAACTGCCTGCTACGGTCATTTGTGCAGTGGGATGGCGCAGCACAAAAGCATTGCTCACTCAGTAAGAGGAGCTGGACCACTGCCTGTCTGTCCGGCTGCAATTGTTCCCGCACTTCATAATTAAGGGCTACAATTCACCCTTTTTCTAATGCCAAACCCCTAAAGACTCATCATAACAAAACCATCTTAATTACTAAATGGGAAGCTACTGCTGAACCAACTGTAATTGCTCAGATCCCCCAACACGGTTAAGGGCAAAAGATGCAGAGAAACTAATATTTAATGTTGCTGCAGAGGGATTTGTAATCAGCCACCCCGGACACAGCTAGAAGCCTGAAGCTTAAGCAGGTCTTTACCCTGGTATTGCAAAATGACAACCCCGGTCATTCCACCAACAAGATTTTCCCATTATTTCTGTTCAGTGTGCTGTTCGACACAAATATACAAAGAGATTGGACCACTGACAAAAAAAAAAAAAAAAAAAAAGGCACTTCATTAACCTCTCGGTGACTCAACAATCCTATTGTTAAACAGCAATGAACAAGAGGAGAAGCCAACAGCAGACAGATGCTCTCCTCTATAGGAATGCCTAGAGGAAAATGAGAGCGACCTGCCTTGGAAACAGGCTGCAAGTTAAAGGAGAGTTGTTAACTCATAGAGAGAGATCAAAACTCATAAGTGATTGTGAATCATATCAGATCTAGATGCTTTCATGTGGTTTCTTCTAACTACCTGAAGTTTTAAGATACTATTTACTGCACACATTATGTCTAAGCAGTTGATTTCAGTTTTCTCTAAAGGGAAAGAAAGTGCGATTGCTGCATCAAAATTACTGTAAATGCGGCACAGACCTAGCTAAACGAGAGCATCAGAAAGCAGTATTTGAAACAAGATTGCTGTACCCCATTATTAGGCTGAGTCTTGATAATTCTTCAGCTGGAAAGGGAGAAGAAATCAACAGGCAAGACTCTTCTCCCTTCTCACCATATATACAGTACAGTGAAAAAAGTGTGGAAAAAAGTATCCATCAGTTAAACAATCAAAATTCAGAGTGGTAATAAATTTTCAAATATGCCAAGAGTTTAAAACTCAGGGGTTAGTTCAGTTAGTTCTCAACCCTGAGATTTTAAAAGGGCACCTTCAGTTTAGGCTAGATGACAGGAGGAATGCAGACTCAACATATAGAAGTCAAAGTTCCTGTAAGTTGACAGAGGCATCATAAATAGAGTTATCATCAACATGCACAGCACAACTACCAAACTAGGACTTGGGAAGCACGAGTACGACGAGCCTCCCCAGGCTGGAATTACCTCCTCTTCAGCCTGCACAGCTGTGCGGGCGCTGCACCAGCGTGCCTATTTTTGCTTTTAATACTGTATACCACAGTCGTGGCTCAGAAAAAAAACACAAAAACATCGGAAAATCCGAACAGCCAGGCTTGAGCTAGCATTACTTGCTACCCTTGCTTCCCCTGGCGCACGTACAGCTACACTGCTCGGAACTACACCCGAGCGAAGGGGGCCGGACCCAACAGAGCGGCTTCCTCCAGCTCCCACCTTGCAGGGTGGGGTCCAAGCCAGAGGACAATGCTGGCATAGGAACAATTGGGTAGTAACGGGCCACGATTGCATTTTGACTGCAAGTCGGAAAAACGCTCACAAACATCAATCCGACGAGGTGCTCGGTGCTGTACTGGTGAAGCTGCAGCCTCCAGCTAGAGCGTGGGAGCTGTATTTTAGTTCACCTGGCCGTACTGCAGCAGAAGACTCCTATTGACCACTCCTGCCGCTCAGCTGCGGCGGTGAACCAGCGCCCTAGGGCTGCAGTGAACGTGTTTTAATTGATACAAGAGGCTTCTACCACTCTTTTGCTAGCAGCAATCAATGAGTTTTAATCCAGTCATACTAGGAGTGACACCTGCAAAAGAGGGTTGGATTTTATTACACCTGTGCATTAAGTTTAAAATAATTTGCCAGATTAAAACACTGTTCGTGCTGTATCTATAAAACCCTTCGAACACCGGGAGTGAGGAGAGGTACATTCAGTACTGAATTTGGACTACAGAAGCTTCTGCTGACGATGGGCTTCTACAGCACTGATATTTTGACTTTCTGCTCCAGCAGAAGTTTGCACCAGCCAAAGGCTGAGCAGACTCCCATCGCCGAGCCCTCCCCAGCAGATCGGCGTTAGTCTGACTGCTCCATAGCAAAGCTGTCCTTCAACATTTACCCTAAAGTATGTTATCATACAGGCATAAAGACAGCACTTCCATATCCAAGCTAGATCCCTTATGCTGTAGAACACGGTGCTGTCGATACTCTTAGAAATAAATTTCAAAACAGTTAAGGAACAAAAGAGGCTTTAGAGGCAATCCCTACAGCATTGGCACTGTAAAAGTTACCTCCACGTGTTTCAAAGTATAAATTGCATTATGAGCTAGAATTTTTAATTCCATTTAAAAGCACAACATGAAGCTTAAAAAACAACTATGGTCATTTCCCTACTGGGACAGGTGAAGCGTTAAGGTCCCTCTCCACTCTCCTTCAGGACACAGCACATAGCCCATTTATCGAGGGCAGCACTACAAGCTCGCCTCATCATCTATCCAAAACACCTCCTGCACTACGACAGGGACCTCGCTGGATACAGCTCCACCGAGATACCCTCCTTTCAACTCCCGCACCGAGGATACATGCTCCTCAACAGCAGCATCACACGTTCCTCTCCATAAGGTTTCTTTTCCCCTTGTTAACCTCTCTGTGCTTCCTTTAACAGTCTGCTGAAGGTACTCACACATAAAGAAATGATACACAGTCACTGTCATCTCAGCGCACGGTCCCTTTGGGATCCGGGCAGGCAGCTTAAGAATGTCACACTCAGGAATCGGTGCAGTATTTCAACAGACTCCAAGGCAATATTTGCATCTTGTCTTAAAACACCCCGAGTAGGAGACTAAGCTCCCCTCCAGCCTCAGGGAAGAGGCTCCAGCTCCTCCACACACTTGCTTAAGCACACACCAGTTACAGCTGGGCCATGCAGTGAAGGAGCTTTCTTTCACCACCTTCCTTGTGTGGCTGTTGACTCCCCAGGTGAGCAAGGCTGAGGGTGGCTGATGTTTCTCTGAGCAGCAGCAGCCCAGCAGACCCTGCAACATTCCTTTGCCATATTGGTCCCAGTTCCACAATTCAGTTTGCTGCATAACCCCAGATACAGCATAGCGTTGGGAACTGGCAGAAGAACCCCCCCAAAAGATCTGTTCAAAGTGCATCTCTAAGGGTTTCCTGGTTTTCTCCACTTGTGACCATAAGGACCAAGCTTGAAGTCCTCCTAGGAAGCTTACAAATACGTATTTCACGGTTTTCAGAATTTTGAGTTCAAGTCAAAAACCCAAGATCCCAGAGTTCTCACCCAAAACCAGCCTTGTACCACATGCACACGCGCCCACCCCAACAGACTCAGCTTTACTGATCAGCACAGTACCGATCTGAACTCAAGAATGTGCCACGTTGTTAAAAAGGCCAAAAAATGCTCAGCAACAGAAATGCAGAGTAATTGAGGTCATTTCTCCCATGCTTCTCTGGGTTCTCACTCCCCTTGCTTTGCTGTCCCACAATCTGCTCCTCCTTCAGCAGGCAAGGAGTGAACAAACACTTCACTGCAACCACCCAGATCTAAACTTACTTGCCTCCAACTTTGGTTGCACCTCAGACTATTACACTCCTCCAGTGGCCTGTAATGGCGAGCGGGGATTAAGAAATCTACTTAGAAATAGGTTCACCGGACTTGAAGCCAAGAAATTCTTCTTTTGGCACACATGCCACACGGAAAAAAGGTAGAAACTGGGCTATCAAGGGCGAGGGGCCGAAAAGGCAGGCTTGTAATGGAAACATCCGACAAAGAATTTTCACAAGCCTTTAAAACTTCTGAAACCCAACCCCTTCACTAGCACTTTTCACATGCCTCAGATTGCAGACCGCGTTACGCAAGTCGTAATTGCGCCTCAGCAACCTTCCCTCCCACCCACGGCGCTCCACACCTCGCCGAATCCACGTGTGGAGGCACACTGAGCCGGAGAAGAAGCGTACCTGTTCTTCCCACACCTGGCCTGGTGTACCGCCACCCGTGCGGGGAAAGCCTAGCTTTGTCATGCATCTTGAACAAGGACTCACTAAAGGCTACTTTAAAAAAAAAAAAAAAAAAAAAAAATCTGTTTTCACATACACACGCGCACACTAAGCTGTAAAGAGGTTTACTAAATTTAGCATGCAACCCAATCCTAGCGGTAGGGTAGCGCAGGCTGTAGATATGGAAGTGACCTTACGTGATGGTAACAAGGGAGGGCTGTTGGTACTCCCCACTGAGCCGCCGTGGGAAAGCCCAGGGCACCCAGTAAAATCCTAACACAACCTCCACAAATCCTCCCTGCAGCTGGGTGGTTTCCAAGGTTTTGAGGTCTGCCTCTCTTCTGAACAATGCTTTTCACTGTCCACACTAGGACAGGCTTGGTGAGGACACCTTCTCACCAAACGTTAGGGCAAACAGTTTCTCCATGGTCAGTTTGAACCTGGAGAAGCGAAGCTCTGATGGACCTCCACCATCACTGCTACAAACACAAAACGAGGCAGTGTAAAGAGAAAAAGCAGCACGGTCCTTTATCAGTCCATCACGGCTGAAGCTGCACACGCTGCCAACGGGTATTTACACAAGCAAAGGTTAGTAGGTGTGACACGGGATACAGCATTCACCCGTAAACTCCATTTTTGGCCAGCTTCCCAGCACCGCACCCCACTGAGAACCACACACGCTGCCTGGTCAGCGCTGAGCCTCCCCTGAGGACGGCAAGTTAAAGGAGGCAGAAGAATCCCCCCTAGCCCCAGGGGAAAGGGCCCTTCCTGGCACAGCACCACTACACTCAGATCATTTTTCAGATTTGAAAGTGCCCTGTGAAAGAGACGGATTGGGTATGATCTGCTATAGCCATGGTGCTGCTCTTGGGTATACCTGGAACTGAAACGGAGAAAGGCAGAAGAGATGCCGCAACTGGTTTCATGTCCCTGTTTTTAGGTCCATGCAGAGCATAGCATTAAAAAAAAAAAAAAAAGGTGATACCTACATGAAAGCCAAGCTGGATTGTCCCCACACAACATAAGCAACGACTTAGCGGACAAAGCAGTGCCAATCATCACAGCAGCCTTTCAGACTGGTTCGGGAGGCTGGAA
Organism: Vanellus vanellus; assembly: GCF_965231255.1. NCBI lineage: Eukaryota > Metazoa > Chordata > Aves > Charadriiformes > Charadriidae > Vanellus > Vanellus vanellus. The sequence continues at coordinate 68,229,751 of NC_138911.1, forward strand.
GAAACATCACTTTCTGGGACCAGGCTTGACCTCCCACCCACACTGCAGCAGAGACCCTGAAAGGAAGACACGTGGGAACAGCCTCGGTCACCACAGAAGAGCGGTTTCCCACTCGCTCACCAGCTAACTGCTGGCCTAGCATGCCAGTCACAAATGGGACCAAAAGAACGGCATCAGCAGCTGGTCTGCTGGTGACCTCTTGTCATCTTCAACCGCAGGCGCTTGGCCTCAGCTTTCCTTTCTGTTAAATGGGAGAGTAAGCACCCTCTATCCTACCTGCACGCTCGGGCAGGTGGCAAACACTGTGCCAGAGGCTAGCAGCAGCACAGGGCAGGCGCTTGGCAGATGCAAGCCAAATGCAAGTCATCAGCTTTAAGCACTCCTGCCACCCAGCATTCCCACCAGCGGCTCAGGAACCATCCACTTCCTCCAATAAATTGGGCTTTTTTCTTTGTACTCACTGAGCATGGACTTCTCAATTTAAGACCTAACAGCAAATAGGCAGAGAGGGGGAGAAAAAAAAAAAAAAAAAAAAAAAAGAGTAGTTGTAGCCAGTGGCCAGATTAAACCAGCAATAATAAAATTATCAGCTGACTGATATTATAGGTTGTCTTATCAGTCAGTCATGATCCGGTCCAATCCTGGCATGCTCCCCAGAGAGCTGCACCTTGTGCAATAGCTTAGTCATCATCTTCCTTGACAGCTATGCACTTGCAAATAGATTACGAGTCCACTCACATTTTCCCATGAAAATTTTCCCCTCCGCCCTACTCCAAGCAGGACGGGAGCAGAGCGCTGCGGAGCCAAGGAGCAGGCAGCTTGCCCCCACGCAGGGGAGGAGACAGCACTTTTATCTCCTGGACTCAACAACTTCCTTCCTGCGCGGTTGCAGACAGACAAAAGACACCTTTTCACATCACAGACAGGAATGAGATGTAGTGAAATTTGTCATATCCCTGAAATAAAATACGCTGCTCACCACTTTCTGTCCATACAGGAGAGTGTAAAGCTGAATTAAGCCAGCATTTCTTCTACTAGAAACTCTTGCAGGGTGGGATTTGGAAGCCAAAGAATAAGGAGCCCAAAATAACACAGGTTGAGTTTATATTGCTCTGGCAGGTGATGCAGCTAAACGAAAGATGATAACACTGGACCGAAGTACTTCCCCTCTGCAGGATGAGAGCTGGATTGTTTTTGGAAGTGCCATGAATCACGGGCATAAATATACCAGGCTTTAAAAGCCTTCGACACCCACGTAATTCTGAACTCGAGCTTTATTTTCCCTGGGTCATTCAACACATGCTGGACGAGCTGGACACCAGTCAGGCAGGCTGAGAAGGTTAGCTATTCAACTAGTACAACGTCAACACACCTCTTCTGAGACGGAAAAAGCCCTCCCGGATGCTCAATTAGTCAGTCAACTACAACTTGAAGGAAACCAGGAGTTTTGCTCTATTTCCTCAACTTCACAGCATAAAAGGGCTTAAAGATGTTTCCTGCAGCAGGGGAGCGGTTAGCAATGTACTGGCTGTTCTTGAGCAGAGCAGTGATTTGCAGGATTACCTGGCTGCGAGTAGATCCAGCCAGAGCAGTGCAGGCAGCAGGATGAGCCAGGAGGAAGGGTGCCCAACGGGAAAGAGCAAAAACCTGCAAGAAATGCTGCTTTCCATACTTTACTACCCCTGCAAATCCTGCACGCTTGACAGTGACAGCAGCAGGGAACTGTTAACACTAGCGGAGGACCATGCTATTTATAATAGGGATTATTAGTGCAAGAAAATTAGTAGCTTGCTCACATTACTAATTTACAGACACTTTCTCCGAATTACAATGCAACCTCAGTGACTTACAAGCAAAGACGTGGTTTCAGTTGAAAAAGAAAAAAAAAAAAAACACACGCTATTCTTCTAAATACGTCTTCTTGGAAAGAAAAGGAGAAGGAACTTCATCTACTACTTCTCTTCAGTAACAGGAATTTAGAGCTGTGAATCTTGATAAGCAGGGTAGCCACAAAGCGCTAACAAAAACAAAGAACACGGCAGAAAAGGAGGAGAGCTGCCTAAGAGTAACTATTTTACTTCTGATCAACCCACAAACCTTCCAGTTCCTGTTCCTCTCCTCTCCCTCCCATCCCCCACCCATTGCACAGCAAAATTCAAGGTTTGAAGGTCCTAAACTAATTCTTTGCATTGTATAGTTGCAAGAAGAGGGGACAATATTCTTTATTTGTGTTAGAGTCAGAGATGAGGCTTTCCAGAGTTTTCAGGTGCACACACACAACAGAAATCATTTCTCCTTTTCTCTGTTTCCTACAGCATCCAAGAGACTTACTTAAAAAAAAAAAAAAAAAAAAAAATCACCTTTAGTTAAATGGGAAGCACTAAAAAGGATCATGAGATTTGCATTCTTTAGCACCTCAGATTATGACAGTCTCCACAGCCATGCCTTCCCCCTCCAACTCCCCACCAAGCTTCAATTAAAGAATGCTCATATTGGAGTGGATTTTGACATTTCTCATACCAAGTCACTGGAGCATCCAGGCCGACAAGATGGCAAAGCAGCAGAATTTATGCATTCCCAGGAGATATCCATTTAATTTTGCTGTATGGATAGATACCGCACCAAGCCTGCGCTCTGCCCGAGACCTATATTTAGGGACTGAGTTGACCTGACAGTGCCCCCATAAGCTCATTTATTAAGATTCACTTATTCATTCTAATATAATCTAATTAGACTGCAGCACTCCTGCACTCGGGCACGGCAGCGACCAAGAGGGGACGAGTTCAAACGCAGGGAACCTGGCCCAGATGCTACTTTAGTTCTCACATGGGGGCGGAAAAAAAAACCACAAGCCTCTAACAGAAGAACGGCAGGAATTGTGGATGCCTGTGTACCATCTCCTTGCTTGGAGCAGCACCTGGATCCACTCTGCTTCTCCCCACCATCAGCTACGGGCCAATTCTTCCACTGGAAGAAGCAGCAGAGTCCAGATCGACGTAGGGTGCTTATCGATGCGTGGGCAGCTGCTCCCGCTCCAAAGTCATTGGAAGTAACAGCCACCACTAAGCACCACAGGAGAAGAAAAAGCAGGAATCCCAGTCTGTCAGGCAGCGTCCACACCAGCAGGCACAGACGTGTTCCCAAACTAGAGACCACAGGCATCAGCCTGGAAAAAGTGCCAACAAGCCTACATTGTAAGAAATTACTTTAAAGGCTCCATTCTGGCAAGAAATAGGAAGATTTCAAAGCTCAAAAGTACCCCCTCTCCTGCAACTAGCTGTAGTTCAGGCATGATAACAGGAAGAAGCTTTTACATTTCTAAAAACATAAATACTATTTTTTAAAAGGCATCGTGTTTTATTTGCTTGGACATCTTGTATAACGATGAGAGAAGAAACAGATTCCTACAAGTCATGAGCTGGTAATTCTCCAATCTATCATCTCTGTAGTTTATGCACAGTCATTAACAAGAAGTGATTTGTCTGGGACAGATTTAGCCCAGCAACTCCCTGTCTCATTAGCCTAAAACGATCACCCAAGGAATGTCAAAAAGTTTGAACGCTTAGTGTAACAAGTAGCCCCCCCCAAACACTAATTTTCTTAAAAAATAGTCCAATCCTACCATTTTGTCAACGCAGAGCAGGAAGTTTAAGAGCTAAACACAGATGCGTAAAACTCCCTTTATAATAAAAATGTTTTGATGAGTAAAGGCAAAAGGTTTTCACTGACAAGGAAATCCTGAGAATACTGACAAGAGAACAACAGGGGGAGATTTAAAGACTTTGACTTGTTTAACTTAGCAAAACAAGTGGTCAAGAGGGGATCCGACTGCTCCCTCTAATTACATCAGGGAGGGAAAACAACCATTTAAACCAAATGGCAACACCAGAGCAAAAACAAATTATACAAACCAGCCATAAACACCATGAGGATGGAAATTCAGCGATTGCTCCGGGACTTAGAGAAGGCTCTCCAACCACTCTCCCGTGGGGACGGTGGTGAAGAATAAACTGATCAAGTTTCACCTTAAAAGCAGTTACATTAAGAAAGGCATCCACAGCACGGATGGGTGCTATAAACGGGGAAAGCTAAACTTGATCAGGGGGTCTCTTCCGCTCTCGGGTTCTTATCAGCCCACTTGCTGCCATGGCTTTTGGAGCAGAGAGGGGGAATGAAGAATTACCCTCCTGTCTTCTGCTTCTTCCCCACCCCTCCGGGACGGCACAACAGGTATTCACGCTATTTACTCAGGCACATAATTGGGGTATGATCAGGGAACTAAACTTGGGAGCTGAAGCTCTCGAGAAGTCAGTGGCGAGAGGTGGGTGTCTTGGCAGCAGCAGGGGAAGGGATTAGGAGCAACCAAGTTTGATGCTTAAAATAAAACACATGTCCTCTCCACCCATGTCCTTATGCTTAAGGGTCCTGGCCAAAACCATATTTAATCTATACACATCACTTCTGAAATCCACAGGAAATTTCAGTTTCGGAAGGATTTTGTTAACCCCGGGTTTACAGTGCCAGTGATCAAGCAATGATTAGACACTTTTGAGCCACAACCATCTAATTTCCAACAGTGAGAGCGGATGATGCAAAGGAAAGGTGTTATATGGTTAACCGAATAACACCGCAGTTTTACACAGGCTTGAGCAAGTCCTTCCCTTTTCTTCAAGGGGTTTCAAAAACACAGTACTTAGCCGGCTAAGTTATCTGCAATAGGCATTTTATAACAGTGGGAGATAAAGGATCAAATTAAAAACTAATTGTGTTCTTCATATCCTACTGCTGCTGCTACTTCTAAGAGCAGAAAACATCATCTTTGAGACTGGCTAGATAAGTGGGGGTAGGAAAAAAAAAAATCTAACAAAAAAGGTATTTGGTAATAACTAACAGAGAATTAGTGTTTCTATCCAAACCCCAACCTTTCCCCGCTGCAGTTACACACAAAAGTTATTTTAATCACTGTATGCAGAAAGCAGCATCAGCATATGAGGCAAGAGAAAAAATATGTGGTAAAGCGAGTTGCATAGCCTGTTCGCGGACAGAAATTACAGCGCAGTTATAGGGAAGAGGTCCATGAGGCAGAGAAATGCTTCCAGCCCAAACCAAACAGGAGGATGTAAGCGATCCACCAGGAGAAGAGGCAAGAAAAATATGTGAAAGAAGGTGGAACGTGGGAACTAAATCCCCTTTTAACTTTCGCAGCAATCAATTCAGACTTTCCTGCGAGGGATTTCTGCCTTGTCATATGTAAAGAGATGTTAAATACAACTTGTCAGTTATGTCTGTTAAATACCGTATGTGTGTTGTTGGATAGAGGTGGCAATGGAAACACTAAAGAAAAAAAAAAGAGAGAAAAAAAATTTAAACAGAAAAGGACCACAGCAGAGTATCAGCTCAGCTCTTCTTCCACAACTCACTTCCACAAAGCAAGAAATGACCTTCTTTGAGTTTTTCTAACAGTGATCTCAAAACACGTAGAAGAGCCTTTGGGGAAAAAAGGTTATGAACTGACAAGCCCCAAAGCACGCAGGTTGGCGAGAAAGTAGCTTTTGGCATGGCCTAATGCGGAAAAGACGCTATGCTACGTTATTCTTAACAGCCGCCTACCTAATTAAAATCCTCCATCACTTGAAATTAGCTACAGAAGATACAGCTTTGCCACCTGAACTCTTCTTGCCCCGCTACTCTTCCCCCCCCCAGCAGCCTGCACACGGGAGGAAGGCTCCCAGCACGGGGTAAGCTGTGAGCGGAGGAGGAAGAGGAGGAGGAGGAGAGGCAGGAGGGGTATTAACACCTCCAGGGTTCACACAGCCGCATGCGGCTCACTCGGGTGATTTTAAAAAAATAAAAATAAAAAATAAAAATAAAAAAACACAAACACCTAAACCCTTACAAACGCAACTTACAAACACGGGAAAAAGCATATTCTACCCGGCGCAGTCAACGCCACTGCAGGAACACAAACCGGGATGGATGATTTTACCCGGCGAAGCGCAATGCTTCGTTAAAAGTTCGCAGAGGCCGCCCGGGCGCGGCAGCGTTGGGTTCGCGCCTGACCTTATCCGGAGGAGGGGGGAGGAGGGGGGTGGCGAAAGCCCCGGGAAATCCTTATAAATCAGATTTTGGGGGGTGATTTTGTACTTAGCCGCCCTTCACAGGTCCGTGCCTCTGGCGGGGGGCAGGTAACGACGCAGACCTACAGATGACGAACGATACATCGGGTTCCGGGGATTTGGTTCCTTCCCCCCCCCCCCCCCCCCCGCCCCGTTTTCAGGGAAGGTTACCGGGAGATGAGCCGGGGAGGCCCCACAGCCGCGGCCCGCAGCAGCGGCCACCCCCCCGCCCCACGGCCGCGGGTGGAACCGGCTTCTCCCCCCCTCTCCCTCCTTCCTCCATCCCCCCAGGCCTCCCCCCCTGCCTCAAACCGGCCCCCGGGAGGGCAGCGGGGTGGCCCCGCCGGCCGGGCCGCAGCCCCCCGGGCCCGCCCCACCGCCCACCTGCGCCCCGGCCACGCCGAGGCCTAGTCCCGCCGCCCCTCGCCGGGCAGGCCGCGGGCAGGCCCCGGGCCGGCCCTCCGCACCGCCGGGCCGGGCGCTTCCCGGGCGGGACTCACTCACCGTCAGGCGCGGCGGGTCGAGGCGGGCCGGGCCGGGCCGTGCGGAGCGGCGGGGACGGAGCGGCAACGAGCCGGTGCCTGCGCGGCGCTGGCGGGCAGGAAGGGAGGGAGGGCGGGAGGAGGCGGCACCGCACGTCCGCCGCGTCTGCCGGCCTCCCCCCACCCCCCCCGCCCCGTTAAAGGCGCGACGACGACGACGACGACGCCTCCCCCGGTGGGGATCTCCCTCCGCCGCCGTCCCTCGCCCGCCCGCCCGCGGGGTCACCCCCGCCAGAGCCCCCCCGCACCCCACCCCGGAAGGGGGGATGACCCACCCGGACCTCCTCCCGCCCAGGTGTCCCCACGCGTGTGGGTGCATCCACTCAGAGCCACCCGGTGTGCGTGGGGATAGTCCTCCAGACCCCCCCCCCCCCCCCCGCGGGGATCCCACCCCCCAGAACCCCCCATATGGGGATCCCACCCCCCAGGGCCCCCCACATGCAGATCCCACCCCCCGATCCTCCCACGCGGGGATCCCACTCCCCAGACCCCCCCCCACGCAGGGATCCCTCACCTATTCCGGAGGCTCACCCACCCATGAGGGTATCCCCCAGGGTCCTCCCCACCCACGGGCAGCGATCCCCCACCCAGACCTCCCACACGGGTGGACACATCCACCCGGATCCCACCCACGCGTGGGAATCCCCCCTTTCCACCAGGACCTCCCCCCACGCAGGGATCCCCAGGGATCTCCCCACCCCTTCATGGGTACCACCTCCCCCACGCAGGGTCCCCACTGCCCGGACCTTCCATGCACAGGGACCCCCACCCTCCCTAATTAACCCCCCCACTGCCAGCCAGCTTCCACCTCACCCCTCTCCAACTCCCTTCCAGAAGATGGTGGGCAGGCGTGGGGACCCCACGGGACACGAAGGAACCTTCCCCCCTCCCCAAAGGCCAGCAACAAGGGTTGTCACCCCTAAATTTCCCTTAATTGCCATAAAACTGCCCGGATCGGCAGCGTGGAGCAGCACACGAGGTGCCAGGACTGGTTCAATCACAGCCTGGCCACTCTGCAATCGGGGGGAGCTTAACCAGACTTTTCAGCTCTGACTTCTTAAAACTCTGATTTTTTTTCTTCCCTCCTACGTGGGTCCTTCCCAAAGTGCTCATGGGGCAGATTTCTTTCACCTTAAACACGGCAGCAGCTCGCGCGTGAGATCCACGGCTGACCACGGATCCGCAGGTACCCGTGGGGACGAAAAACAACGCTCTGTCATATCGTTACTTGGGGATGACGAAACAGCACAAGAAGCCACCAAGGCCACCCATCCCGCTCCCATCACTGGGGGACTGACATTAGCACGCAGCTTCCCAGAGTTCCAAAAGTTGAGGGGAAAAAGCAAACTCCTGTGCACAAGAAAATTCCCCATTTTTCAGCAGCAGCAGGAGGGGTGACGAGGACAGCTGAGCCAGCGGTGGCTGCAGGACAGTGCCGGCACTGGTCGGGACCAGCATCCCAGTATGTGCAGCAGCTGGTCGCTCTGCAAGGGGGGAGCATTTGGAAAAAGGGAGTTATCCCAGCAAAAAGGGGGGACCTGGCTGGCATCACACGCCCTTCCGTTATTTTCCACAGACCTCTGGTGTCACTTCCAGGCCCCGTGGCTCAGAGCAAACCATTTATTTGTCCCTGAGCATCTTTGAGGAATCAACTGCTCCGTGGCATCCGTCATCAAAGAAGGATTTGCATGGAGCCGCACTATGGGTTTATCATTAGCCTTGTCGCCAGCCACGCGTGTTGCTCCGCCACGGGCTGCCGCTGCGTTTCCAAACTATGTGGAGCGAACAAAGGCAGCGGAGCGAGGCGGATGCTGGTGGAGGCTGTGCCTTGCATGCGAGGCTCAGCAAGCCCGGAGGCACGGCCACGGGGATGTGTGGGAGGTGGCCGCTTTGAACGTGGCCATCAGCTGGCGACGCTGCGTTTTGCTGCTTCATCCTGGAGCTTCCCTGGCTCAGCACATCCCGGCCGGTCGCTCCGCTCTTGCAGGAGCGCTGCTGAGAGCAGCACGTGAGCTGGCCAAAGGCAGCACCCGCATCCTATGCTCACAAGGCACAAATTTAAGGCCAAATCTTGCTTATATTAATCACTTCGGTAGCCGCAAGCGGCGGTGGCAGAGCTCTGCAGTAGCAGATTTTGCCGATGTTTCATTGCTTTTGTCCGCAGTGGAGTTTTCCAGCTGGCATCACAACCAAATCACCATTTCCCAGGAGCGGGCACAGATTTGCCTCCCCATGGAGAGGGGATGGGGGTGGTCCTGCCAATGGGGAGAGAAAACATGGGGCCAAGAGCCGGGGAAGGACACAGGAGGGACAGGACAGACCTTCCTGCCGGGGGGCTGAGCAGGAATGGAAGAGCAGAGAACGGAAATCCAGCTGCTACAGCTACAAAAGATTTTTCTTTTCCTCCGCCTTCCAGGACACGTGGCAATTGTCCCCGCTGTCTGGTCACTGCTTGCTCGGAAGGGGTGACAGCCGAGAACATACCACTTACAACCAGCTCAGAAATTTCTGGTCCTTCAAGTGTCTTGTACGTTTGCCCCAACATCACAGCAGTAAGGCGTGATATACGGACTTTGAAAACGCTTTTAAATCTTATCTTGTGTACCATTGCCTGATAGGGAAGGCAATAAACCATCTACATTATGTGGACTGAGGAACCTGGTGGAAAAACTCGCCGGAGAGCTACGGCTGTGCAGCGCAGCCAGCCGGGCTAACGACGCCGAATATCCCCAACCGCAGGGAGGAAATAATGCAAACAGTCACTGAAATCCCAGTCACATTAGGCAGCCACTCATGGGGAAAAAGAAAAGGTTTTAAACTGCCGCAGGAGCCCCGAGTCATTAGTTTTGTCAGGAATTTTGCTTTCTCAGATCACAGGGAAAAAAGCCTTCAGATCTGCGGATTCGGAGGAGGCCCGAGAGAGAGGCGAGCTGCGCGCTTAGCGGGGCTGTCAGGCGTGGAAGCTGATTATTGTTAATTTAGCATTTTATATAAGAACGTGAGAGATCCTTATCAATGCCTGAAACAAACGCCCTGCAAGTTGCAACACCTCACGGATTCCAGTTAGGGGGAAAAAAAAAAAGGTGACCAAATGCTGGATTTTCTCTCTGTCTCTCTTTACTCACCTTAATTTTTTTATAATATTTACAAGCATGAATTTGTACAATTGGTAGGAAGCAGAAATTAATAGCTCACACGCACACATGCAAGAAGGATTTCAACTGCTGCTAAAGAGGGTCACAAAAATGGCTACAATTTTCTTCTCGGAGTAGTTAACTAGGAGTAATTCCACTGCGGAAACTTGAGCTACATGGAAAAAGACGTTTGATTCAATCCGACTGTAAGGGAATAAAAATACATCTGTCCTAAGCAGCATCTGTCAGCAGAAATGACGCTGGGAACTCTTGCGAGAAGAATAAAAGCTTGTAATAAAAAAAAAAAAAAAAAAGCTCTAAACCATGACATTGTATGCGACCAGTATAAAAACCCGTCAGGCTAATGCAAGTTTCCACATAGTCCACGTGCTATCACAACGTATGTATGTTTTTAATTAAGCTGAGATGGTCACGGTCACATTTTGTACTGCTGAAAATCCAGCTAATAAAGTGAATTGTTAGAAGCTGTTTCAGAGCTTACTGGGAAAAAAAAAATGTGTATTTATAAACTACATTCACCTTCCCTTTCTGGATTTCACCATTATAATAGGGTGCTGAAAATCCCAAAATAGGGGGTTTAAGACTCTGCTGTTCCATTCTGTCATGTTCAAAAGAAGACCAACAATGAGCGGTGCAATTAAAGACATGGAGACGGCTCAGTGCCCATCTCAGCGACTGCCGTTTTCAGGGTGAGCAGACTTAAATCATGATTTCTGACAGGTTCCCTTCAGGCTTTTCAGTCCTCACCTCCTAGCACGGGCCTGGGATGAGTCGCTCTCAGCTTTCACGTTTGCAATGAAAAATGAAAATCCCATGGGAAATCCCAATGGGAAACCCCTTTCCTTCCCTCCCCAGGCTGCTGTCCCCGTTTCAGACACCCGAGCCGCCCACGTGCCCACTCCCGAAATGCTGTGGTTTATGCCCAAAGCAGCAGCAGTGATTGCTGTCTGATGCCCTAAGTGCTGCATCTCACCCAGCTGCCCCGACCGCACAGCTCATCGCCCCTGGCCATGGTCACGGCCACCCAAAATCCCCCATCTGCCCAATACAGAGCCCTTCTGACTACCCCATGCACCAACACATGCGAAAATAAAACAAGCACCCAAATCCCTGCCAGATCAGTGCCTGCCGTTGCTCTGAATAATCCCCACTCATTTTCAAGTCACTAATTATTCTTAACACCTGTATCGCATGGCTTTAATTATATTTTCTGCCAAAGGAGTTCAATCTTGACCAAAAAGCAACAGCTTTATCTGGAAGAGCTCACTGTAAAGGAAAGCGTATTTGCTGTGACTCCAGTGGGTCATCAGGTCTGGGCCACAGAGGTGGAATTTAATTTCTGATCCAGAGATTTCAATCCTTCGGTATCGGCTGTAGCTAAAGGGATCGGAGGGAAGCTGGGCAGAAAAGCAGCTTTCCGAGCAGCACAATAAAAACCATGCTTTGAATTCACACTTGGAGTGCCATTTCAAAGCAAGTTGCAAATATTCTTGGTAGCATCCCAGCACAAGGTGATTTCGTAAGAGGTGAAGCGAAGTAAATGAAGAAATGAGCCAAAGGACGAGGGGGAATGGCTTCAAACTGGAAGAGGGCAGGTTCAGATTGAACATTAGGAAGAAATGTTTCATGCTGAGGGTGGTGAGCCCCTGGCGCAGGTTGCCCAGAGAAGCTGTGGCTGCCCCATCCCTGGAGGTGTTCAAGGCCAGGTTGGTCGGGGCTTGGAGCAACCTGGGCTGGTGGGAGGTGTCCCTGCCCAGGGCAGGGGGGTTGGAACTGGGTGATCTTCACGGTCCCTTCCAATGTAAACCATTCTATGATTCTATGATTCTATATCCATTTGGTTTTAGATACCAACAAGCATATCCCTAGTGAACCTACCACCCACCCACGTTGTATCTAGACTCCTAAGACATCTCAGGGTTTCTATCATACCGTTCGCAAGGCCTGGAGGGCAGAAAGGGTTAAGAACCAACTCGGATTCTCTAGGGAAAATAGAAAGGCACCAGAAAATAAGCCAATTCAACTGATTTTACCCAAAGGGACAAAAGGAGGTTTAGAAGGTCCTTTATAAAACGTCAGAGAAAAGCTTTATTGTCCTCCAGGGAAAAACATAGCCATTAACAAATTAGGTGAGAGTCGAGTGAGATGTCAGAGGTCTGAAGCAGCTGCATTCCTCAACGCCTTTAAACTGTCTGTCTTCACACACTTCATTTATTTTGGACAGCGGTTTTGCCCACGCCAATTTGGGAGTAAAGGGGACTGTAAAAATACCTGGGGGATGAATGTGAGTGTTTTTAATGTCAATGGGCAAAAACCTAACGAATCTGAGCAACACGATTTGGGTTCTAGAAAACAGCCAATGTAGGACCCTCCCAAACACATGCCCATCTGGGTTCCTCATTTTCCTCGAAGCGTTGCCGAGCGTACCTTAGCATCTCTACCTGGGCCCTATCAAAGAGTCTGAGTGGAAACCGAGCTCAGGGGAGCTACTCTCGTGTTTATGAGTTGTGTAAAAGCCCACTGAAGGGAGGCCAAAGCAATCACAGCGTTTAATTATTTCTGACAAGTCGCAGATAAGTGAACTGAAGATAAAAAAAAGAGGAAAAAAAATGACACTCATACAAAAGGGCACTGTGACAAGTTAGCTTCTTTCACAGCCTGCAAACACCAAAAATAGGTAAAAATATTCCATAATAGTATCTTGGATTGTATGGGGAAATTTAACTCATATTCTACTTCTATACACTGACCATAAAAGCCGAGGTATAAGAAAGCAGGATGTCCACCATTCAAGGGAAAGCCTATTAACAACAGAAACTGCAAAGACAGCAAGGAGGAGGGAGGAAGATCCAAACGGAGGGATGAGGCTGTACCAAAAGGGATCCCTGGCTGGATTCCTGCTTGGCTGGGACGAGCATGGAAGTGAGGTGAAGTGCAGGAGCACACGACGGCAGCGCTGGGCACGGACTCCTTCGTCACGGCGAAGCTGACTGCGTTTATTGGCAGACCACGGGCGAAGGGCTAGAGTGACGGAAACACGATTGCGTTCACAGTTAATTACGTGTGTTAAAAGCACAAAAAGGTCACGGCGGGGGGGTGGATTGGAGCTTCTGCTGACATCTGGCAGCATTTTGGGGAAGTCGAGTTTCTCCTGCGGTCCTCGTTGACTCAGGAGCGCTGATTTGCTTGGAGGAAGAGGTAAGGAGAACTGACTAATCGCTGAGCTGTGCACACTGCGGACTCATTCCGATCTCAGTCATTATATCTTGGTGATCACTCAGACAAAACTAAGTTTGATGGGGATTTTGGTGACTGGTCAGCACCCTTCCTTGGCTCGTTGTATTTGCATAGTATTTAGTTGTCCTCCCCTATACAATAAGCTCGTAAAAACCCTTGTGGTGGCATAACTCAGCTGACACAGCAGTGAAGGCATCACGCTATAATTCCTGGAGAGTTGGCACTCAAGGTCCCAGACACGCTAATGTCATTGCTCATGTCTTCAATGTTACTGCGGTCCCTGCAAACTAAATTAATCGAGGTCTGCTAGCATCTGCTACATGCACACCTCTGCTTTTCTGTGCAAACACGCACGAGTGCTATTACTATATTGCTTTTTTTTTTTCCAAGATAAGGCTTAAAGGATCAGTATTTAATTGCAGCAGTAAGTTCAAGATATGAGACACTGTGTTTGCACTGGAGCGATTTGTCACAAAACTTGGAGGGAAACAGCAGCAGTCAGATGATCCATCGCACACTCACCTCATTTAAATGCAATTCCATTTAGACAGACCATTTGGCACAAAAATTAGAAAGATGACTTAACAAAAAGCACGGAAGAATACTTCTGAACCCAGGTGTCAGAGATATTTGTGTGTGACGTTCACGGAGAAGCCATCCAAGAAAGCTGCTAGCCATTAATTGCTAGGTTGCAATTAAGGTGGCAGCCAATGTTTAAAGCCCCCCCAGCACCCCCACCCCTCCCGGCTCTCCCCTTTTCTGGCCGTATTTTAAATGCGACACAGAATGAAAAATAAAAATAGACCGATGTGCTCTCCCCCATACCGCAGTACAAGGTTTAACTACGCGTCTGGGCCAGGACAAGCGGATTTCTATGCAAACAACATACAGAATGCCTTGGTTTAATCAGTGGGTTACTTTGCACAGATAGGAAAACGAAACGAAGTTAACTGTGCAGTTTTAAAGTCACCATTCAGCCTTTCAGTGGAGACAGATGGCTTTTACTTACAGTGCTTCCTCTGGCATTCAGTGGAGGATTTGGCAATCCTCTCTGGGTCTGGTTCTCAGCAATTCTCTGACATGGGGGCAGTTAGTGTCTTCATTGCACATAATAGTGCCGTAGAAGCCAGAAAAAAATGGCTCTTTTCTAGCCAGTTTGCCCCTTCTCCTGCTGACAAGAAGTGACTTTCTTTCCTGGTCCAGCAGTCAACGCACGCTGAGCGTTGACCTCACGCTGGTCTCTGCCAGCGAGCACGGACGGCGGATGCATTAGCAGACAAATGCTGAGAGTCCACTAATGGTTGGGAAGAGTAGCAAATCCCCCACTCCTGGCCTTTTCTGGGAATAAGAGAGCCCCAGTTTAACTGGGACAAAGAAGAAGCAGCATTATCGCTGTGCCACCTGGGCTGCAGCATCCGCAACAGGGAGGGACACATGGCTCTAGGGGGTAAGCGGGAAATTACAGCCCTTCTTCCCATCACCCAGTAAACCTGGAAAACTAAACTAGATTCTGATCCAGTTTCAAATTGTTGTAACTTCACTTCCATAAGAGGGTTAATCCTGATTTACACAGGGGCAAGTCAGAACCAAATATCGAATATAATGGACCTGATTCTCTTCGTATTTACACCAGCATAACCTAATGATGATACACTTAATAATTTACAATCAAAAGTCAAATTACTCACTATTACTTATTACTCAGTGAGCAGTCATGGTGGCTTCTTTCCTTCCCTGGCAATAAATCCAGTATCTACTGACACTGACAAGCATTGATCAGGTCTAGAATGGAGTATTACGGGACAAATAAGCATGAGAGAGCGATGGTCACACTTGTCAGAGCCAAGGCACTCCAGCATCTACCTCTGAGTTGCCATTTGGGCTTCAGCTGCTTCTCAAGAGCCTTGCCAGCTCCATGGCAGGTCCTTTGGTCCTGCAGAGCCCGCCAACCTCGCTGCAGCTCCCCTGCTCCTCTCCCTGACCATCCTTTGGCGTCCTCCTCAGCACCTCACTCTATTTACATCCCGGAATCAAGGCATGGGGACCAAAACAGAGCTAAACCAAACAGAAGGAATCGCCTTCACAACAAGACTTGGATTCTGCTGTTGACAGAGAAGCGTCGAGTCCTGGGGTATTTGGAAGGTGCAGCATTCGGAGACATCTTGTGCATAATATATTGCTCTTTTCTTGGAACATGATCCTGCTCCCAGTTGCTCTTCTACCTGCTCCAAAGGCAGGACTTTAACACTGCAGGCAGCGAGGGCACCAGGAGATGCAAGCTACACACCTGAGACAATTACAGCTATAAAAGCTTAACATAAAGCTCAGGAGAGCAGAAAGCAGAATGTTGTCAATCATGAGCTTTTAATTCTCAAACTGGCTCCTGGAAAAGATAAGATGAAGCCAAACCAGTACAACCAACTTCAAAGCAAGCAGGAAGGCATTTACAGAATAGAAGGAATGCTGGAATAGAAGGCAGCTGCTGAGAGCACTAATGAATAAAACAGGTAGAGCTTCCTTACTGACTTGCTCCTTGTCCCTTCCAGGTTTTTGGAAGTCTCCTGTGATCGGTCCCGTCCCATAACCAGGTTACAGCATCCAGGTAATTCAGGAATGTCTGCTACAGAAATGTTTAAGAGACCAATACAGGAATGCTCGTAGAAGCTCTGTGGAATAGCCTTCTCCAATCAGTTATCCAAGCAAGAACAATACTGAATGACTCTTACAAAGAATGCACAAAGCACTTATTGTTGTACTAATCATCAACTTTCTAAGTAAAATTAACCAATTTGCTAATTAAGACTCATGACAATTCATCATTACAGTAACTATGCACTTCAGATGATTCATCACCCCGTAACCGGCTCCCGCCGCTCGGGGATGTGTGTAACGGCTGCCTCCGGCGTGCAGGAGGGAGCGCGGCTCCTTCCCTGCTCAGAGCAGTCCTGCTCATGAGTCACCTTGGCCTGGCTCGGGGCAGCTGCTGCTTTCCAAAGGGAATAAAAAAGGGGGAAAAAAAAAGGGGGGGAGGAGGGGCGGGAAGAAGGCAGTTTGAGACAGAAATAATCTTTTTTAAGTTGGGATGCGAAGAATAGTTGTTCTTTCTATTGTTATTTGACCTGGATGATCAGAAACCAAGCAGGTAAGTCTCACGAGTTCCAAGCGATGCATTTTAAATTAACAGCTGTCCAACTGATGACAGGGGTCAGAGTCTTCTGCTGAAGAAGGAAGGAAGAACACTACCTCACAGCAGAGAGAGGATGATGCCTCTGATGACTAAGAAGGAGAGACCCAGAGACTGGAAGACTCAAGGAGGGGGAAGCCCAGGGACTCGGTGCCTCCTGCTCACTGGATCGCGACTCTCTGGACCTCCCACTACCTGCACCTCCACTCACTGGGGCTCCCCATCACTGGACACCGCACTCACTGAGCCTCCACGAGCGGATGCCCAGCCTTGAGGAGGAGGCTGTGAGCCAGAGCCCTCCCGAGGCACAGCCATGCCTCCCCTCCCTTGGGCAGCATCCAGAAGACACTTCCTCTGCATCAAAGCAACCCCAAGAGCTTGAATCACCCACACAATGTGACTCTTGACTCCTCTGATGATCTCTCACCTTTCTAAACATCTTCCCTTCTTCTCCACCTCAAGATGGGTAAACAATCCTACACCCATTAACAGAAGAGGCACCAAACTCCATAACTTACCCAAAATCACATCGCTTCCTGCTGGTGCCCATGCCATTTGCAGGATGCCCCGATCCAAGGCAAGAAGCAACACCAATGTGAAGAGATGTGTATTTTATGTTCATCTCTGATGTAGCATCTTTCACTTAGACACCATCGTTTGACCTCTCCATCTCAGGTTCACAAAATGCAGACAAATCAGTCCCCAAGAGCTGCAGGACTAACCTGTCTCATCTCCAGGGGCTTCTGCAGTGCAATGAAGGATTAATTAGTTGAGAAAATTCATAGCACTACAGCTGCAACGCTACAGCCAGGGCCACACCGTGGAAACACCACGACCACCACAAAACTCTGGCTTCCCAACTTAAGCACAGCAACAGTGTCCACACGCTGGGGGAGCGCCCATCTCCTGTCTCCATGGGATGTCACTGCGAGGACAAAACAAATTCAGCGCAATCCCTGCACTGAATTCAGTGATTCCTGTGGGCAACGCAGCCCCACACTACCATGCAGGAGCCTGCGAGGGCTGGGCTTGCTGCTGCTGGTGGGAGCAGGGCCCTCCACCACAGCCCTCGGTACCCTGTCCCCTTGTGCTGGCAAAAGCAGCCGAGGCCACGGAGCTGTCTGCAACCACCCCAATCACCTGCCAGCCCTAAACGGGACATTTTAACCATCCTGAACTGGTTGGAGCTAGCTCCACCAGCCTCTGTAATTCAAGGTGCAACCTTGCAGAGAGTCTTCTCCTTGCTTTGCCACTCGACAAGGGTGTCTCCTGGGTGCTCAGGGATGAGTGGTGTGATGTAAATCAACCTGCTGGAGGCTGAATTTTTCTGGGACCGGGGGCATTTGGCACCTGTAACGTGCCGGGGCAAGGTGAGTCCCAGAAATACCACGAAACCAGCCCAGCAGGCTGTGCTGAGGAAAGGATGCTTGTCAGCCACGTACACTCTGCCCCACAGATAAAGGATACAAATCTAATCCTTCACACCTCTGAGACAGCAAGAAGAGCCTGGCAGCACCTCCCAAAGACCTGCTGCGTGCCTGGGCTGGGACATCTTCTTCCAAAGGGTTTTTTTCAGCTCAGCCAGCTGTTTGCAAGCAAATTTCACAGTGGAAAGCAAAGCCCTGTCTAGCAGAGCAACAGGTACATTCATCACAGCAGTCAGCACATCCACCAGCCCAGACAGGGACAAGGATGTGTCCCCAGCTGCGCCTTTGCAGAAACCCATCTATCCATCACCGCACAGCGACAAGAGAGAAGGAACAAGGCAGACAGCAACCGCTGGCATCGAGTCAAGCAGCGCCCAAGCCAAGCTGCGTCGGCAGCGCGAGACTCCCGCAGCATCAATCAGCGAGGCACAACACGAACTCCCTCCCGGGAACATGCTGCCTTGCACCCGGACTCTCCACGCATGAGTCTTTTGAAAAGGGAAAGGCCTTTAATCATCACTCATGGGGGGTTGAAACAGAGATACCAGGGGGAAAAATGTCTGCAAGGGGAGGACAGCAGTGATTGCAAGGAGTGGACAGCAGTGATTGCAAGGAGTGATGGCTTCCTCCCCCTGAGCCGCGTTAGCAGCACCGGCCCAGCTGAGATTAGGCCACTTCATTGCAATACCTTGAGTTTGAGGTTTATAATTTTGAAGTGGGGCTCCTCTCAAAGGACCAGATGTGCCTTATTGCACTTGATGAGGCAGGTGGGAGAAATTAAGGGCACGTTACACTCGCTGGCTACAAAGCACCAGCTAGAGGTGCTTTACCTTTGCAAGGTCTACGCCGCAGCTCTGACACCCCATTTATTTTCAGCCCTGTGGAGGGGTGGGGGCTCAGGGGAGCTCAGGAGTGGGTTGTGTTGTGTTTATAGGCTCCACTAAAGCACCCTGATTTCTCTCGGCTTCCCACAGGATGGAGCAAACCCCTGCGGACAGCCCTGCCGAGGGCAGGTGAAACGCTCAGAGGCTGTTTGATGGGGGTAAAAAACGGAGCCGGGAGGGAGCGCAGCTCTCTCCCGTTTAACACCAGCTGCGCTGCGCTCCGCTCCCCAACGAGCCGCAGCTGCCCCCGCTGCCGCCCCTCGGGCTTAAAGCCGGGGCCGGGGGGGTAGGAGAGGGGGTGTCGGGGGAGGGTGGCTGTGCCCATGGACGACGCCTCGCTGCTGGAGCGGTACCTGGAGCGCTGCGGCGGGCAGGTAGAAAAGGAGCGGGGGGGGGGGAAGGGGAAAAAACAGACTTGCGTTGGCCGGGAATCGAACCCGGGTCAACTGCTTGGAAGGCAGCTATGCTCACCACTATACCACCAACGCTGCGCTGAAAAGCCTTTTCCGCCCGCGCCCCACGTCTGTTGCCCCCGGAGGTGGGGGGGGGGAATGATGATGACGATGGATGTTCCCTGGGCCACCCTGGGAGAGGGGCTCTCTGCTGGGGGGAAGGTTGCTCTCAACTGCTGCGAGAGGATCGCTGCTTGCATTCAAACTCTTGCTGCAGGGTGCTGTTGCGTTGGCACTGCGGGGGGCGGATCTCTTTGTGCTGGTCGGCAAATATTTGCAAAAATTTCTTTTTTTTTTCCTGTTATTTAGAGTAGCCCCCCTGGTCTCAGGTGGTTGGTTGCAGAGACTACAGGGTGAGGGACTAGGAAAGGGCTGGACTCCCTAGCTGAGCATCACCTTCACCCAGGGAATGTAACTTCTTCACAGGCATCCTCTTGTGAACTACTTTTGCAGCTCGGAAAAATGGGCTGCTTAAATCCAGAGACCACCTAGTGGCAGCCAGTAAAGCCCTCTGAATATGGCCCTATAAAATATATAATGTGGTGAGGTATAACCAAGGGTTTTACAAATGCTACTGAGCTGCTTGCATTTCAGACTCGCTGGGATACTTGACAATAGCAGATGTGTGAGATATTATGGCAGAAAGGAAACAAAAACAAAAAAATCCAAGTCTATTGCTTAAAGCAGCTGGATTTGATTTACATGTACCTGAGTTGCAGGGATTCCTGCAGTGGAAGTGAAAATGGCCGTTTCCCCTCAAGCTGCCCCAAACTTAGTGATCTCAGGCAGGATCTATGTGTGAAATCTCCTTCCTGGAGCTGCTGGGAGATGTCCAAAGCTATGCAGTTGATGGGGCCTTCAGTGAAGTTAATTAACCTAGAGTCTATAGCAACAACCCTTGGCAGCTAGCCCAATCTAAACATGGTCTTGTGCCCCCTTTCACAGCCTCTGAGCAGCTGGCTAACAAGAAGGCAATCTTCCCCAGTGCTTAACCCTGTAAAGGCTTTTTTCCTGGACCAGTTATATGGAAACCTGATAAGAAACAAAGATTATTTTTTTTTCTGTTTCCACCTACTCTATGCAGTTTACTTTCTGTTACTTTTTTTTTTTTTTTTACTTGTTTTACAGCCGTGTAATACTTCCAGCCTCATTCACCACTCATTTCTCCATCAGCTTCTTTATTTAAGCTATGCCACAAACCAGGGGGTGAGGAGGTTGACTATTTATCACATTCTCTGATGCCCCATGGTATGATGTGTGAGTAGTCCTACAGGCTCGCAGTGATGAGGCTTTCCTTGTAACATCTTCTCTGCATCATGGTTCACATAAAACTTACCTAATTAGCTCCCATGCAGCTAAGCCTCAGTCCACTGGAGGTCTTGCAGAGACTGTGCCGTCCTTCCTCTGTTGCTAACTTTAAAAATACCTGTTTTAAGCAGATGTATTTTAGTTATTCCATAGTATATTGTTATTTGTAACTGTTAATGTATTTGTATCTCGCCTCTTAATTCTCAGATAGTGCTCTTGGATCCTGTTTTCCAAGGAGCCAAGAAGTTAAGGAGCACCTAGTCTTTCTCAGTAGGACTCTGCCCCAACTGATCTCATATAGGGCTCTGCCTCTAGAAGTCAGTTTTGGAAACAGTTTTGAGCTTAGGTGATCATGGTGCTTTCAAAGCTAGACCTGATCACATCTTTATTCATGCTAGGAAGGGTTCTCTGGGAGGATTTGTCACCGAGTAAAACTTTTCCAAGTGTCTATGGGCAAATACACTGCAAAGTAAGCGGGAGCAGGGATCTCCCCGCGCGCACAGTTGCGTTGCTACGTGAGCTGATTAGCGCAGAACATAGAGCAGCCCCAGCTCTGGGCTGCGAAGCATTGATCCGGAAACCACGCTCCCGCCGGAGCGCAGGCAGCTGCTGCCAGCTCGAGGGCCTGAGGCTTGTGCGCCGTTCTCCATTCTGATTTGTGCTTGGACTTTTCAAGTCCTTTTGGCTCTCCAGCCCAAAAATGCCTAAATGAACACAAAAACTCTTGCATGGATCATCTAGTCCGAGCTGTCACCTGCTGTGGGTGTTGGCAGAAACCACCTTCTTGGGAGAAGCATTCCGCTAACTAGAGATTTACGCCCTAATGGAGAAGGGAATAAATCCTCTCCTAAACTCCAGCCTCCTCGTGTTATGATGCCTTTGAAATAGCTTTTCATAATAAATAGCTGATAAAGAAGGACATTAGTATGCAAGAACTTGCTTGCAGCTATGTTGCATGCTTGATCTGGGAGTAGATGCTGGCTTTGCTGACTGTCTCTCACGTAAATTAGTCTGGTGACCTCCAGCAGCCGAAAAGAATAAACCGCTCGTGATTCTGTGAACTGCTGCCCTCTGTTGCACAAATCCAACACAACACTGACACTATCTCCTGGTAGTAGGGAGAAGAATTAGGAATACACTGAGTGGGAGTTAAAGCCAGCCAGAAAATGCCAGCTGTCTTCCTCGGGGGGAAAAAACTCCTGAGCGATTATGTTGGTTAAGTGTATAACTGAGACACGTGAAGGGCAAAGTGCCGACATTGTTCCTTCAGTCACAGCCGAAGGTATACAGTATTTCTCAGTTTGTAGTATTACAGGAGTATTCCAGGCTGCCTTTAAAGCGTGGTGGGAAAATGTGTATTTCCACTACAGAAGTTATCTGGATTTTTATATGCCGATAGACAAGCAAAGGACACGCTTTGAAATCTTAAGACTATTCTTTGCTATAATATGTACAGGGGAAAAAATTGTTGACGTCCACATTGAATAGAAGATTAATCTTAATTTAGTCCCACTGTTAAAGTAAATGTTTTAATACAAGATCCTTAACAATGCCTTTTCTTGATTCAAGGATGACCTCTCAACTAGTCCTCAGCTGTTTACTCCCATGAGCCCTTATGATCCAGACCTTCAGATTCAAACAACTGAAGATGTGTTGTTCGGTTCTCAATTTAACCAGCCCAAAGAGCTTCCTACAGACTTCTCCTCTGTGGATCTCAGCTTTCTTCCAGATATTAGCCAAGATAACAAGGAACAAAATCTAGCTGAAGATGGTAATGAAATGCAAAAAGAGCTTGATGGCTCAATATCAAGAAATGAGGACAGTGGTATCATCATGGATGAAAGCAGATTGTCATATCCAGATGCAACTCAACCATCCCCTGAAGCATCTGGTGCGTGTCCTCATCTGACACCTATGACCCCAGTGACACCTGCATCAGAAAGCTCTGGCATAGTTCCTCAGTTACAGTAAGTTTATGTATTAGATATGTAGCATATATAGTCATAGTTTTGCTTAAACTGCAAGGTACTGCTCTGACTTCTCACTTAGAGAATGTAGCAAGCACAGTTTGGTCTGAAATAAGCCCACCCAAAAAACTAGAGAGGCAGCTATTCCTCTTTGAGGAGAGGTGGAGCAAAGGAACTGCCATTATTAGAAGGCAACTGGATCCTGTGCAGATCGGCGCAACACGCAAATGGAAGTGGCACAGAACAGCACCCAGCTTAGCGAAACAGGGGAGAGTGGATTTGATAAACAAGCTGGGTGAGTGAGCATCCGAAATGCCTCTGGCTTGTTAAGGGGGAAAAGTCTCTTCAGGGAGCCAGGAGATGAAGTCTCTCAAAGGGAGAAGTGTTTGGTAGAAATTTTTTATATATAGTGTGCACTGCTAGTTACTTCAGGCTGCAGGGCGAAAAGACAAAAACATTTGAAAAGGAGGATTGCTTCCAGCACAGAGAATGTTAAGGATCACACCAGAGTGCAGGGGTTTAAAGATGTCGGTCTGCTATCCTGAGCACAGGAACAGTCTGAACTGAGCAAGGGAAAGGGGCATGAAAAGAAGTGAGAGAACTTCTGGCCTTGCTAAAAGATCCTGTTCTGTCTAGACCACAGCAACGATGGAGTCGTTTATACGACAATATAACATACCCTTACCTACTTTGAGTGCTGTAGTAACTCTGTAAACACGCAGTAGCGGTTCAATTCAAAGCTGTAAAAGACTTCAGTGATGTAGTTCTTGCAGGACTCACAAACTTTGTATTCGGGGACTAATAATTCCATACCTTGTTATATCTCCTCCTGCGAGAAACTGTAATTTTGGTACTGAATTACTTAAGTTTTGCCAAAAGCAGCTTGATGCTAGAGTGGGAAAGAGGTAGGCAGGAAATTAGTTGATGGCAGTTATTAATTGGACTGTGACTTCACCTTTAGCTAATAATGTTGGGGGTTGGCTCTGCAGTGGCTTGCTTTTGCAATCAGAAAATTCCTCTCTCATTCCTCAGGAATATAGTGTCGACTGTAAACTTGGCGTGTAAACTAGATCTGAAGAACATAGCTCTGCATGCCAGAAATGCAGAGTATAACCCAAAGGTACGTCTTAAGAACTCAAAGCTTCAGCTGCGCTCCCCTTTCTCGGTGCTGCTGGATTCTAATACACAAATTCATCGTGAGCTTTGTCCCTTTTCTAATAGCACTGTCTTGACCCACAGGGGAAAGTCATAAAATTCTGCAACTTGAGCCTGTTAAATTAAGAGAAATACAGGAGACCACAAGGATTTGGTTTTGTTTTGTTTTGTTTTTTCCTTTGAATAAAACCCTAGGAATGAGATGTTACCAAGCTGTTTAAGAAAGGAGACAAACTGTCCCACCTGGGGCCAGCTACCTCCAGGTGAAAGGGCTCAAGCAGCCCTCACTGGGGGGGGTGGGTTTAAAACTGGTGTCTGAACTAAACAGAATTACTGGAGTCAGACTGGTATTACATGATACTTCTAGCAAGCGGCCTAGATTGCAGAAACTTACTGGGAATAGATTGGGTTTCCGTAAATGACTCCAACAATGTGTAAGGGACAAGGCAGCGGTCCTGTGACTGTACTCTTAAGCCCCCTGGTCCTGGGGGGGGGTGGGGTGGAAAATAACTTCAAGGTGGTAAATAAACACTTATACAAAGCAAAAGCGTGCTGTGTTGAGCTTTGAAAGTGACAATTCTTGAAAGAATGAACAGTGGTATGGTACCAGCTAAATCCCTCAGCTGGACTGAGAGGTCTTCCTTTGAATTTGTAGAGGTTTGCTGCTGTGATCATGAGAATCAGGGAACCACGAACAACAGCTCTCATCTTCAGTTCAGGAAAAATGGTCTGTACAGGAGCAAAAAGGTAATTTTTTTTGTTTGTTTTTCCTTCCCTCTATAGGTCTGGGTCTTGTAGCTATACCTACATTCTGATGAAGAATGTCAGAAAACCTTGTTTAAAATATCCAGCAAAGGGCTGTCATAATTGGGAAAAAAAAATAATAAGCACTGGTTTTGAAGAATGTCTAGCTTTCTTCATGATGGCAGTTTAGTAATTACTGAAGTGCATGCTTCTGTCCCTGAATATAGAATATAGATTGGGCTGAGCAGAAAAGCTGCTAAAATGCCCAGGAATTGTTAAGGTGTTATTTGCATTTCTCACTGACTTTAAAGTGAGTTAGGATATAACTTGTGTCTGTCAAGTCTCTTCAGTGTCTGTGTTCACTAGTTAACACATCTGCCTCTAGAGAAAATGGGAACTGGAGAAAAGCAAAGATTATTTCTGCACTTTGAAGCTCTTTTCCTCAGGTTCAGCAGCTGCCTTGATTTTTTTTTTTATTTTTTTTAATGTCCCTAAACTGCCAATGAAATAATGCATAAACTTACAGCTTGAGACCTCTTCTCCAACCCCTACCACCCTCACAAACTAGCTAGGTGATTGTACTGGTGTCTGCAGTCTACCTCTTGGGTCAGCCCTGAGAAGCTGTTTTAAGGAACTGAGAAAGAAACCTCTGAAGAGAGGGGAAGCTCCTGGGTGATACAACGTGCTCCACTGTGCTCAAACAGACCACAGGAAAGTGAATGACAAAGTGTCTTTTTCCTTTTAGCTTACCAAAGTAGTTCTAGACATGGAGGTGTGCTATTTTAAGCAGTAGCGTATCTTTTCCTGGAGGACAGATTAGCATGGTGATGGCTCTAAACTGACTTCCAGCTTGAGAGCAGAAGAAAGCACAAATCAAAGCTGCTTTCCCCTTCTGCTCACCCTTCAGTGAAGAGCAATCGCGGCTTGCGGCTAGGAAGTACGCACGCGTGGTGCAGAAGCTTGGGTTCCCTGCCAAGTTCCTGGACTTCAAGATACAGAATATGGTTGGGAGCTGTGACGTGAGGTTCCCCATCCGGCTGGAAGGCTTGGTTCTCACTCACCAGCAGTTCAGCAGGTATGTGGAAGTTAAGAGTTACAACCCCATGCAACTTGAGGCAGCGACTTTGTAAGCTGCAAACAGACTCAAATTCTGAGGCCGTACAAGCCTGGGGAAAGCAGAGCAATAATTAATTGGATGCTGAATATCAAGCATGTCTTTTGGTGAGCAAAAGATGTGCTCGCTGGTCCAGCAAGCACGAAGTGGCTGTAGATGCCATGTGTTACAATAAAGATAGTAAGGTTTATGTTCTACAATAACTTCTGAGCAGGGCACAGGCCAAAATGATTCTCTGCTTAATTGGCAGGCTGATGTACAGCAGCTAGCAGTAAAGCTTCCAGTGCTTGAAACCATGACTGACACAATTCCACAGTGAAGGGCTCTTCTAAATTGCCCTCCTGTGTGCTGTTCATGGCTTTCTCCTCGCAAGGACACCATACACACCAGCTTTAGAAACCTTGCAACTGAGAGCGTAGTACACAAGCGTTCGGTCGCTTCTGGGGTAAACTGGATGTACGTTAGATCTGGTGAAGATGAAGGGCTGAAGAATGGCAAGAAGCTCCTGGGTTCTTTGCTCACTTGGTTAAGGTAGATATTATCTTTTGTAAAAGCTTTCTTTAACCGTGAATATTGTTGGCGCAACCTTCGGCATTGCTGCTGCGCACCAGAGATTTTCATTAATCTGAGCAGTGCTTTTGATCACAATTTTACTAGTCTCCTGTTATTGCCAAGTGCAATATCAAACCTTAGTGGGCATTTCTTTTCACTGCAGACCATGTCAATAGGAAACTAACCACCCTTGATGAACTACTTCAGGTTTAATTGGAGCAGCTCTTAAGCTACTTGAACCTCATCTATGCCTTTGCTCTATTGCAAACCTTTAATACTAAGCAGGTCTGGATGTCTATTAGCTACTAATTTAAACCCGTAGTTAAGCGATGGGCATGCTGTGCCTTCAAGATGGGCTTGTTCAGAACTAGTTATTGCCATCACTGAGGAAAAGATGAAGATTTTGGCACTGACAAAATGAAAATTCAGTTGTCTTTTATTGGCACTGCATTTAATATTTTGTATTTAATTTGGGGACTAAATATATATTAAAGATTCACTTGGCTGTCATCTTGTCTTAGTTGTACAAGATGTTTCCTGATAAGGACTCTTTGCAGACTAAGAAGGATTTGAGTGCTTCTGAAGATTACAATAACAGTTTCAATGTATGGAAAAATCACATCCAGAAGTGGCTCAGAAGTCTTTAAAAGTAAGCATGAAGAACTCTTACCAGCTCCAGCTGGGACTACCAGATTTCTCTTGATCATGTCTAAAACCTGATCTGCCTTTCTCTGGGTAGCTAGCTAAAATCTGTGGGTTTAATTACTCTATTGTTAGTATAATTAAAGAGCACTTTACACACACAACACTGAAACAGTATTTGTCTTTTACTAATCTTGCCTGCTTGCTTTGAAACAGCTATGAACCTGAACTATTTCCTGGCCTTATTTATAGGATGGTGAAACCGAGGATAGTGCTGCTTATCTTTGTGTCTGGAAAAGTTGTACTGACTGGTAAGTGGTCTCCCTCTGTATATCTGTAACAAAGTGCTACCGCATCTTCTGTGAAAGCATTCAAATTGAATATTAGCTCAATTAGGATCTTGCCACAGTAAAGCCACTTGGTGAATTTATTTTTTTTAATGCCTACTGCTGCTTGTCTGTGTTTTCTGCAGGTGACAGTATCAGTATTGTTGCACTAGAATCTCATATGGCTTCATATAGCGTCTCGGACTTCCACAACGTTAAACTTGAGTATTTTATTCAAAGCATAATGCCATGTGTCAATGTACAGAATCCCAACAGGATGCTGACATGCTAGTAACTACACTGTCACTTAAACATTAATATAACAATAAGCAATTTAAAATTGCTTGGACAGGAAGCAAACTTCTTAAAACACTTTACTGACAACATTTAGTAGGGATTATTAGAGGAAAGGGTGGAGATCTAAGAACTTGTTCCAGACTGTTTCACAAAACGCTCACAAGGCAAAAGCCTTGCTGAGTAAGTGTGCTCGGCAGATATCGGTACCTCAGATCCCATGTCAAAAAAGTCGAATTTCCTAACACATTCTTTTGTAAAAATCATGAAAATACTTTTATTCAGATGTACTGAAAGGTAAATGGTACCTGTTCCCAGAGGACCTGAATGCTGTATGTATATTTGCTTTGAGGTATGTGAAAGACAAAAGAGAAGCCTTTAGCCAGAGATTCTCACCATCATAAATCATGAATGAGCTCAGCTAACCAAAGCATGGGGCACTCAGTACAAAGCTTAAATGATTCCCCCTCCAATGTCCCCTGACCTCCTTCTTAGGTCCAGTAAAATCACACTGGCCAGTTCCATTCCACTGATACTTGTATTTTTGGGTACTCTTAATTGCAACATCCTCTAGAGCGTGCAGTAAGCCCAGAAGCATAAAGGTAAGTCCTTGCCTGTGAACGCTGGGCCCAACTGTGAGAATAAAACTGAATTTGCTGAGTTGCAAGTTGTTTTTATTTTTTCCTTATCAAGAAAGTGACTTTACTTTTGAAAGTAAAAGTTGTAGTAATGCAGATGAATTAGTCATGTCGAAGAGTGTTCTGAGGGAAAGGTTTACATATTCTTCCGGAGTGCCACTTAATCCAACTGCTAGTTTATTTAAACAGAGCTTTTTGTAGCTAATGTTTGTTGTGCTAACATGGTAGAGTAGTGTCACTGTCAAGGAGCGTTCCTGCCTACTGCAGTACAGTTAGTGTACAAGACTTGGTATTAAAGATTTGCCCGCAGTAAGGTGGAAAAGGCTGGCTTTGAAATTGCAGGTGCCCGAACAAAGCTTAAAAATAAAAAAAGGTCCTCAGAACTGGAGGATGGGAGTTCTCAAACTGTGGATCAACTTCCAGTATTGAAATAAATGCCCTTCATTTCTTGTTGCTATCTTTCTTCTTTATCAACAAACACAGCCATTACTGTTAAGCAGATAACACCATGGTTGTTCTCAGTTGCTCTTTTTTTTTTTTTTTTTCTCTTTCAAAGCCAATGTTTCGCACCTGTCAAGAGTAGCCAACTCTTGTTTTGGTTCCACAGATTAAACAAAACTAGTCTTGTCTTAAAGCAAACCAAGCTAGAAATTGTTCTCTGTTGAGGTGGCAGAAGTATGATGGAAATTCTGGCTTAAACTAATAGTAAGCTCCTTTTAAACTCCTGTGTTGCTTTGTGGTTTGTAACCTTATCATTAGGTTTGAGTTGCATTCAGTTATTCTCAACACTCTGTTAATTCTTAACCTGTTTTTTTGTTTTTTTTTTTCCTAAATGTCTTTCTAGGAGCAAAAGAGCGTTCCGAAATCTATGAGGCATTTGAGAACATCTACCCTATTCTAAAAGGTTTCAAGAAAGCATCATAACATGGCCCATAAAGCAACTAAGAATAATACATGGGTTTGTGTTTCTATCCACGGAACACAAGCAAGGGTATTCCTGGACCCAATTGCACCATTGTGGATTATTAAGCAAATGATACTATTCTGAATGCTATAAAAGCTGATGCCTTTCTATAGTTTGTGAAATGTGTTGGGTTTTTTTTTTGCTTTCACATTAGCTGTCTGTAATCCACTTGTTCTGACAAGCTGAAAAAATTGCCAAATTAATATTAATTTTAATAGAATGCATATTAAGGTGGCACTTAAGTATTTTGTAATAGAAACCACGTGTCTCTTTTCCCCTGTTGAAAAGGTGAATCAACACCGCACTTCAAATTAGCTTTATCAAAATCCTCCGCTTTAAGTGCACTGAAACCTAGCTCTTGCAATGTTGCGTTTTCATGTTTAAACTCAAAATATATTTTTGTCTACAACATAGCTTACAAAATCCAGCATGACTTGATTTCAGTGTTTTGAAGACAGTGATTGCAGAGGACATCTGTTGAATTCCTCTGATCCTACTGGTTGGATAAACGCTTGTGTGTTATGTTGTCGGTACTCCTTTTATAGAAAAGATATTCATTCACAGCTCCCTGACAGTGCTGGGACATACCTAGAAAATCTGTGGGTGGAGGGGTAACTAAGCAAATTATCTAATTTGTCACGACACAAATTGGATTTTAACCAAATGGTACCCACTTGTATTGCTCAAGTTCCCTCAGATGATGGGAGTTTGTTGCTTGGCCCAGACAAAAACATGTTGGTTAGGAACTGCCTTTAAAATGGACTTGAGGAAAATACAAGGAGTCTTGGATGCTCAAGGTTTAATTATCTGTGTTATTTAAGCAGAGTTCAGCCAATGGCACTATGTAAAATTTGGTAATTTTGCAGCTAAAACAATGGGGTTCTTGTATTTTATCGCCAAGTGAACTCAAGGCTTCCTTTGCAAAAGGTGTCATGCTCAGACTGGTGATGTGAATAGGAACAGTGTGAAGACTATATACCCTCACTGTTCTGGTACCTTCTATGATTCCCTGGAAGCAAGTGGGTTTTTTACTGGAACAGGGCTTTGGTGCTGCTGGTGTTTGTCTTGGGTCCTCCCCTTGTTTCCTGCTGAAGATGGGACAGATCTGTCAGGAAACTCCCTGAGCCACTAGAGGTTGCTGTTAGATGACTTAAGTCAAAAGACCTAGCTGCCCAAAAGCTACGGCTGTCCTTCTTGATGGAAATACACAATATGGGCAATGGTGTAATACAGGACAGGTCATCATAGTCTTCCTGGGCTTAGTTTTGTTGTCGCAAGTTTATTTCTGATTCGGTGAGGATGTGATTTCAACTTCTGTGTCTGTAATATGTCTCACAAGTGCTTTTACAACTGTCTGCTCCTCTGGAAAAAAAAAGTTTGAAAAACTTCATGCACTTCCTTATGATAAACTGGTCTTAACTATGTTATCAGTTTCTTTGTCGCAGTCAAACTGTGGATTTCCACACTCAAATCTCTTCTAAACAGAGGCTTACTTTTCTGTTTGTTTTCTAACACTGTAGACTTTCCACAGCTATGGGCTGGACGTTTATTTGCACTGTAGCTGTAAAAGCTGATAAGCTTTGAGCTACAAAAATCTCTCACAAGTGAAAAACAACCTGTTCTTATTGGGATGCTGGAAAAAGTTTATCTAAAATGAGCCCTCTTCAAGAAATTGTGTTTTAATTAAGAGCTTGCCACATAATTTCACTAGTAAAGTTAATGCTCTTTAAAAGCATGGATAAAGTCCTAAAGATAAGAAATGGGCTCTGTGCCTTTTCACTGAGCTGCTGATAACTTAATGTTTGCTATGGTAACTGTTGTCTTAAAAACAACTATCTTGGTTCTACCTACACAGTGCTGTTCATGCTAGTGTTTTGTAGCACTTAAATACACTAGGAAGGGGAAATAACATGGGCTGGGATTTTTTTGTGTGGTGGTGTTTTGTTTTGTTTTGTTTTTAACTGCAGTATCGGGGGGGGGGTTTGGAGTAGGGTATTGCTTTAAGTTATTGTGGTTTGTGTGGACTCTCTCTCTTCTAATTACCTGGTGTTTCCCACTATATCCTGACACAGGGGACTGGCTCTCTGCTTTTAGATACTAGCTGAACATATCATACCTATTTAACCCCTGATTCTGGCTCCACTCTTGAGGCTGGTGTGAGCAAACCTACTAGCCTGTGGCTTTTGAGGATGTGTATCAATATTTGCCCCTTTCCTTATACAAATTGTTCTTGGTATTATTGTAAATATAACCCCAAGGGACTGACTTTGGTAGGTACACATAGTCCATGGGGCTGTGTTACGGGCTGGCTATGGTCTCCCTTGGGACCCCAGTGAGGTTAACTGCAGTTGGAGCCCCACCACTGCCCTGCTGCTGCTTAGGGTGTCCTACCCTGGGAAGTCAAATGCTTCTTCCCCTGGGTTATAAGGACAAGGTTACTCAGCACAAGAAGGATGTGGACCCATTGGAGTGGGTCCAGAGCAGGCCATGAAGATGATCAGAGGGCTGGAGCACCTCTCCTATGAGAACAGGCTGAGAGAGTTGGGGTGGTTCAGTCTGGAGAAGAGAAGGCTCCAGGGAGACCTTATAGCTCCTTCCAGTACCTACAGTTGGCCAGCAGGAGAGCTGGGGAGGGACTGTTTACAAGGGCATTTAACCACAGGGTGAGGGGTCATGGCTTCAAACTGGAAGAGGGTAGAAATTTTTCCCTGTGAGGGTGGTGAGCCCCTGGCGCAGGTTTCCCAGAGAAGCTGTGGCTGCCCCATCCCTGGAGGTGTTCAAGGCCAGGTTGGACGGGGCTTGGAGCAACCTGGGCTGGTGGGAGGTGTCCCCGCCCAGGGCAGGGGGGTTGGAACTCGATGATTTTGAAGGTCCCTTCCAACCCAAATCATTCCACGATTACAGACCAGTGGTGCCTGTAATATGTTCATGTGAACACCCAGCACCCCTGGAAGCAGAATGCTGAAGCCTGCAGTGTGGCTGTATGGATGATGGCAGAGCTGCCCGTGGATGCCGTCTGTGCGCTTTTTCCACTTCAGCTTTTGCAAATAAAACAAAATTGCACTCCCCCTTCACCAAGGAGGGGGGGTGTCCCCCCTCCTCCTCAGAGCTGGGCAGGGGGGTCGGGGGAGGCCGGTTCCCCCCCCTCCCCTAGCCGGGGCCGGGCCCCGCCGCCGCCTCAGCGCCCGCTTCCCACAATGCCCCTGTCCGAAAACAAAGTCCCACGTGACCGGCGGCGCGGGGAGCCCATCATGGCGTCTCCCAGCGGCTGCCGGCCGCAGCCCGGCGGGCAGGGCGGCGGGGCCGGGGCCGGGCCGGCGGCTCTGCGGGGGGCCGAGGAAGACGCCGAGGGGTTGTACGTGGCGGTGGAGCGGTGCCCCCTCTGCAACACTACGCGCCGCCGCCTCACCTGCGCCAAGTGCGTCCAGAGCGGCGACTTCGTCTTCTTCGACGGCCGCGACTCCGAGAGGTACCGGCGGCCCTGAGGGGACGGGGAGACGGGGGGGGGAACGGGACACGCTCCCCTGCCCCGCCGGCGGGTGAGGGGGGGGCCGCCCCGCCTCGCGCTGCGGCCGTTGGGTTGCCCCTCCCCCACTCCCCTCAGGGCCGGGGGAGGTGTTGGTGGAAGGGGGGGGTGGGGGTGCGGTTTGTCCGCTAATAGTAATAATAATTAATAACATAGCGCCCCGACTTTCACTTAGTCAGGTGCAGCGGTCAGCCGGCGCGCCCCTGTCGATGTAGCCGACGGAAGCTCCAGGCAGTTCAGGGCAAAAAGAGAGCTGTGCGGTAGGATATTGGTAAATGCCTATCTATTTTCAGCACCTCGCGTTAAACCAGTAGTCTTCTGCATCATTAAACAAAATCAGGAGAGTGTGCGAGAAAACGGCACCTTTCTATTTATTTATTTATTTATTTATTGCCTATATAAATAATCCTAATGATGGGTCTGCCTTTAGAATTACAAAAAAAAAAATACTCTGCTTGAGTTAATCGCGCACCTTCCCGCTCCTTTTTTTGCGAAGCAGCGGCTCTACGGGAGAGCAGCTGAGTGATCGCTACATCAATAAGCAAATATTCTCATTACATGACTCAGAGCAGGTCGCCCCTCCACAGCACGTCCATCCCAGGTTCTTAAAAAGTTTGCTCAGCGCCCTCTCCGGAACAACTCTGGTTTCTGGCTGACGCCGCATTCTTGGTCCTTCATTTGTAGCTTTGTTAGCAGCTGTTGGGAGTGATTTCTTGAACTATTTTGGGAAGGTGGTAAGCAGCCTGTGGTGCGGTATGGTCCTCGCCCCAATGGCTCTTCTCATCCTTCTGCCAAACACAAGCATGACCACAGGGACGGTGCTGTCTTTCTTCCATGAGCAGCGGTGGGAGTGTCCACAGGGTGTCGTCCGGCGTGAATCCACCTGCAAAATTGAGACCTTAGTCTACCACTGGACAGCTTTTCTGTATTTTTTTTTTTTACATCGTGGAACCACAAACTGTATTTATTCTTTCTAAAAAAGATGGAAAACTTGTATTTGTGTGAGACCACTTGGGTTTATCTGCAACTTCCATGAAAAAGTTAGATTTGGAGTTTGGAACATAAACCAAGTTGTTTGTTATTTTTTCCTGCCCCTTTTGTAGCCGTAAGATTTTGGCCAAACATCAGGCTTAATTATAGAAATTCAGTTGTAGCCTTCGTTATAGTGGAACCACTGTCGTTCTGTATTAATCAATGCTTAAGAATTTCCTCCACCCATTATAAAAATGAAACCCTAAAGAAGCAGTCTTAGCCAAACTACCAGAGGCAACAGCTTTTTGGAAAAATAACCTT
Organism: Vanellus vanellus; assembly: GCF_965231255.1. Lineage (NCBI taxonomy): Eukaryota > Metazoa > Chordata > Aves > Charadriiformes > Charadriidae > Vanellus > Vanellus vanellus. The sequence continues at coordinate 68,263,271 of NC_138911.1, forward strand.
TTATATTCCTCGTATCTTCTCACATGAGGCAAGATCAACTTTTTCATCTGACAGTTTTCACTACAGCCTCCTAAGGTGCTTTAACTATCCCATTCCTCTGTGGGTAGGAAATCTGTATATTTACACTGTGTGTCTTAACTGCAGGAATTAGTCTCAGGTATTGGGGTTTTTTTGTCTCCCCCCTCCCCCACACCTGGACATCACGGTTCCATCTGTGGCGATCGCTGCTGTTGTTCTCCTGGAGCCTTCATTCTGGGGCGCCTCCCTGGCTTTGTTTCTCCTGCTGCTCACAGCTTTCCCAAGCAGTAGTGCAATTCATTGGAAAGAGCAACTTCACATTAATGAATTAAAGGAACAACACAATGTGAATACCATAAGCATGCTTGATTGCAGTAGGAACGCTCAGTGTAGGGACGAAGCCCCGTAAAGCTTGGGTTTCTTCTAGTTCTTTTGAAGATAATGGAATTGCTTATTTTTAAACACTGTGCTTGAAATATTTTGTCTGCATTCTATAATTAATGCTTAGAATGACTGATAAAAAAGTGAGAGCGAGCCTGTCGCTTCAGAGGTCAGTTTTCTTTGTTTCCTCTTTGTAAGCAGGGAGCGGGTTTCTATGAATTTCTTGCGATGTGAGCACAGGGAGAAGGAGCGACTTCTTACACGGTGACCACGCACCATGGCAAAGTCATGCAGGGACAGGTGCAGTTAACTGGCTGGGTTTCAAGTTGTGTTTACTGTCATCGTTATTTATTTGTTTATCTTATGCCTTCTAGTAGTACCTGGGTTAATTTTAGATCAACCTTATGGCCGGTGCTGGGGGAGGCGGACAGGGTCATGACAAGGGCTTTTCTGTGTGACTCGGTTGTAAGCGCGGTGTGAGAAATTCAGAGTGTGGAAGTGTATGGGGTCACTTGGACCTCCCGTTTGTCTTTTTGAAGTGTTAACAGATGGAGGGAAAAGGTTGTTCTCTCTCTTGTGAAAAGTAAAGAGAGCGAGCATTACCCCTTGTATCCAGTGGTGGTTTATTTTTAGAATTTTCCTTATAAGAAGATAAAGGATTTCATGTTCTAACAGTAAGAATTACTTCAGATTTCTTTTCATTGGACTGTTTTGTGTGCTTATTTTTATAAGAGCTGCAGTAAGATTGAAGTTGTTCATATGTCTGGCAAAAATCACACCCTGGATCTGTGCAGGGGAGAGATTGAGGAGCTGTTAAGATTAATTATTGAAGTACAGCTACAATTAAGGATGAGTAGTCCGGAAGTCCTCCAGTAAAATAATCACTGACATTCTTCTTTTCGTTAGTAATGTGTTGTGTATTCAAAAGCTAAGACAGCGTCTTGATGCTGGTTTCAGCTCGGAGACTCTTCTTGCTCCTGGGAGTTTACTCCAGCCTGTCATATGCATAAATTCTCAGAGTGTATTTTACAAGCGTGCTGAATTTGCTTTGCTTTATATGTCTGCAGATGGCAAAAGCCAAAGACAATATAATTGTGACGTCTAAGCCCGCCTGACTTCTCTAATCTGTGGGTTATGATTAGGAATAGTGACTTTTTGCAGCAGTGGAGTTTTATTATGGTGAATAGGTACAGTAATGGATGCACCTATTGCTGTCCTCAACTCCTTCGGCATTAATCAGTTCCTATTGATTAGAAAGTCTTCCTTTCTGGTTCCTCTAATGATGAACATGTGGAAATAAGCCAGGTAGCCATAGAAAATCTCCGTTTAATGTGATAAGACTTGAGGGAAGAGAAACATCTAATGCATAATTTGAGATGTTGAGTCTTCTCCTCTCAATTTACATTTTATGGGAGTTCCTATAATAGTTCATCTAAAGTTTTGTTTCTTTGCCAAATGGAAAGGCTGTAGATATACAGAGAAAAATTAGTTACATGATGTGATGCAATTAAAATCAGGGCTATATAAGGAAATGGAAATGTTTGCTCAGGAGAAACCTGCTAAAGAAGTTTGTAGGAGCTGTTTGACATAGTTGCTGAAGTGCGTGGTGAGCTGTAATTTTTGCAGGCTTTCACAAATATTTCTATCTTCCCTCCCCAGTAAGAATTTAATTTAGTCCCAGGTTCTTGACAGATCATTCAACTTTTCGCTGATGTGATGGACGTCATTTGGGTAATTGCCTTTAGTCAGACTCTGTGCCCATTAATCCAGCTTTGAAAACAAGAATTGCCCAATTACCCCGGCTCTGTCTCCCAGTGTGACGGTGTGTTTCTGGGCCAAGTTATTTTTAGTTGCAGCCAAAGGTCGGGGGTACAGTAGGTGTGCATTACTCTGTGGTTAGCAGCAGTCTAGTACAGTGCGCTTTTGTAATTTCCATGATGACTGGTGGGGTGAGGACACGGAGGAAGAACGAACGCGCTGGGTTGAGCAGCCGGGCTCCAGTTGCACCACATTCCTCCGGCTCACACGTGGCCTCTGACTTTTATGCCAAGTACCCACATTTAGTTTGGGTTTGTTTTGGAAGGAAAACAGGTACTTTGGTTGACTAATAAGGCAGCAACCAGTAGTTTTGTTGTTGTTTTAATGCTAACGTCATCTGGAAGGGTGATTACGCACTTTCTGAACCCAAAGTTAGTCACCAAGCTTGCAGAGTTCAGCACTTCAAGGAAAGAAATGAAACATTTTCAAGTTTTACCTGAAATCAAACCTACAGAGTTGAGCAGAGAGAGAGGCCCAAGATGCCATCCTGTCAAGGGTTACTGTGTAATTCTTACTAAACAAAGCTTAGATATCCCTGAAATAAAGGACTTGATGGGTTGTACGCGAAATATTAGACCTCTGTTAGGATGAAATTGTCCGTTCTACATGTTCCAGAGGGAAACTAATGAATTGTTTTTCTGTACGTGGACTTGACCTGAGACACACTTTGGAGGAGTGGATCAGGATGGTGCTGTAACATGGGAAGCACAAAGGGAAGTTGAAAAGCCACACGCTGGCAGAAGACAAAGCGCATTTGCTATTTTTTATGCCATCTAAATCTCTTGGCTGTCTCTCTTGCTGTTTGCTCTTACTGTTAACTTTGTCACTTCATGCTTCATTGTAATTTCTCGGTATGCGTCGTTTGTATGCTGTTTTCTTTAAATGTGTTTCTCAATACATTGTGGAGCACGGAGGGGAGCAGTACGTGGCTGCTGCGTATTCAACGGGTGAAAACACAGGATGGTGAATCCTAAAAAAATTCCCTTCTGATCAGTGCTTTGCGGTTCCCATAGCTCAGCCATCCGGTGAAGCTGTGAACGCAAGCAGACATTTGGGTCATGGACTTGTGATGGTTACAAGTGCCTCGTAGAAATAAGTGGAAGACAATGCAACTTATTGCTGTTACTAACAGAAGAAAGATTTGGATGTCACGTAAAAGCCTTGAGAGAGTGCTGTTCTATTTGGACCCATTAATGAATAAAGTGTGAGATGTTTCCGCGTTAGAAGGGAGAAAATGCAGAGTGTAGGGTGTGAAATCCTGCATTTCCCACTGCCAGAGTGGACGCAGCAATACCACCACAGCTTGGGAAATAACACAGTTCAGACTCACTACAGTATCTGAGACAGTACTGTTAATTTCTCCAGTGACTAAAGGTTTTTGGAGTACTATATGTTTTCCTTAATACACAAAGTATTGATATTGCTAAGCGATAAATCTTCTAGAAATAGCAAGTAATTTGCTTACAAGTTCGATAACGCGACAAGCTGATGTTTCCTCAGCTTAGAGGTTCTGTTGCAATTCCTGTGAGACACATGCTCTAGAATTCTGCAAGAGTTTATACATTTAGCCATTACTTCCAAAGATTAAGACAGATAGTTGAGGTTTAAAGACTCCCACAAGCTTCAGTCTTTTTATTGTTTCAGACAACTTACAGTGCCATATTGTGCAAAGTATCAATAAAACCATTTAATCTCTTCCAGGTTTTCAGACAAGAAAGAAAGGCTGATGCATCTTAAAACCAAACAGAGAGAATTCCAAAAACAGTAAGTTGTAGTTATTAAATGAAAATAAACTGTAAGAACTCTCAGAAAAACAAAACCGTCTCTCTAACACACTGTTGCTGGAGACAGATGTAGTCCAGATAATCATAAAACTTTCAATCATTTTTTTTCCTCTAGTGTTTTGAAGGCCATGGAAGGGAAGGAGATAACTGATCAGCTGGTGAGTTGTTCAAAGTGCCCCATAGTTTTTAAACTCTCCGAATTCCTAGATCTCATAGTTTAAAAGTTACAATTTACCTTGAGGGCATTGTGTTGCTTCCCCAAAAAGCCTGTTGTAAGCAAAACTGAAAGTGGCTCTGCAAGCACAGCACTCCAAACAGTCAATATTTTTCATTTCTTACTAGATATTTGTTCAATAACTTACTATACTGATTGACTTTATACTAAGCATCCGGTTTGCTTGTGGCATTCTTTTGTGCACAAAACAGTATATGAAATATTTATTTGTTTGTCTGATCCAATTAAGAACATCCTGCTACTGCTGCACTAAAGCTGCTGGCTTTGTTGTTAATCATTAGTCGGTGTGTTTGAAGTCTTTTGTGCCCTAGAGTTGCTGAACGTTCTTTTTCAGAGATGGAAAATAATGTCTTGCAAGATGAGGATTGAGCAGCTGAAACAGACCATTTGCAAAGAAAATGATGAAATGACAAGACGTGAGTAATGCCTGTGCTTTTGTGATGTGGAAAACTGTGCCTTAGAGTGCCAAATCAATTGATGTGAATTTGAGTGTTAGTTTTTTAAAATGGTGAATTTCCAAACCATCCTTTCTTAAATCAACTGGAAGGCAAATCGGTGACTGGATTTTAGCCTTTTTATGCTTGGGTTTTAATTAGCGAACAGTAGACATTATTCAGCTGGATGGAGATCATTTTGCAACAGCTTTAAAAGTAAATGCTTAGCAGCCTATGACTTTGGCTTTGTCCCTAGAGATGGCTTTATTCAGTGTAGTGTTTCTGATCACTTCCTCTTGATAAAAAGGAGCAAACAGCTCTGCAGCTGTTATGAATTTCATGTAACTGATGAATTTTAACCCATACCTGTCTCGGAATCCTAAAATCCTACTTGAGCAAGAGTCACTGAAATATGGCATAGGTGAATTGCTACTGTTTGTAGGCTGGTGAGTTGCTACTATTCAGCAGCTTCAGTTTTGAAACTCATTAAATATTTTACGCAGATTTTTAGGGTCATTTTTCAGAAGAGAATACGCAGCACTCCTTACAACCTGCACGCAAAGGCAAGATAGGAAGAGTATTCACATGCCTATTGATTGAATCAGAAACATTTTGATGACTTAAAATTCAAGAGGAGCCATACAGAGAGTGGAAGCAGTCGTATACCTGAGAATAGGTATAAAGGAACAGCACGAGCTTGCAGTGATAACATCAAAAAGGCTGAGATGCAAAATTATTTCAATTAATAAGGAAGATGGATAGTAACAACAAGAAATGTGTAATAAGAAGAAGATGAGGGAGTAGGCAAACCTGTTAGTTAACAGGAAGGAAAGCAACTAACAGTGCAGAGAAGTCTGAAGCATTCAGCGCCACCTTTGCTTCATCTGCTCACAAAGAAAATGTGATTAGCCAGATTAAATTTTACATCATGAGAGGACTGGAGGCTAAAGAAAGAAAACAACCCGCTAAATATTATTTTATGTCAGCAAGGCCATATGAGATTCACCTTGTGGAACTTAAGGAATGAGCTGAAGTAGTCTGTGGAGCACTTGAGAACGCATGAGGGAGAGTGGATGTCCCAGGAAACGGGGTGAAAACAGCATTTTTCTTTGAAGGGTGGAGCAAGAACTGATGACACGGTCATCCTGTTATAAACCTCTGACCGCTTTGTAGGTAGGAAATTAAAAACAGGCATCGCTTTGAATAGGCATCACTTTGTTAAGAATAGGCCATATCAAATCAACCTCTTCTCCTGGGGGTCAAGTGGTCTAGCAGAGGATGAAGCAGAAGATGCAGCGTACCTTGCCATTGGGCAGTACCCCAAACTGGTTCACGAGCAAGCAAAGATGGTTGCTCTGGGTGTCATCCCTGCAAGGTATGAAGAAAGGCTGCATTCAGAAAGTGGTGATACTTGTCAAACCAAGGAGATGAGACAGGTGGAGCTCAGCAGGAACCACTTCCTGGCCCAGTTTTGTTCAATATTTTCCATAATAGCTTGCATGGTAGAACGGAGGAGACCAAGGTGGATGCTGTGGAGAACGGGATCAAATTCAAAATCATGCAGATAAATTAACAACATCGCCCGAAGAGGACAGTCGAGTGCACGTTGTTTAGGAAAGAGAAACATATAAACCCAAAGTGGGGGGCGGTGGTGAGATTTGACAGGAAAGGATGAGGGAAATTGCAAATTAAATAAAAATTTATCAATCTAATGCTGCTCCAGAAAAGTTCAGACCTCATTCTGGGTTATGCTAATATAAGCATTGTATTTAAGATGGAAGCCATTATCCTGCTGTGCCCGGCGTTGGTGTTGCCTCAGTGGAAGTCTGGAGTCCGATTTGAGGAATTTAGGAAAAACAGAAATCAACTGGAGAAAGTCTGGAAGAGAATATTAAGAATAAAACACAAGGAATGGCTAAGAAAATTGATATTTGGTTTGGTTTAGAGGAGAGGAAGGTGAAGAAAAGCAGTTTTTCAGTAGGTAGAAGATCATTATGAAGGAGACAATAACTACTTTCTCTCTCTAGCCTGGGAAGAGGGAAGAGAAAGTCAATGTGACTTTGAGGAACTTAGTCACCTTTTCTCAAAACACAGCTCTGAAGGTGGCAAAAAGTTAGGACCAACTGGGAAGGGGAGTTCCTCCACTTTTCTACTCTTCTGTGAAGCGTATTATCCACAGCTTTTGCAGCATCTCTGATTCACAGTGAACTTGATGAGATTTAACCCATGAACTGACCTAACTATTGCCCAGCCGACCTGTTGTTAGCTCAATTACCCCAAAACTGCTCTTGCAGATAGACTCAAAATGAGCTCTTGCCATGGCTAGCCAGCAGACCAGGAACTCAACTTGGTTCGCTCTTGGACCACTTTAGAAAATGTAAATAGGTTGTTTCTCTTCTCTTGGATGTGGCATAGTTTAGTTTTCTGAAATAAGAACAATTTCTAGAACATTGAGCCCCTGTTTTTGCAGTTGACTGGATACCTCAATAATTGGCGCTTCTTAAAATAAGATTTTAAAATATGTGTGTATGCCTTCTGTCTATAGAAAACAGTTCAAGGAGAAAATCTTGCAAGTATCTGGTGTAGCTCTCTGTTGTGCCTGTGCTTGCATTTATCAGGCAATGTAGATGTGTGGGACATAGCGGTGTCCTGAAATACTTCTGGGGACAAATTTTAATCACCTCATAAACTGGGTCATAAAACAGAGGTGCTAAGCCAAAAAAAAAAGGACAGTTGTTTCTGCAACGGGACTGCTAAAGAGGAAACGCGTGTGCAGTGTTCTCCCCTGCTTCTCAAATAATTGCTGTTGGCCCTGCAGGAAAGGGAGTTCGTTCTGTGAAAAAGGAGCCTTTCAAGTACAACATGAATGTGAAAATGGAACAGATGGACGTTTTACTCCTCTTCTGTCTCTTATTCTTTATGCAAAGGCAGAATTTGGGAATATGAATGCAAGCATTAATTGATTTTCTGTTGATGTTACAGGAATGCTTAAAGGAAACTGAATTGCTAGCTGGCACACAGGGATTCTTGGTATCACTCAGCGAAAAGTCAATTTTTCTATGGTTCCTCTAACAGGAGGTCACTTATTTTATAAACCTGAGGATTATTAGTTCTTATCTGCATAGAGAAACTATTCTCGTCTTCTTTAATCTGGGACTTTGCATCTCCCACGTATCAGATCTTCCTTCCTACCAAACACATGGTGGATCGCAATAGATCATTTAGATGATTAGAAATAATTCCTGACGTTCAGAGAAAGCACACGCTGTGTCTGCGGGGCCAGGCACGCTCGGAGGGCTAGCTAGCAGCGGTCCTGGGCTCCCACCCTGCCAGACCGGGGACCGGCCAGAGCTCTGTGCAGTTCCAGCTCTGTGGGTGCAGACCAGGACTAGTGGGGTATCATGTGCTGGCCAGGGATGGCTGGGCACAGACCCATGGGTGGGAATCGGTCTTGGGTCCTGTTCTTTGGATGTAGCCTTTAATTTTTGTGCTCTCTTGTTGGGAAGACTGACAGTCTGAATGTATTGTTTGAGGTAGCTGTAGCTGCTCAGAAGTTTTCTTGGTTTCAGCTCTGCAGAGAAGGACCTGGGAGTCTTGGTGGGCAACAGGTCGACCATCAGCCTGCAGTGTGCTCTTTTGGCCAAGAAGGCCATCAGTCTCCTGGTGTGCAAGAAAAAGAGCATGGTCAGTGGGTTGAGGGAGGCCATCCTCCCTCGTCACTGCCCTGGTGAGGCCACATCTGCAGTACTGTGTCCAGTTCTAGGCTCCCCAGTTCAAGAAAGGCAAGGAACTACTGGAGAGAGTCCAGCGGATGGCTACGAAGACAGTCAGGGGACTGGAGCATCGCTCCGATGAGGAAAGGCTGAGAGACCTGGGGCTGTTTAGGCTGGAGAAGAGAAGGCAGAGAGGGGATCTCATGAACACTTATCAATCTCTAAAGGGCGGCTGTCGAGAGGATGGGGCCAGATTCTTTTCAGTGGTGCCCAGTGACAGGACAAGGGGCAACGGGCACAAACTGGAACACAGGAAATTTTGTCTCAACACGAGGAAAAACTTCTTTACTTTGAGGGTGACAGAGTGCTGGAACAGGCTGCCCAGAGAGGTTGTAGAGTCTCTTGCTCCGGAGATATTCAAAACCTGCCTGGATGCATTCTTGTGCAACCTGCTCTGGGTGACCCTGCTCTGGCAGGGGGGTTGGACTAGATGACCTCCAAAGGCCTGTTCCAACCCTTGCCGTACTGTGATATAATGCAGCTTCTTTGAGTAGCAGATGCTGCGGAGCATTCTTACTGTAGCTTCGGTCTCATCTGTGCCTTGAAGTAAAAAATATACCAGTAAAACGATGTCAGGGTTTAGTGCTTCCCTTCCATGCAAGGGACAGTTATCCCACTTCTTGATTACAGGAAAACGATGCGAAGCGAAGTGATGCTGTAAGAGAACCTGACTAACACTCATTCTTCTCAGCCATAAAAATGGAAAGTGAGTGTCTAGTAGATGAGGGCTCTTGTTCAAACTATACCACGTTAAGGGTTTTAGACATAGAATCATAGAATGGTTTAGGTTGGGAAGGACCTTGAAGATTATCAAGTTCCAGCCCCCCTGCCGTAGGCAGGGACACCTCCACTAGACCAGGTTGCCCAAGGCCACATCCAGCCTGGCCTTGAACACCTCCAGGGATGGGGCCTCAACAACCTCTCTGGGCGCATGTATTTGGAGAGTGTGTATAAGAAATATTTGCCTGGTCTTTTGGAAGACAGAGGTGGCTAACTCACTGTCTCTAGCAGCATATGTTTGTGGAAGCACTACTGCAGTCAGTTATTTTATAGGAGAATCAACAGATGTTCTCGAAGTGTATTTTTCCAAGCCTCAGCGTGCCTGAAGCGTGGAGTAAATTCAGGCGGTTGCAGCACTTCAGCACATAAGCGCATTTCTCATTTTGCGACTGGAAAGGGTGACCAGTAGTAGTGTTCCCTTGTGGTAACGAGAAGTCTGCACTGTTGGGATCCACGTGCTTTAAGAGTGTGAAGCCCAAATAGCATATGCTAATATAAGCAGTGGTGAATGAAGATGCTTTCTGCACTTGATTTTGGCTGCAAGCAATGCATGTCTTTTTGGCCAGCGCTGTGCAAACATGTACAGTCAGGCTATTTCTGTCATGACGATTACCTCAGAAGTTTAATTAAACTGCGAAATCTTGGCTTTTGTGCTGCAAATCCAAAAATAGCCGGGTAAAAGATAGGGAAAGATTAATCCTGATTTCAGTCTCTTTGGAGATCTTCAGAAAAGATTAAAAAAAGCCGTACCACTTAGCAGCTGGAAAATGTTAATAGTGAAGCAGGGTTTTCTGTTTTAAGCTGCTGTAGAGCTTGTTTTCTATAAATATTAATAATGCTTTTCTCCAGCTTACTACAAGTACCTCACAGCTCCTTTTCCAAGGCTAACATCTGCTGCTGTTTTCACAGATGCGGAGGGGCTTCTGAGAATCAAAGAGGAGAACCAGAAGCATTACCGCAGAGCTCAGCGGCATCAGGAGAAGAAAGAGAAGATCCAGAAGCATAACCACAAGCTGGGAGACTTGGTAGAGAAAAAAATGTATGACTTGAAAACCCAGTACGAGCATCTGGCAAATCTTCGTCGGACGCATATCCTGGAGCTAACATCAGTCATATTTCCCATTGAAGAAGTAAAGACAAGCATGAGGTACAGAAGGCTTATCCTTTTGGGCTCATTTTGCTTAGCTTTAGACACCTAGAAGTGAGTCACCTAAGTCTAAGCTAGACTCTCTGGCTCCCGTAGCATCTGTGGGGAGAAGGAGATGTTTCCCAAAGGCAAGGCATCTGAGGTCCAGAACAGAAGAATCTGGAGGTGCTAGTATCTCCCTGCTGAGAGATCTGAGCTATGTGTCCAACGTTAAACTTTCTTAAAGTAGATAATTAAAAATCCCAGAACAAAGGAAAGTAGTTCTGGCAATAAGGAGTTTTGCAGGAGTGTTTCCATAAGCATTTTGTTCTCTGTGAAATCTGGCTGAGCGCCTGTCAAGTACATCGCTGATTATATTTTTAAAACTTCTTTAAAAACGCTCTGTTCCTCTTTGGGTGCTACAGAGATCCTGCAGATGTGTCTTCTGAGAGTGACAATGCTATGACCTCTAGCACTGTGAGCAAGCTCGCGGAAGCCAGGAGAACCACGTATCTCTCTGGGAGATGGGTGTGTGATGATCATAACGGGGACACCAGCATCAGTATCACAGGGCCTTGGATAACCCTTCCTAATAACGGAGACTATTCAGCGTATTACAACTGGGTGGAAGAGAAGAAGACTACACAAGGACCAGGTAAGGAGCAAGCAAGGTCTGATTAGGCATCTGGGATGCTCCAGAAGCCATAGAACTTGCAGCCTTGGATGCCAGTAGAAGGCGACGAGGAGTGGGAGCCTGGTCCCTTTGTTCTCGCCCAGATGAACCTGAGTCAGAAATAAATACCAGTATGGGGATTAGTCCTCTGAAATCCTCTTTTGCAGGAAATGCTCACTGGGACACAGCACAATGTAATAGAGAGATAAAGTTAATTATTCACAGTTTTGACACGGTTCACATACCGTCATTTTAACAGGAATTCCGGGAATTACTATTTTCTACCAACTTCTGACAGATTTCACTGTAAATGATTGCTGGATCCAGGCTGTTCTCAGTACTTACAAATGACATTTTCCAGAGTAGACTTCAGTAGCACATTAACACACCCACTGAGGCTTCATTTAAAATGAGACTTTCATGATGTTTTTATTTCTTTTAGATATGGAGCATAATAACCCCGCTTATACCATCAGTGCTGCATTGTGCTATGCAACTCAGCTTGTTAACACTTTGTCTCTCATACTTGATGTGAATCTTCCCAAGAAGCTCTGCAACAGGCAAGTAAATGCAAGCCTCCGAGGAGGTGAATCAGTGACCGGTTTTGACTGATCTTAATTCCGTTTGGTTTTGTGAACAAAGTCGTTGCTTGGAACAGCTTTTATGGTAACGGTCGATGGCTTGTGGATTTTTGTGCTGTTTTAATTCTGGATGGAGGGCTAGTAGGATTTTAGACCACAGTTAATAGTCCCTCCCTCCCTTTAACCTCCTGAGAGTGTAGACCAACCATCATAGTTGAAAATAACAGCTTTCTAATTGATGTATTCAGCATCCAGAAATCAGAAACGAAATATGACAGTGCGTGAATAGCGCTTTTCATTTTACGAGACCCTACTGTGCTTTACAAAATCCTGCCCCAATATTCAGCAGCTCTTAATCATCCTGAATAGCTCCGCTACGTTAAGTGCCGTAGAACAAGGCCTTACATGCAGCGGCATGACAGCAGCAGAATTCTCTTTAGGATAAAACACCTATGGGGAGCGTACCTGGCTGCCAGACGTCTGGGAGTGTCTTGTGTAAACCCCATTTGTGATGAAAAGCCCTGTTGGCTTTTTAATGTCTGTGTGGAGCAGATGGGATCTGTACTGAGGAAGCTGGAGACCTGGCCGGTCTTCCAGAAGTCTCAAATATGCTGCTGAAATTCTTTTCAGTGTTTAAAATAGTGGTTGCCGAAGCGAGAGCACAAAAGTTGTGTAGGATCTCTGCAGTTTTTCTATACTATTATTTGGGTGCTCAGGTTTCCCAGAAGGAAAAGGTCAGGAACAGGAAATGAGGCAAGATTTAAAAGGAGAGCCGAAATAGCTTGGCTGCAGCAGATCTTCGAGTTTCGCACAGCTTGCATCACCTGTCCTGTTGAAACCGGTGAGATCAGGGCAAGCCGTGCTTGCTGATGAAATGCTAACAGTCTTGCACGGTGAACTATTAATCTTCCGAGCAGTCCAAAACTGGCTGTGCAGTTTAAGCAAGTGCTCACTGCGAGGATGTTTACTCTGGGATTTGTTAGGAAGCCAGTGCACAGAACGCTGGCGTCTCCAGTAGGTGGATTTTCACAGCATTTTGCTTGGTGTGTATATATCTGTGTGTGTGTGGTGTTTCAACAGCGAGTTCTGTGGAGAGAATCTCAGCAGACACAGGTTCACACGGGCAGTGAAGAAGCTGAATGCTAATATCCTTCACCTTTGCTTCTCTCAGGTAGGGGGAATGGACAGTTGGATTCTTTAAATAGCTTTTAAAATATCAACTGTGTCTGCAGGTTTCCTCCGGTACTGATCGTGTCTTTTTCTTACCTTCCCCGTGGTAGCACGTAAATTTAGATCTGTTGCACCCGCTGCATACGCTCAGGAACCTTATGTACCTGGTCAGCCCAGACACTGAGAACTTGGGCAGGTAAGAAAAGCAGTATCTCAGCTCACCTGTGACTGAATCCCTTTTGAAGTTACGCGTTTGCCTTGTTAATTATAAGGGAAGTTGTTCTCTTCTGCTGTACCTATAGATCAGTCCTCAGCACATCAGAAATCAGGGTAGTTACAAGGAGGAGACAGGAGAGGACAGAAAAAGGGTGTCCTGAGTAGGAAATTAGATTTGAGAGATATGTGTGTGCTGTGCTTCTGCGTATGTGGAGGCTCAGCTGGAGCCTTCGTCGCTGATTAGAGACTTGTTTTTCCTATGCCCAGAAGCAGGAACTCCTTCCCTCCAGGGGACAGCAGCACATATGCCAGGCAGTCTCACTGTGCTCCAAATATGACCCTACCCACGTCTTGCCAACATGTAAATGCCTAAGAGCACCCTAAAACAAATCTTAGGTAAACCTTTCCCAAAATACTCCCAGTCAGTAAAAACCCTAGACCAAAGTCAACACTTCAAATAATCTTAATTTCTATGTAAATCAAGATTAAAGACAACTTTTCTGTTAACCTAGTATGTGATGAAAAGAACATCAGTTCCTGTGGGCTGCACGCACCAGGTTTAATAATCTTCCCTTTTTTTTTTTTAACATCTTAAATATAAGAAAGCAAACAACATTGATTTCCTGTTGGGATAATCCAGTCACAAGTCACTTGTGCCTGAGACAGTCTGCAAATATTTGTTTAATCTGACTACTGCTTTATTACTGCTTAAACACAGTAACATTCTGAAATCTGCATTTCCACTTTGTTCTCATGTACAGATCTAGTTTTATTTAAAAACCTGCAGTGCCACTAAGAGGAACTGAACGCATTCCTCTAATCGCTTCCCTCATGTTCTTTGGGTATATCCCTATTGATTCAGCCCGAAGATATGGGGAGCCAAATCTTTGTAACGAAGCTCAGTTTGGAAAAAAACTATGTGCTTGCTGCTGCTTGTCTGAAAATGAGGAGGGTGCAAGAAATACCCAGAGAACAAAGAACTGGGATCCGAATGCCACAGTGGACAAAAAGCGAAGCCTGATGGATCCCCACGATGTGATGTAGAAGGTCTGAGCAGAGGGATGGGTCTCGCTTCTCTGGGCAGATGTTACAGAGCGCCACGCACATCAGTCGGGTCCATGTAGTAAAAGAAAAGGTTACAGGAAAGAGTCGGAGAAAATACCTACCAGTGAGGGGAATAGTTTAGTCTGTGTAAAACTGTCTTTAGCTCGCTAGAGGTGAGATTTGAGAGATGACCCGATTTCCACGCCTTCATGGGGAGAAAATACCGGCTACTGAATGTCCTTGCAGACACCATTGGAAGCAAAGAGTCTGAGATAGGTTGAAATGAGGCACATGTGCTTAACACAGAGATTAATTACCTGCAAGAATGAACGTGAGGATTCTCTTTCCTTATGTCGTCCTGTCAAGGCTGGGTGAGTTTCTGGAATGGATGCTTTCATCAGGCAGAAGTTCCTGGGCTCGGGACAGGGGGAACAGGTGGAACGTAATGGCCTTTGTCACAGAGGAGGTCACTCGAGATGATCTTATGGTCCCTTCTGGCCTTAAACCTGATGACTCTCCTCTTATGTTGCCTTGTTAAGCAAAATGCTTTGCCAGAAGGCAGCGCTCCCATTCCTTTCCAGATTATGAAAGAGGAGTGTTTACCTTTAATTTCTCAGCTGTCTGCAAAGTTTGCAGCAACCGGCTCTCTATTTTCCTTTCGATATCCAGGCCTATAGTTGCCCGATAGGCACTGAGCCTGCTCTGGCTCAGCAAAGATGTTTCTGGTTTTGGCTGCCCCGGTACTCCAGTGCAAAGCACTGGGACGGGGTGGGATGCAATTGCTTCTCCCACCAGGCAGCGGCAGCAAGGAACTCGGAGTCCCAGCGCAGGCTGGGTTTGGCTGGGACCTCTGGAGATCCAGCCCATCGCTCCACTCAAAAGCAGAGCCAACTAGAGCCAGTTCCTCGGGACCAGTGGGGTTTTGAATATCTCCAGTGATGGAGACTCCACAGCCTCCCCGGCCCAACCTGTTTCAGTGTTTGACCAGCCCCATAAGTAAAAAGAGATCTTGAGATGTTGCTGAGGGCGAAGTGATGTTCTGGGAAATCTCCGCTAGTGAGTTGTGCCAGCCCGAGGGTGAGAGTTGTAAACGACGCGCTTCCCCTCGCTGACAGAGCTGCAACCGTCTTGGCCTGGCCGGGGCTGGTGTTAAAAATAAAAGCCGTTCCACATCAAGCTGAGATTCCCACCAGTGGAGCTGTGAGTTATTAGCAATAGCGTTTCCTTTTGTTTGTGCGTGTTTCACTGTCCGCTGCCAAAGCAGAACAGCTCTTCCGCCGTCCCGGCTCCCTGGATCGGAACCCAGCTACCGCTTCCTTGGCCAACTGGTTTCGTTTCGCCATTGTCATAACAGAGTTATCTCCGTAGCCAGCGAGTTTCTCTCTCTGCCAGCTGATAAACCCAGAGGTGTTTTAATTTCTCTGCCATGCACGTGACAGGGTCGGGTGCCTCGGCGTGCCTAGGACTCGCAGCAGCCGAGTGACAGTCCCTCTCCTGCATGGTCCCAAACGGGCTGACGGCGCTGTGTCCGTGTTCGCAGGTCTGGGCCTTTCGAAATCAGCGCCGATCTCGAAGACTCCATGGAGTTCGTGGATCCCAGTGCCACCGGAGAAACAGATGAGAGCGGAGATGAGCACGTCAGCGATGAAGAGACAGACCTAGGGACGGACTGGGAGAATCTGCCGAGCCCCAGGTTCTGCGATATCCCCTCCCAGCCGGCGGAGATGCTGCAGAGCCAGAGCACCCAGGTGTCTCAGCCCATTGCCAGCAGCAGCGCCGGCGGAATGATCTCGTCCGCTGCCGCCTCGGTCACCTCGTGGTTGAAGGCGTACACTGGACATCGCTAACGAGCATGGGAAAAGGATCGTAGGATTTGTGGAAGGAATCCCTCCCCGACAATGCTGTAGTAAACCTTACATATTCAGTTAAGTAGTGCCTGGAACAAAGAAAAGGTCAGACTTTCATTTTGTAAACCAGAAAAACCTTTTTATTTACCCAAGATGACTGTGACGGTACCATTTTGTAAATTAGCTAGCTACGTACTTCTGACGGATTCTGTGACGGCACTTTGTGTCTCGGTTCTGTCTGCATTGTTGAGTATCGAAGAAAAAGGACCCGGTAGCCTCCAGCTCTACTTTCTAAAGAAGAAACAGATTTTGGAGTAT
Organism: Vanellus vanellus; assembly: GCF_965231255.1. Classification (NCBI taxonomy): domain Eukaryota; kingdom Metazoa; phylum Chordata; class Aves; order Charadriiformes; family Charadriidae; genus Vanellus; species Vanellus vanellus. Next base: position 68,279,469 of record NC_138911.1, read on the forward strand.
TTGGATCGGGACGAGTACGGAGAGAAGGCTGCTCTGTGTGCAGTCTGGACAGTGGTGCAAATGCAGTTCACATTTTCTTAACTCTCCTTACAGGGTTTTCGTTCGTGTGTGTTTGAAATCTGTCTTGCATAATGCAAAAATGCATCTTTCTAAATTTTTTTCATTCAGGACATGAAAATTATGCATTTTTAACATGTTTTCTAATCTCTGTTGCCATATTTTTAATACAAAGAATCAGCGTGGACAGGAATTCACACAGCAAATTGCTCTTATTTTAGATTTGGTTGTGAATCTTTACCCAGTTTTGCCGTAGAAAACTGGCCTGTTTCATGCTGTTTCCACCGGTTGGTAGTCTCGTGTTGCGCTGTCCGAAGCACACAGGCTCTTTACTCTTAATATCATACACCAAAGAAACACTGGACGTTCTCTTAGCTAAACCCACATTTGACGCTGATACAGGATTCCGTTGTTGCAATAATATTCATCAGTTACACCACCATGTTGCCACTTTTTAACAGTAGAAAAACCTCATTTCGAACTAGTTTAATGAAGTCACGCCGTCTCCACACTACATGCATTTTAAACCCTATTCTAATTTATGTTCATGGTGGGGTTGGTTTCGGGGTTTTTCTTGTTTACTCAATGCCAAGAAGTTGATTTCATTTCACTGCAGAAATGCTCCCAGCGCAGCTGGCTCGCTTGTAAAACTACAGGAGGTGCGACGCTGACAGATGCGTTCGTTAACAAGTGCTCCTCCGCTTCCTCTGCCTTGCGGTATGTATTACTTAACGATGGGTTCGCTCGGTGAGGCTTCCAACGTACGGTTTACATTTTAGATAGTTGGGACGTTGTACTTCTCTGCGGGGTAAAGGAACATCAAAGCATCCTCCCATCCCTGCAGGAGGGAAGGTTTCGGCCACGCTTCCCCGTGGCGAGGCAGCTCGTGGCGAGGCTGCAGGAGCGATGTGCGAGCCACGTCCCTGCCATCAGGCAGCGTCCTCCTGCGTGTCGGCAGTCCCAGCCGTGGGGCTGGCTCTCCCGGCCACCTCCCGGAGCGGTTTGTGGTGGCTTTGCTCCGTTCCTCTCCGGGCCAGCTCAGCGCTGCCTCCCGTCTCCACCCAGGAGCGGATGGGAAAGCAGTTTTGGTGCCGATACCTGCGCGCCCCAGCGAGCTCCGCGCCGGCGGTACCGCCTGAGGATCGCATCCCCCAGCCCCCCACAGCTCTTTCTCTTCGGCCTTGGGATGAGCATCTCTTCTCTGTAGTTTCTTTTAATTTTTTATATATTTTTTTTTTTTAAACCAAAGACTCCGCACTAACATCACGCACGTTTTTAGATAAAGACACCCTCGGTCCTACCGTTCTTTGTGTCTAAATCCAACAGTTGGGTTGGTTTGAGGAGAACAGCCAAGACTCCCGTGACTACTGCAGCCCGAAGGGGGCCGGGAGGGTTCGGCCACTGTTCCGCTCACAGCACTTTACTCCCTCGCGGCTATCGGGTCCTTCGCAGCTCTGAGCAACCAGCACACACCAGTACTGTACACTGCGCTCTTCGCATCGCACAGCTCCTGCTGGTTCCCCGTTTATTTTGCACTGGCCCCCACCATATAAATTATCTTCTCTTCCTTTGTCTTTTTTTTTTTTTTTTAATGTTAATACGCATTTCAGTCACTCTCTCATCGCTGCCTTTGTGCTACCCCGAAAGGTCAGGCCATGATTCTGCTTTTTACACTGTCTTTTACTTGAAGGGGGGGGGACGGGACACACAACACCAACCCCAAAACCTTTTTAAGCCATATACTTTATAACCATCCTGTTTTCCAAATAATTTATTTGTGACCATGTCGTATTCTGACAGTGCACAGCAGCACTGCGAGGGTGTTAAAATGCATTGGGATAGGTCTTTTCACGAAACGTTTTTTTGTAACAGAATACAGATTGTGGTTTGTTTGTTTGTTTGGGTTTTTTTAAAAGTGTTTTGCACATGTGTAGCTAAGGAAGAATTGTGTGTGTCCAACCCTTGGGTGCAATCACCAGGATTAGTTTTCCAGGTTGTTTTGGGGGCGGGGGAGGGAGGGCAGGGATATCTGTAATTATAGATATTTGAAGACAGACGGCTGAGAGTTTACAAAACACTTTGCATGGCGGGAATGCGGGAATTTCGGTTCAGGCCGGGACTTTTGTCCGTGAGCAGCGGTCTTGGGGGGGGCGATCCCACCTGCCAAGGAAGAACCTGATCTCCAGAGCTCAGCCCTCTGCTGAAAATCAGGTGCCTTTGCTCGGGTGGGACAGCCAAGGGTCACGCGTCACCTGCAAAAACTCGGGGCCTCTCTCTGCAGCTTCCGAACTAGATGTAACTAAACACAAATGGTTTGGGGTTTTTTTTTTTTCTAAATTTTATTGTATTATTGCAATAAATCTTTTAACAATAATTTTTTTTTTAAGTTGTATATTTATAATTGTTACTTCTGTGTGGTTTGTTTTGAACCATACTGGGAAAGTACACGAGGATTTCCAGCCTTCGAAGCATCACAGGGACCGGACCTGTTACAGTGCAACCGTACAGCGGTGGAATAAGCAATACCCATTCTAAAAAAATACTCTCACATAAAATAACTGCATCTCCATCGGAGCGGGTAGAGGAGTCCTGCAAAACATGCGCGCGCGTCCCTATATGTACATGTAAACGGGTAAATCCCTCGTGTGAGCCGGGCTTTGAACCGCTCCTCTGCCGGGTGACGTTTGTTTCTGCGGGTGGAGAGCCTGAAAGACTTCTGCAGGCAAGGCAGGGCCCTCCTCGTTCCAAGGGCCTTTCAGGAGGACGCAAGCCCGTGTCTTTTGAAGGCGGTAACTATTAAAGCGGACCGTTGTGTGTCTGAGCGACAGGGATGGGAAAGAGCCATGCCTGGCAAGAGGCAGGCTCTGCCCGCGGGACCTGGCAGGTCACGCTTTACTGGCTGCGGAACGATGGAGCAGAAAAAAACCCATCCCTCTTAATTTTTTGTGGCAGCTACCTGGCGGGGAGGACTGATGCCCCGTGATTTCTGTCTGCTCGTTTCTGCACGCTCAGGAGCAGCCTGGGGCTCCTGCATGCGGAGCTGGGGCAGTTTGCCACCGCGGTGGTCGTGGCCATGCAGGAGAGCAGCCTGGGTGCAAAGCCAAGCCTGCCTCCGAGCTCAGCTCATGCCTATGGGTTCCATGTCACTTGTGCTCAAGCAGTGCCACCAGCAGAAGGTTTCGTCCTCTGCCAACACTGGTTTGTGGCAGGAGAGCAGCCCTGCAATGCCCTCAGTCCCGTCCCTACTCCCGGGTTGCTCAGAGCAGCCCACTGCAGGCTGGGGAGGAGAAACAGCCCAGGCTGAGGCTTCAGCACCGTTCCCACCTTGCAAGAAGTGGGACTCGTGATGGAGGCATGAAATGAGGGTTCTGCGGGCTGGCAGGGGGGCAGACAATGCAGGGGGTGAACTGGGGGCAGCGCAAGGGAGCCGAATGCCGACAGTGTGGTATAGACCCTCACTACAGCAGCAGGGATGCAGCAAAGGGGGGAAAAGCTGCGGTAGGAGCGGGTAGGATGGATGGAGAGCCCAACCACAAGCCTCAGCCATGGGTGGCTTTTTCAGTGGCGGCCACGCCAGGGGACCTCCCCCCCCGGAGCTTGATGAAAACTGGAAGCTTAGGAACAATGGAAATGTTATTACAATTTCTTCACAGGCAGATTTGGAAATTCAGTCCAGACACTCCAACTGCTCCCAGGCAGGGAAGTCAAGCACACAGCGCAGGCTTTAGTCCTCAGTTCTTCTCAACGTGGAATTTTCTAAATCCAACACTCGACTACTTTTTTTTTTTCCTAAGAGGCAATTAAAAAAAACAAAAATCATCAGCTCTTGGGTTCTCCCTTCCACTGACCCTTATGGAAACAGAAATCCGCACTTTACTACTTTCTGGGGGAAAAAAGCTTGGGGGCAGCTCAGCGTGGCTACCTTCTGGATGCAAAAGTTTGTTCTGTAAAACAATTTTTAACAGCAATGCTGTGCAACAGGGATAGTTCCGGCAACAACCGTAACAAATGATGTCTAAACCAGCCCGTGTTCCTTCCAGCTTGGGGGGAGGGCAGGGATGGGCTGGGGCAGAGAGTACTTGTCCTCGGGATTTAACTGCTCCAAGGAACAAAACAGCCCAGTGCTATTATTTTATTCTTCCCCCCCCCTCGTTCAACAAAGGTGACCAAAATCTCACACCCTGTTCCAAAAAAAATGACCTCACTGGCCCCTTATCTAGTTACAAAATATTTTCCTCCTCTGCTTCTATTTCAGCCTCGCAAGGACTTCCCTCGCTGCTGTCAGCCCGGCACGGGTTATCTCGAGTTTTCCAGAGTCTTGGGCGGGGGGCAGGAAAGCAGTTTCTTCCCCCTCTTCCTTAATTGAAATTAAGCTGAAATCCTTTGATGCTGATGGCTTTGGCAAGACAACTCCTGCCTGAAAGTTGTTTTGCTGCTCGTCCCAGCACAGCGGACTGAAGTTCGGGTGAAGCCTGCGCCCCGTTAGAGAATGAAGTCACGAATTAATGAGGGATCCTGCTTTTCCTCTCCCTCTTCACAGCTGATTACAAGGCAACCCCACCCTCCTTTTAGATTCCTAATTTCATTCCTCCTGGTTGTCATAACGTCTGCTGCCGTTGCAGAGGCGCGGAGCAGCACCCGGGAGGGGTGCCCGACCCCCAGGGGCTCGGGCAGCAGGTAGAGCAGGGACCAGGGAAATAACAAATAGCATCCCTTTTAAATCTACCGTGCTGACCCCGGGCTCACCGAACCCACCCTGCAGGCTGGAAGGGCTGTTTTCCTTCTCTCGCTGCTAATGAAAAGACTAAAAGCATGTGCCTTCAAACCCTCTCTGTCCTCACGCTCGAAAACAACATGAGTCACTCCATGCGATCCCACCACAGTTTTAGGCACACGCACACAGGCGAAGCAGAGGGAGGTGGGTGGTTCAGCCGGGCCACCCCCAGCCCGCAGCTTTGCTCGCCTGCCCACACCTCGGCGCATCTTCCACCGCAGGTCAGAGAAGCAGTGGAGCTGTGTGCACGGCCGTCCCATCCGGATGCTGTTCCTGTGAGAAGTCCTCACCCCATCCCAGCTGCTCCCTTGGGGGCTGCAGGGCAGAAAAGGAACAGTGGCACCACCTTTTCTTCCACCAGGTCACAGATGATCTCTGCTTCAGCTGCGGTGATGATTGCCAGGGGTCCATCCTCGTTCTGAGAAGGGCCACAGCATGAAGTGCAGAGAGAGGAAGGACTCGGACAACGCAGACACAACTGCTGCTCTCTATGTGGCTGCAAAATGCCCGCAGCTCCTGCTCGCGGCCGCTGGGTTGTCCTGGGAACATTCCCAGGCTTCCAAACTGCTCGCTCTCAGGCAGCGAGCTGGGCACAAGGAGGGCTGTAACTGGAGGCCGCACTCTGGAACACAGCACTGCAGGAGAGGAACACATTCGAGGACATACTGGGATAGATGCCATGCTCAGCTCCCAGTCAGAGTTCGAGGAATTACCCTTCGCCCGCACTTCTGACACAAACTTTCACAAGTCCCCTCGGAAATCACCAACTCACACCTCAGAAACAAGATGCCAGAGCAGGGCGAAGCGCTGCAAGGATTCCTCTCGCACGGGAAAAAAATCCATACACAGCAGACGACAAAGCTTCCAGCACATCGCTGAGCCAAGGCAACTCCGCTTTCATCCCGCTGGACCCACACTCCATCCTCCGGCATGTGGTGCCCGGCTGAGGGGCCAGCGCAAGAGCTGAGGAGGAGGACTCAAACCAGAAAGTCCCTATTTTTGCAAGTCTTACACACCTAGCACCAGCCTTCCGGACACCAGGAGCCTCTGCCGAGGCTCTGCTGCAAGCACAGCTGATGGGAGGGAAAGGAAAAGCTGGAATTTGGGAGTGTTACAGCAGGGAATTAGAGTAATAGAGGTTTGGGGCTTTTTTTGTTTGTTTGTTTCTTTTTTAGTAGGAGGACTAGTTCTCTCGAGGAAGCGCGCTGCAAGTCTGAACTACATCACAGTACCAAGTTTCTGCCACAAGTTTTACAGTATTTTTATTTTGGGGCAAGAGTTTTACAAGAGAAAATGGGGTAAGGCAGATCTAGAATGCACATTTTATTTAAGTAAAAAGAAAGACAACCAGACAACACGGGTAAGGTAACCAAGATCTTTTTATATTCTGACTATACAATAATATTCCTCTCTTTTTATCCACTGCCACACTACTATAATGGATCTGGTCTAGTCTAATTTTAAGGTTGTCCAGTTAAGTTGTCTGAAGATTCTTTAAACAAGTTGACCTTTACCTATTTAGTGTTTCTTCTCAGAAACATTCATATATTATACAGGATATACAGATTTTGAAACAAGACACTTAAAAACACACACAACTATAGCCGCAACACTATCATAGCTGCATTGTAGTGATTACGTTGTTCAGCCAGCTGTAGACTCTGTATGTACAATTAGTTTTTATAGTGTTATTTACATCGATGGACTAAAAGCTATCTTTAATCTAAAAGGTAAAGGCTCTTGTGTTTAAGTATGTGCAGTTTCATAGCCCTGTGGAAAAAAAAAAAAAAAAAAAACCAAAACAAAAAAACAAAACACGACAATTATATACACTGTAAACAGCACAAGGCATGAGAATCTCCTCCTACCCCAAACAATCTCGCAGGAAAGTGTATGTGCACTAATATTCCTCTTCCACTTCGGCTCCTGCTCCTCTGGTTTTCTTGTGAATAGCACGGTTAAAGCTGTGGCAGGCAGGAACCCAATGATTGTCATGAAGACCTAACTTACAGCCCGGGATGCCCTTCTGAGACCGGTGACAGCACATCCAGTACCCAGGCCCGTAGGGTAAAGCTTGACAGTATGGTTTGGGATGCCACCGGCACAGTGATACGTCCCCTTTCACGTACTTCTTCTTGCACTGCTTGCAAGGGTCTTCTCTGTAGCGGGGATCGCGGACCCAGCGGGAGTCTGCCGGCCTGATGTTGTAGTATTCAATGATAAATTTGAAGTAGTAGCAAGTGCATTTTAGGGCAACCAGACTCCTAGTAGGAAGCAATCCAAAAATCTTCACTATAATGTGGTGAGGCAGGAAGGCCATATACTGCTGAGGCTCCAAAAGCTGCTGAATTTTAAACCTGGTCTCCAGAAAGTCATGTGAAACCTGCCTTTTTAAGCAGGAAGCATCAAGTACTTGCAAAGCCCCTTCTGTCGGAGGAACAGAAAGGGCAGATGGCTCTGTAGGGACGCTGGTTCTGACGCATGATCTGTCAGATGCCAAAGCATCCTCATCCTCATTTTGGGCTACCTCTCCTGGCTTTTCTTGGGTACTTTCCCGTAGTGGCTGCTGCTCGTGAGCAGCAGGCTGGTCAGCCTGGAGAAAAAACAGCCTCCCTGGGAGCGGATCTTCACTAGAACTGGAGTTAGAGAGCTGCTCTTTCCTGCATCCTTTCTCCGTCTTGGCGACCGATATACTGATGCATAAGGGCTCCTTCCTAGCAGGGTGCAGACTCTGCTTCGGGAAAATTACAGGCTCTTTCGACATACAATCAACAGTCGTGTTCTTGCTCTGCAAGGAATCTGGTGGCAAGCTGGCAGCAGCTGGACACACAGACAGCAGAGGTCTGGGAGGCTCAATTCGCATTTCAGAATCACTCCTGCCAGTGCTTATCCCCAACACTGCATGAGCAAGTCCCGAATTCACATTCCCCATCCGAGTATCCAGCCCAGAAGGAAAAGGCTGCCGAGCAGAGGCAGCGCCATCCCACAACTCAGTGTCACCCAGAGGACCGCACCGTCCTCTGTACCCGGCCTCTGCTAGTGCCACCTCCTCCAAGCCATCCCCTGGAGCCAGGACCCCCGAGGAGACCTTCCCCGCCTCTCCCTCGGGCTGGGTGCCATTCGCCAGGAGCACCCTCCCAACATTTCTGCGGAAGCTGTTGTTCCGCGAGAGGCTCCCGGCCTCCCGCTCGCTCTGGCGCTTCAGACACTCTGACTCCAGCTTGGCCACCATGTCCAGCACGCGCACGGGTTCGCTCTGCTGCTGCTCGCTACTGCCGCAAGGTCCCCTCTCCACGTGTACCTCGCACGCCCCAGCGGAGGAGAAAGGGTCTGAGCTGGGAAGTGCACCTTTAGGCTGAGCGCTCAGCCTCGTAGTAGAAGCAGGCGTGCAGGTTTTAGCACAGTCCACCAGTAAAGCCCTTGCTCGTTGCTCCAGAAAGGCTACCATCTCTATCACCGAGAGGGATCGGCCTGGGAACACACCCTCACCGTTATCGTTCACGTAATGCACCGAACAGTGCTCGATGCCGCAGGCAAAAGGTTCCGGCTGGGAGCACCTGGCGTTTGCCTCCCTCATTCTTTCCAGTTGAATTTTGGCTTTTTTAAGATCAACCGATTTTTTCCTGCGTTTAGCTGTTCTTCCATCGATATCCCACGTGCTTTTAATTTTCATAGAGCCGAGCCGGCTGCTGCTGCTGCATTGCTGGGCTGCGAAGAACGCGATCTTCTCCTTTGTATTGCCAGGTTTCACCACAGCCCAGACATCCAGAGGCCCTTCCCCTTCTTCTCCCTGGTGGATGGTTGCAGACAGGGCGTTCTTCTTTTCCCTTGCACTCGGACCATCCGCTGGACCTTTCCCATTCATATTGCACATAGTATTTGGATAAATAATCCCCAGAAGCTTTTGAGATGGAGTCACAAGGGAAGGTTTTGGGAAAACGCTCAGTTTGGTGCAGTTGGTGTATTTTTCTTCTTGTGCTGATCTCTGATGGCTCATAGGTTGGGCTCTTAGGGAATCCTGGCTTATTTCTGGAGATCGCTCTTTCTTCTGTAACTTGAGATATGGCTTTAAGTGCATACCAGAAACCCTAGAAAAACAGAAAGGGGAGAAGTTATAGTTGCAAAATATGCCTGCCTGGAATTAGAGGAGGTGGCCCAGAGTAGGCACCAGCATGCCTCCTACTCTCCGTCAAGCAGCCCACACCTCAAAAGGAACCACATGAGAAAGGAAAAGCAGCAACCAAGGCTGCAACATCCACCCTTGGAGAACTTCTTGCAATAGGACTGTGATCTTAAGGATAGCAGGTATCTTCCCAGTAGAGAAATCTGCTTTCAGGGAGTTGCAAGGAGAAATCCTAACAGCTAAGTTCTACCCGTTGTACAAACATAGCTAGAGCTTCATTCTGGAGTTAGGAGCTGTGGAGCTGTCCTTATGTCTGTTCATTCATACATCCAGTTCTAAGGTACATGTGGTTTTACCTTGACATTAGCTACCATATATATATATATATATTCTTTTCAGTATATAAAGTACAGTTAAAGCTGAGAAGGGAAATTAGCAAGTGTATTATATTCAGAGATCCCAGCAGCTATCTATTCTCCTAATACCACCCAAAATGAAGCCTCTATCCTTTAGTATATCAATAATGGCAAATTTCATATACTTTCCCATATGGGTCCTTATGCTATACATCAGATGCCACCCCCCGCTCCTGAAGTGACAGAAGCATCATGTAAAGCTGAACAAAACCACTTTCAAGGACGTGTTTTTACGGTTAAGAATTTAAGGGCTGTGAAGGAGACACTTGGATGCTGCCGACGTTACAGCAGCAGCAGCGCCACTCCTGCGACAGTCCCAGGCACTCCACTCCTCCCTTCTCTTACACCTTCACAGTAATCTTCAAGGCAAAGCTCAAAAAACGCAGAAGCCCAGGGCACTGCCACATAGGATGCAATTATCAGGAGACTTCGGGCTCTTCTCCCAGGAGTATCGCATAAGCATATTACAGAACTAACTATAGATTATGTTTCCATGGTAATCTTTGAATTGTTACATTAAAAAGCCTCCTGTTTGAAACGGGGATAATCCATGCTTTCTAGATTAATAACAGCAGGTTCAATGCCACATTTATAATGAGCTGATACGGACACATTCAGACACTGAATGTTTCCCTTGACAGCCACCACCAAAACAGTTGGTGTTGCGTTTCTAGCCTAAAACCAGCTTTTAATTAAAAGCCTCAAGCCATAACATCTATAAAGTCAGACAAATTTATAGCTCTAACACCTGCAGTTAACACACACGATAGGTTTGTATCGGACAGATGCAGCCAGAGTCGCGCTGGGCTCTCCCCTACCCGCAGTGCGAGCAGGACACACACCCACCTCGAGATGCCCTCACTGATGCTACGCAGGGTACCCGTGGGGTCGGGACACGAGGAGGAGGGACCCCAGCTCACCCACCTCTCGGGCAGACCCACCAGAGTGCACAGGACAGCTGTAAGAGGGAAGTTGTAACAGCAGATGCTGACCAAGAACACACATGGATGTGCTGGACAAGCAACCTGGAGTGCAGCTTGGGGACCTTCCAGCCCTGCCCCAGGGATGAGCCAGGGATGTAGAGACCCTCCAGAGTAACCGATGGCAGACAGAGAGCTGAGCCAGAGAGCACCAGAGCCAGCTGAGGAAAGGCTTTGAAAGCAAGATGCTCCACTTCCAGCTGCTAACACAACACACATGAGTACACGAGGGCAACACCTTGGCCAGGCACCACCTGCGCCTGTCCAAGCAGAGGAAGCACTAGAAGCAGCCATGCTGCTTAACCATTGCTTTCCCCTGAGGCTTTGGTTCCTCGTTCTGGCCCTAGTGATAAGGGGATGGGTGACAAGTGCGGGCAGAGAGGTTTTGGGGAAGTACATCAAGACGTAGAAAGGTGACCTAAGCCCTTCAAGTGTGCATAAAGCCCAGGGGTCCCCTTTGGTCCCCTGCAGTGCTTTGAAGGCCAGGAGGCAGATACTGAAAAGGATACCGTTACATTCTCTCCCCTCCTGATTTTATAAGGAAGATGATCACCTCATTCTTGCAACCAGACGGTGCTAAAACCATCTGCACTTTACCTGCAGACTATGGCGATAAGGGAGCTCCCGTTACTGCAGATACGCCTACCTAGTTCCTGGGCTAATTCTCTCCCCATGCCTTCTGCCTGCTGATTCCAGCTCTTGTTGGAACTGGGTCACCACCCAATTTAGTCTCCTCTGCAAAATGCAACTGAGCTATTTTGTTTGCTTTCTCAGTTGGATGCTAAAAAACTAAAATAATCTGATAAAAATAGAACATCAGGGTGCTAAAATAGATGAATAAAGAGAGTACGGGAAATCAAGGCTGCCATAGTTTGTTTCAGCCTCATTTTCCATAGGGTCTGCCTCATCTCGGTTGCATTTTATAGCTAAGCAGGGTCAGGCCACCAACGTGCTCGGGCCAGAGCCCAGCCCAGAAGAGCAGCAGGTGAACCTCTACAGCAACTTGCTGCAGTGAACGGCGCCCGCAGCTCTCGCTTTGCCATCCAGAAGGGCATTTGGGAGCTGTGCTTTTCAGACTAGAGAGAGAAAAGCTCCGATGGCTGCCTGCCACCGTACCCCAGGGAGAAGAGGTGAATACAATTAAATACACGGCTTTGCATGTTGAAATCTCATGGGCTAGGAGCAGAAGATTGAATTTCACTCATGAGTTTTCATGCCAGGGTGTTTGAAAGATGAGCTGAGTGTGTTTTTAAAAGGCTTTCTTCGAGCAGTTTTCAGGAATCCAGCAGGACAATCAGTTCAACACCCTTCATTAAGAGAAGCTGCAACGAAGGTGAGACCAAGTATTATATGAATGAAAACAGGACCAAACTGGTTACCCCAACATGCTTAGAGGACATGTTTAGCCAGCAAAGTTGGTTCAGCTGCTCCCAGCTATTTCTGGTCTATGGAGAAAGACAAAGAGTAGAGTTATGCCTCACCTATTACAGATTTCTCGTTTAAGGTTATATTTCCTCCTGTGTTTCGGTTAGTCTCTGTCTCAGCCAACAATACCATTTAAGGTTGAAAAGTTATAATTTACATAACAAAATTATGCCTTAGTCAGAAGTTTTACTGCCAGAATAATTGCCTCATTTGAATTCAGCATTCAGTTCATCGCACTGGTTTAATGGATCCAGATTTAAAGACAACCTTCATTTAATAACTTCAGACAGCTATAAAGGAGTCCTGCTAACTCCACCTGACCAGCTGAATCACAGTGCCACCTGCCTCCCAGGTTCTGGGCAGCAGGGAAGAGAATTCCCATTTTAAAAGGGATGTTAGTAATGGAGCTTACCTGACAAGGAGGAAAAAAAGCCCCCGGCCCCACACACGCTTTGCTGTGAACACTAAAAAATAAGAACTTTTAGGCAAAGACAGTGTCTTCCCTGCACGTCAGCAGCACATTTCATTCCTAGCTCCTAGAATTAGAATAAGGCTTCCCAGCAGAAATTGCTTTGAAGATGAACCAGAGCCCAGTCCCCACCCACAGACTACCTTATTTCTGCAACATTTCAGTGCTGGCAAGCAAAGAATTGTGGCAGCTGCAGGTAACTTTTTAAATATTTAAAAACACCAAAAATAGTTGTTAAAAGGTGAAGTCACTGACAATTCCCTACGATGCTTAATTCCAGAATAATTGTGTTTGCTTTCCTCCACCCTTTGAGTTATCAAGCTTTCTAATTTTATCTTTAGAAACAACTCTTCAGAAGTTCATGGAGTAAGCATAAAAGGTTTTCAATCCCAAACGTGTGGGTTTTGAATTGCTGATAAGAGATAATTCTGCCAGAAATGATCAGCACTGAAACAACTAGCAGTGCTGCCTTTATACTGTTTTTCCATCCTTAAAACTGATGAAATAAAAGGGCCAGTTTTTCTATTTCTAATCAGCCATGTCTGAAAAGCAGGATACTTAAACTTCTGAAATTACACTGCTGTTTTTTCAAGTCGTAACTACAGCTTGTTTCTGCTACTGTTTTATCATGTTAGTTACTACACGGGATTGATATAGAAATATATGCCTTCATAAACCTGCAGACACGCACGCATCCCTCCTCTCCCTACTGAAGGGAAGGCCCATAAGCTACTGTGCCATCCTGGCCCAGACTCTTTCTGCATCCTTTTGTATTTATACATCTTCTAAATCACAGCAGCCTAAAAGAATAATGTATTTGCTTTAGTGGAAGCCTCAAAGTTGGAGAAAAAAAAAACCTGGTAGAAAAGGCTCAGTTCTCACATATCCTTTCTAGGGTCCAGAGAGAATCTAGATGACCCTCACTGCACCTGGGTCAGGGACTCTCATGATGCCCCGTGAAGCCAAGAGATTTCCCTCTGGCCAGCAAAAACAGCAACAAAAAAAAACCCAAACAAACACAGAAGTGTAATCTGCTCAAACAGCACATTCACACTGCAAGTTTTCTGGGCAAAGCACCGGAAGGTTTTATTAAGGTGAAAATTTCAATCAAAACCCCAAAGTTTCCTGTGGATTTCTTTTTGTAAACACTAACTCCAGTCAACAGAAGTTCCTAGCGTTGCTGACTGCACACACAGTGCCAACTACAACTTTGAAAAAAGCCTCAGGACATACTAACAAAAGGCAGAAGCCAAAAAAAAAAAAAAAAAGAAAGAAAAAACCCAACAACAATAAAAACCCACACCAAGCATAACCTCTGGCAAGGCATTTCTCTTCCCTGGCACCCCATTTCTCTGTCTATAGAGCTTAGCTGCTCTGTAAAGGACACTGACAATTATGAAGGACTGAGTACTGCATGCAAGTTAAACTATGGTCAACCACTTGTTTTTTCTGGAAGGACTTGGTGAGTCCTTTGGGCTCAATCTCCAGTACCATTTCCATCCCCTTTGCACTGCCGGGGCAAGGCAAAGCAGACAGAGAGCTGCTTCAAAGGCATTCCATGGATTCTGCCGGGGCGGGAAAGTCCCAGCCGAAGCAGCCGGGATGGACCACGCTCTGCTACTCTCTGGAGCTTGTTCTGGCGCGTGGCAAGTTTCCAAGCTCGCAGAAAGGCAGGTTGGGAAGCACGATGCTCCAGACAAGGGGCGGGTTCGACTTCAGCAGCTGCAGAGGCATCCGATTTCTAGAAAACCCACTCCCTTGCAGCAGTAACTTCAGATTAAAGCAACTGCTCCTGACCCACCTCCCGACGCCTGTGAAACTGCCTCTTGCACCAACTGGAGAGTGAGCGAGGACTATCGTGGGCTTTGAAGGTAATCAGAAGGTATCACACTGCCGAAGCAGCGCGCTCTGCTCCAGCGGCCAGCCTGGGGGGAAGTAGAAGCATGAGGCAGAGCTAAACGCAAAGTAGGTGCCTAACTTTTAACTTTGGATCCCCCACCGCTTGTTCACCCATGTCAGGTGTTCAAATAACCTGACTTTAAGGGAGACAACACCCAAATATAGCTGCATACAGGAGCAGCTATAAAATCCATCATCTTCACCAAGCAGAGGTTTCAGGTGACAGATTGCACGTCCAAGCACAACACGCTCAGACTACTCCAGCTTGAGGGCTCCCACCCTTTAATAAGTTTCGAACACATTTCAAAGTTAACACACACACACGCCCTTCAGCATAAAGCAGAGTAGTCTCAGCTACTTTCTAATTCTTGGGCAGGAAGAAGTGTCATTGCTTTGCCAGCCTTTTGTATAAAAGCACTTACCGTGAAGTCAGTGACGTAGAAGCAATTCTTGTTGAGCCTGAGGAAGCTCAAACCCACGTTCCCTACTTCCCAGCCACACTACAGATGACACAGGGATGACATAAAGCAGAGGAGAACAAAATCAACTGAAAGATTTGATACTCAAGGTTAAGCTGCTCCAAAAAACATGTAGCTCAAAGATGATGGGATAGCACGCATGCCTGTGGTGGAACAGGCTAAGATGAGAAGGAATCACATAAGTCATTTGGGAGAAGGACAGTAAGAAAAAAAAAAAGTGGTGGTTTTAAGGGCTTCTGCTGAAAGCTGCTCAGAGCAGCACAGAGACGGTGACAGGTTTCCTTCTGGAAATGTTTTATCTTCCTTAACATTTGTTTTCCAATTTATTAACTGCAAGAGGACCGAGATCGTTCTGGATATCATGGTGCAACAAATTTCTTCAAACAGGTAATGAACCAACACAAAGTGATGCTATTTAGTCTTCATTTTTGTGCATACATAATGAGAACACATGAAAGGCTGTAGAAATTAACCTTGGACCGCACTATCATTAAGAGACTCAGAGTTCAAAAGAAAGAATAAGCAAAAGTAGATCTGAAGGCAAGTCACCAGGTTGTTCTTTTGAAACTCAAGACTGAAAGGAACTGGTTCACAAAGTCAGCTGCACTGCGGCGTAGAGGATTTCGCTGCAGACAGCACAACCCAGCAGGCATTCTCCAGGAGTCAAAAGGTGTTTTCATTATCAAGAACACATCCCAAACAAGAACAGAAGAAACTCCAACTGAACACGTTCCTTCTTCAGGAAGGATACAAGAAGCAGGTACAGGTTTCAAGTCACTTGGAAAGTTGTATTTTAGAGATCAAAAACTCTAGGAATAAACTGGTGCAGCATTAAGTCCCTACAAAGATATTTAGAACACAGAAATAGTAAAAGGTTCTTCAGTTTGTGAGAAAGGAAGGGAGAGAAACATGGCTGCAAGCAAGGTCAGGGCAGAGATTAAGAGTACACTAGGTACAGCACAAAATACTAAATTTGACTTTGCATCGTTTTTAAAAAGGGGTGATAAGGGTGATCACAAGGGCAAAAGCCCAGGGGTTAATTTGAACAGGAACACCAGCAGAGGGAGGATTAACAAACTTCATGAAAATTGCAAGGAGTAGCTCATCTCGGTTTTAGAATCCAAAATAGATAGGCTCATAAACTGCAGGCCAAGAAGCAAGATTTATAAACCTCTTGAAAGGCAACAATACGAGTTAATAAAACATGTGGCACATCAGAGATGGCACTGCAGGGGAGAAAGAGAAGGGAGAGAGATCACAGCCTCTACAGACCTGGTAGTCTGAGTTCAATATAAAAGTATTTTGCAAGCAAAGAGGATTAAGGTGACACAGAGAAAAAGGGAGAAGAGGGAATAGTTCAATAAACCAGACTAACCTAAAAGTTCTCAAAAAAGCGATCTTTGTAGACAAATGTACTGTATCTTACTCACACAGATTTCAGAAGGCACAAGGAGATTTACTGGTGAAGACAGATTGACAGAGGAATGGGAAAATAGACAAAGAAGTTGGCTTAGCAGCAGACAGCCCCAGGTGATGCCAAATAAGAATATACCAGCCTGGAAACCACAGACATGCCTCAAGAATCAGCCTTGGGAACACTCCGATTTTGTTAGGAATGACCTCAGCACAAATCCTACAGGTGCACTCACAACTGAAGGCATTTCCAAAACAGCCGAGGCACAAAGCACCAAGTAACAGAAATGGAGGAGAGTTCTGAAGTACAGATGGTGATGCACCAGCAAGCTGAACACCAAGAGGTTTTGGAGGTAACAAAGAAAGGTGCATTGGCCACTACAAACACATCTATGAAAAAGAGGCAAGTGGAGGCGATTCTGTGATATAATCAAGGCAGCAGTGAAAAGCCCTCCTGCCAGATCTGCTCTGGAGTGCAGCATACACTTTTTGTCACGACTCTTCAGAAGAGATTCAACAAGACTCAGAACGATGGCAACAGCAGTTATTCAAAAAAGCTACTAGGTAACACTTGGGTCATTTAGCATAGCGAAACCAGAGGTGAGGGTACACAACCCCATCTTACAGAATACAGCAAAAGAGGTAAACTGCTGAAAATAAGCAGCATCCCTTATGCAAAAAAAAAAAAAAAAAAAAAAGGAACACAAGCTCAAACAAGTATATAAGCTCGGAATCAAAAGAAAGTTCCTAATCACACAGATAAATGTGTCATCTTCAGTAATGGATTAATCTACAGGAGGAAAAGAAGAAAAGATGTAATTGTTCTTAGGCTGGACTTCTAAATTTACAAAAGGGATTATAAGACACTGCTTGGGAAAGCAAGGAGCCAGATGACCCAGGAAGTCTTTTCCAGCGATAAATTACCATGAGACTAACATAGCAAGTATATGCTGTCTACACAACCACAAAGAACAAAGGTTTAAGTTTGCTTTAAACCCACACAGCTTTTGGAAACCAGAAAGCTGGCTCTCTTCCTCCAGATTAAGGAAGTTTAAGAGTCTTGGTTTCAGAAAAAGAAAAAAAAAAGAAAGAGATACATATATTTTCAAGTAGCTTGAACTCGAACAAACTGGCATGTTCTTGCATTTGCATAAGGACAAGTTGTTCTGTACGGTGTTCCTATAACGAGACACAGTGAGAGGCGTTCACTTAATTGTCACATAAGCACAAGTGTTTGAAATCAATCGTGCATTTCTTCTTAATAAGAGACACAGGAGAGTGAGCAATACAAAATCTGAGCTTAAACTAATCTAATTACTTACTGCATAGTAAGACAAACCGCAACAATGATTGCCAGTATTTCTACTTGCTTTAAGCTGACTGCATGTTTTAAAGCCTACTATGACAAGCCGTTCTCCAATAAAGTTTTACTTCAAAGCCATGTTCCCAAATTAATTTACAGCTGTTGCTAAAAAACCCAAAGATTTCTCCAAGTACAGTAGCAACTGTAGTGAATTTGTAATTGTCATTATCAAATAAAAGCGTCAAAGAACATTTCTACCCTTAAGCCATTACAACATTTCACTTAAACACTATCCAAAAGTAAGAATTTAGACCACACATTTGAGTGACACGCAAGACAATAGGGAGAGTAAGGAGAGGGCTAAATTGGTGCTAAATACTTAACTATAGGCAGACCAGCTGGTCTGTTCATACCGTTTGACTTGATGGAAGGTGGAGGATGTGGAATTGAGCGGTTCCCTGTGGAGGCCAGCTCTGCAGGAACTCTTCATCGTAACTACCTCTCCAGCTAAGGCACGCCGTCACAGCCAGTCCATCCTGGGTTACGCACAAGGCTCCCCCATCAGCTTTCCTCGCCCCACACGGAGCTTCACTCTGTCTCTGCCACCTAGAAACTGAACAAACAAGAGGTACATAATAAGATCGCGTTCAAGTACAGCAGTGACTGCAGCACAGATGATCGGGACAAGGACTCTTTCCCAAGAGAGAGAAAATACATACATACACACATACATATATGCATACACATACATATTATATATAAGTTATCTATAAAAATATAAAATAACTTAACATCATCATGCCATTATTGCAGCTGGAGTTTCTGAACAGCATTAAAATACAAATTAATGCCCCCCACAACAGCCTGCCTGCACACACAATGTTTTTTCACCTTATATACGATTGCAGCACTACCTTGGCACCTCCCGTGGAACACGCTGTCCTCCAAGCTCCGTGCAAACAGGACGCACAAGACCTTTCTGCTTGTTAGCACCACATCAAGCTTTGGAGGGAAATCGCTGCTAGCAGTAAGATTTGATGCTGCCAGGAGTTACGTTAGCATTCTAATCAAAATAACGTGGCGTATTTCAAAAAGGACAAAAAACATGCCACCACGCAGCCTCCAAGCCTTGTGAAAACTGCCCCGTCTTTGCATCACAGACAGATAAGACAGCAGATTTCACCAAAACAACACTGTTCTGCACTATCTCTCATTCGCACTAGGCTGCTGCCTTGTCCTTGGAGCAGACACTATTACCAACGCTTTAACGTACTTCAATGGTGAAAGAACAACCACCTTCCAGTTGGAACATAAAAGGAAAGAGTGACACAGCAAAAGAGCCCTGGAAAAGCTCAAATACTCAAGCCCGAGTTGCCAGCAGATTGTTTTAAAGATCGTTTTCTTCCTCTCTAGAGGACCATGCACAATGATGCCGTAATAAAGGAATGCCATTTGAAGATGCTAACTACTACTGCTACTACTACTGCGTCCCCAGGGGATTTGTGATTTAGCGCAGCAGGTTGTTCTCTCCTTTTCAGCAGCTTTGTCCAGTGTTCCTACCACTGCCCTATTCCTACAGGGGCATTTCCACAGTGCAGCCTGGCAGAGGCACTCGCTGGCGGTTTCTGCTTGCCGGCACCCAAGCTCTCGCAGGGATGGAGCCTCTCACATCACCCCGTTTGTAACGCCTGCCAGAGGAAAAAACTCCGATGCAAAAGAGTCTCTTACCTATGCACATCTCAGTTAACCAATCAGTGCTTGACCAATGTGGTTTACAACTCAACGCTGCCACTAAACAATCCTGGCCTGGAAAGCCCACCCTAACTTGGTAGCCACACTCACCAAGAAAGTAACAAAGGATAACTTTCCAGGCAGGGAAAACAGAAACTGGTTCAGATCCAGCTGACTTGATATCTGCTATAGCAATTTCACAATTCCTGTAGTGATGGTGAATGAGAGGTTAATCATTTGCCTACATTTGAGTAAGCAGGAGCCTAAAATAATATATAAAATATTATATAAACACATTCCAGTCTCCATGAAGAAATCTCCGCTGAGCTCTACACAAGGCAAAGAAATGTGTTGGATGGAGAAGACGGAAGCATTATACTGGCAGAGCTGGAGGATGAGAGGATGCCCTCTGCTCCATGAGCTCAGAAAGACAAGGAGTTAGGCTGCCGTGGTTAACAGCAGCAGAAAAAAGAAGAGCTTTGTAGTTAAACACCATTTTCGTTAGACTGCCCAGAGTATAACAAGGATCTACCTGCAAGAGTGAAACCTAGGCACAAAAATCAGCCATTTCTGATGTTTTGCGGGCTGCAAAATACATATTCACAAACAGCAATTCAGAGAAAAAAAAGCATATGCCTAATGCTTTATGAAAATCAAAAGTTAAACACAAAATCATTACTTTCCCATGAACCATCAGTAAGAGGCACTGAAATCCTGACTTTTATCCAATCTTTTGTCTGGCTTCTCCTTCTGGCTTTACTGACACTAGCATTTTAGACTCAGCAGGAACTGTATCACAGAAATATGATTATATCCACACCCAAATAAATGCAACCATACCATTTTAAGAATGCCCATCACTTTTTCAATAGCTAAAAGTCTCTCCATGTATTCCTGGTTAGGAACACCAGATGTTTTGTCCTAGTCCTACTCTTTTGCAGATTAATTGAGAAGTAAATGATAAAAAGCCAGACAAAAAAAAAAAAAAAAAAAAAAAGGGCAGTTTGTTTGCAGTAAAAGAGCTTGAGAAGCAAAACCATCAAGCAAACTCATTCAGGTCAGGGTCAGCCACAACCCCAATCCAAGCACAGGCATCCCATGGTGGAATGTCATGTGTTTAAGAAGGGACTAGCACCTACTAGAGGAAAGCAAAAGCTGACAAAATAGACACAGACAAGTTCAGATGGGCACTGCAGCACAGATTCAAACACAGCTCCATACAAAGCACGCTTTTTCCCCTCCTCTAGAGCTGCTGGGCTATAGAAAAGAGCTGAAATAGACTATTAATGCCAGCAAGCTACTGACAAATTCCTACTGTGTAACTAGTAAAAAGCTGTGCTTGCGAATTTAAAAAAAAAAAAAAGAAGAAAAAATCAGCATCCAAGCTAGCAACAGAGGTACTTACTGCCTTTTAACTACCACAGTGAGGTTCTTTACCAAGGCTGATCCTTATCAGTAGGTGCTTCAGCCAATGTGTTAGTTTTGCACAGAGTTGGGTAGAGCCCAAGAACTGAAATACAGATGCACAGAGAAACAAAAGAGAAAGTTAAAGACCTAATCCTGTTTTTCTCCCTTTCTGAAACCACCCCTAAACATATGCCTTTACGCATACGATGTGGGAAGGACTCAGATTTTGGCAGCAGTAAGCATCGCGTCCTCTCAGCAATGGACAGCAGTTCACTGAACAGTCCCACAAAAACTCTCCATCTTATCAGTGGTTTTGAACAGTGCTGCTGTTTAGGAAAACAAATGTTTTAACTCAACTAGTGTGGATGATGTGGGGTCAAGGTCTCTTCATCTATGCAGCAATACTCTACAGCTTTTGATATTTTGATAGCCGAAGCTTTACCACAGGAGCAAGTGTGTTTTAAACAGTAGCAACAGTAACTGATAAACGAATGGGTCCAAAGGATGGGCTCATCCTTTCAGAAAATTTGCTTTCTAGGAAGGAGGCCGTGGCCTCAGGACTGGGTCTGAGCAGCAATCACACTGTTGGTAAAAACACATCTGACCAGCCCACCTCCACGCAGGGCTAGCTTTAGGATGCTCTGCAGGGCCATCGCGCGGCATCAGCTGGGCAAAGAGCACCAGCACACCCAGGACACAGAAGAAAACAGCGGCAAGTATTTCAGAGGGGAACTCAGAAGAGTTAGTACCAAAAACCAGTCACTACGAAGGAGAGGTTAATCTTTTAAAAATAAGAAAATGCCAGTGCTGAGGCCTTATAACAGAGAACACCACGTGGGTTTTTATTTGTTTTCTTGCATGAACAGAGTTGCACATCCATCCCCCCACCACTCAGCTCAAGTTTAGGTTGTTACATGATACTTGTTTCTAAAAGCATATTCTACCAGACATGCAATTCTGCCATTTCCCAGCCTAGCCATCCCTCCAGCCCTCTCCCCCTCCCTCCCCAAACACCCACCCCGAGACACCTATAACAGCACCAGAGAGGCTTTCCCAGAAAGCTTTCCCTAATCCCAACATTCACATTTCATGGTAACAACCAGCGATCCGCAGCAGCTCCCAGACTAGGTAGGACAGTGAGAGGACACACCGGGTCCTCATACTCAGCCTCTTAGACACCTACAGGAACACAACCCTTTCTTTTTAACTGTTCTTCATGTAATATCTACCTATTTTAAACGCCTTAAAGAACTACATTTTAAGACTAAGTTCACCAGCTAGGTTTTGCTTCTTTATGTAGTAGAACGGTGTTAGGCAAAAGAAGAGAAAACAAGCACGTTCTAACTCAAGCTATCTTACAAAGAGTTCCCGAGTGACCTCGCATTTTTGTTTCCATCCACCTGCAGCTGGCAACAAACCCTCACATGAAATTAGGTATTTAGTAAAGACACTGTATCCAACTTACGAGCATTAAGAGATGCAAAGATTAACACCTACAATCCGATGAGATTCTCCAAGTCCTGCTGAACTGCAGTTTGGTCTTTTCACTTGCAGCAGGAGGCTACGGGAGCCACCAGATATCATTCCACTTGTGAAACTGTGCGTGCTCAGCTTCCCCTCTGTTTGACGGTCAAAAGGTCTAACTTTGCATAGACCTGTTATCTAATCTAAAAGCAATAAAACTGCTACAGGAGCTCCAGCTGGAATAAACAGGGGGAGCTTCCTGTGTGTACTTACACACCAGAACGTGCTGACACTTCTTCTAGGCACCGGGAATCAGAGCTGGCCAAGCTGCAGCACCTCATTACCACTGCCCTTGGCTCATTTCCCCACCAAATTCACTCCAGCCCTTCCCAAAGCTCCACCAAGCTCCCACCTATACTCTGTACCCTGCATAACACCAGATGGAGCAGTTACTTAACTGAAATCTGAAAATTCCCACATAAATTTGCGCTTGGGCATCCATGTCAGCAGGGAGCACGCGGATGCTCCGAAACACTGCGCAGCCCCACAGCTGTTTCTGTCAGTGTAACTCCTGCTGCGCTGGGGTCTCACCCCTCTCTTCCTCCCAACCCTTTCCCACCCCCATCAGCACTGACTGCTGTCTCATTTCTCACCTGAAGGAGCTCAAGGAGCTGAACTAGGAGAAAATTAACCCAGAAGAGGTCAGCTCCCTGAACTCACTTACCCTCGGACCTGGCAGGAGCTAGCAAAGCCCAGCAGGACAAAGTTCTCAGCAACTCAGTCTGGACTGCGCTGTCTCAAAGCTGCACCTTGAATTGTGCTGGGAAAGGTGTCTGCCACAAAGTGATTTTTAGCTTCTTTCAAGTTGGTGTAAAGGAACATTTTTGAATGCACAGTGTGCAAAATACAGAGTGTTTCAAAAGTGGGGAAACAAGCGTGTAGGGCTCCAAGGCAACGTTTGACTCTTCACTGCTGTCAAACAGCGCTACTTGCTGTACCGATAAGCATACAAAATGCTTATTCTAATGAAGCACTACAGGGAGAACCTGTCTTCCTTCCAAGATCACGTCAATAAAGAATGAAAGGCTTCAAATTTGCAGCTCTCACTCTTTCTCTCCTCTAGGTGTGGTTAGTGTTGGAAGGACTAAGTGGTCCCCTCTCCCCTCCCCAAAGGAAAATCTCAGAAGGGAAAAAGAAAAGAAAGAAAAGAGAAGCTCTGCTGCACCTTGTTAACCTTGTATTTTAATATTGGGGAAAAAAATACCACAACTGTTTCCCTTGTTCAACTATTCCTGAAAGGTTTCAGCTGTCTTGCACAATTTGGGTAAGGACATTATCCGTTGCTCAACTGGGAAGAAGTTAAGAACTGGCTCATTAGATTTGTTCTGCCCGATCCAAGAGGAAAACAAAACCAGTAAATCCCTTACTTGCCAATGCTGCTGCAGCGCTGGTGACAAACGCACCCAGATCACACATTACTCTGCTTTCTAGAAAGCTACCACCTACTTTGGCACTCCTTGTCACCACATAATCTACCCTGTGCCCCGAATGATAAATAGGGGGTAGCTAAACACCCCTGAGCGGGGCTACAGCTGCCACGTCCTCGGGTTACGAGGTATGGGCAAAGACACTCGCTGTAACGCGGCACACGCGAGGCCACGTGATCCATGAGCCATGGCTGAATTATTTAGCGTATAAAACTAGATTTGTTTTGCCATGCAGATTCTGCATTAATGAAAGCTCAGCTGAAAGGCTACTTTCTTGGGGCGAGGGGAAGGAGAAAGCTTCCAGAAGCCTTCCTATTATAGAAGCAATAGAGCTGGTTCCAAAAATAGTAGAGAAGCACTCCCAGAGCTCTGGAGACATTGTGCCCCCGTTTTTGTAAGTCTGAGGTCTCGCCGGATTGCTCCTGTACATGCAAAGAACGGCAGAAACGACTGCAAGATGCAGAACTGACCTTAAAGGGGAGTTTTAGGACAAACACCACAGACAGAAGTCCAGACAGGCTACATGGAAGAAATCAGCTTGAATGCCAACAGAAAGCCAACCTGCCACCCTTTAGAGAAAGCCATTTAAAACCAGCAAGAAGAAGAACCCCATCTTTTTCAAGAACACAACGTTAGTTTGCTAAAGAAGATCCTGATTATTATTACAACACTGGTGTGGCAGATTAGGATTGTCAACAATAATTTCATCACCCTGTTTCGCCTGTGGATGTTAGGGATCCTGGCTGGAGAGGTCCACTTGACTCATTTTGGCACACATTTGGTAAATTCAGTTTTGCTGCGACAGCTAATAAACTGACCGTCACATGGCCTGCCTGACAGTAATTGTTCACTAGTTTGCCTGTAAAAGTGTGTTAGTGATCCGGCAGTATGGCATAACAACCCACTCGAGTTCTTAAAATTAACGTTCCCTTGGCCCGTTTTGTGGCAGCTCTTATAACACAGTGAAAATAAACCTTTTGCAATATTCCTCGGATTACAAGTGTATCTTTGAATCTATGTACTTCAGCACAGGACTGGCCATTTTATTGGCATGTACTGACAAAGTAAAATGCCAGCAGAAAACCAAAAATCTTATACTTGACACTATATAGGCAAGAAGTCCCCCTGCACCATGGCACACAATGCACAGTAATAATTGTTTCTATACATCTCTCCATAGAGTATTAAATGGCTTCTGAAGTAGAAGAGCAAAACTACAGCTAACTTCTAAATATCCAGTAAATAAATAAATAAATACAGTTCCTTCTTTAGAACTTTGCCGATAAGGAAAACCCCACAGCAAGTGACTCAGTGTTAAACACTAAATTTATCAGCTTTGAAACTGAATTCATTGAAATAAATATGGCTTTAACTGGTTTATATGGCTCCAACTGGTTTGGATCAGCCTTTGGGCTGATAGTTCTGTTTTCACAAGAGATTGTCCCATCCACCCTGATCACAGGTTCAGCCCTAAATAGTTTAGCAGAATAAGGGGTAATTAATTTTTTTTTATTTCTGTGGAATCTCACCCTTTAACCAAAAGGTTATGTTGTGGATTTCTCTGTCCTATAACACTGTATATACCTTCTCAACAAAACACAGGCACAAAAAATAACACACACACACCCCCAAAAAAAAAACACAAACAAAAGCCAACACACAAAAAGACTCAAAGCAGAACAACGTAATTTTGTCCACATGGATTCATTCCACCAATCTATTGCAGAGTTGACACACAATATTCACTGTGCACCTCTAAAGCATCCAAATTTTTCCTAACGGTCTCCAAAACCAAACTCAACAAACAGAAACCTTGCTCAGAAACACAAACACTTGATTAAATATAACAGTATGCAAAAAAAAAAAAAAAAAGTTTTAGAAGTAACTGTGCCATTAGTTGCAAGTACTGCTGTAGTTCAAAACGCCCGAATTCTTCTATCATACTCCGGAATCCACCCTGTTTTCACATACTAGCATCTTCCACAGGTTTTTGCATCAATGTGTCATGATTTGTCATGAAATCTTAAATCCTTTCAAATTTTTGTTTAAACTAGGACACTGCTGGTCCCCCAATGTCATGCTTTCACAGAAAACGATCTTGCATCTTGCGAGGATAATGTAAAAATGCTGAACTCCGAAATTTCAAATTTATAGGTCAGCAGTTTACAAAAAAAAATCTGCTCTGCAAACTTAGGAAAAGTGTTATACTAAGTATACCCAACTTCAGGACAGGCTTCATGTGAAAGGAAGCTCAAACTATTTTCCACAGAACATTTTACAAAGTGCATCATTACATCAGCTGAGGACAGAAAACTTCCAACAGAAGACATTCATTAGGAGCATCTAAAAACAACACACACACACCCACAAACAAACAAGACACACCACCACCCACACCCTCTCAACAAGCTTTGGATTCACTGGTCTTTCCAGTGGTATCTTACAAAACAAAACGAAAAGCCCCCGAAGAACAGGTTACAGTCTAAGACCAAAAAAAGCCAACCCCTAAATCACTAATTTAGTGATTAGTGGTTTCTGCAGGAGGTGGTCATGGCTGCCCTGGGCCCTTTCCATTCAGCTCCACTATGACCCATCGCAGGACACAGCTGAACCCATCAGCCAAGCGATTGGCACTACTGCAGAAACATATTTAAGAAAGGGCAAAAAACACTCCACAGAGAGAGGAAGGGGGGAAAAACCCGCCAAGGTCAGAGACAGACAGGGAGGTGGTGCTCCGCGGCAGGGCAGGTATTCCCCTGCAGCAAAAGGGTAGAGGAAAGGTCTTGGTTTAATGTTTATCTTTTTATTTCTCACTACCCAAATCTATTCTAACTGGCAATAAACCAATTTTTCTGTTCTACCCACAACCGTAATCGGTAATCTCCCTGACTTTATCTCGACCCTTAAGATCTCAAAGCCTATTCCCACCTGTGTGGCTGAGGAGCGAGCGAGCAGCTGGGTGGGTATTCGGCTGTTGGCCGAGGCTAACCCACCATACAGCTTTTCACAAAATCTAAAGAAATTAAAGTTATTCCGAGACTGCTGTTAAGTGCTGGTGCTGTTTAACTGACACTACACCCAAGAATCGTACGTTTTCAATTAGACTGCACATCAAAGGCTGCCCATCTTCACTCTTCATTAGAAGATTAATCTGTCACGGTGACGGAGACATTTGCTCACTACAGGCAGGATGAGGCCCCGTCATTTCAATCCAGCAGCATATTTTTTGCCTACCGTCGTGCATTGTGCGAGCATCGCTCCAACAGCTCCAGGCCTGCAGCATGAAGTCATACACGTGCGTGGCAAGGAAACAGGACAGCAGGGTGTCAAAACCAGCAAAATAAAGATGTAATCCAAACCAGTGACAGAAGGAATAACACAGCAATGCAGATGAGGCTCATAACGGCACTTGGCACGACGCCGCAACCAAAGTGGATCCCCTACTTATCCGTCATATAAAACTAGGCACTTGCAGCCATCACACGGCAGAGCTCGTCCAAGCACATCCAGCTCAGCAGGAGCAGGCAGAGGGAGGAAACAGCGCATCGGTGAGCGGAGCTGGGGCCACACAAATGCAGGTGAACGACCCAGGAAACAGCATCTGGATAGGGAGGATGTTTCTCACCACTAAACTGCTTTGCAGCCTGCAAACCACAGAACCTGCTCAAAGAGACCAGAAAGGCTTTGGGACACTCAAATCACAGGCGTGTGACCAGCAACATGCTAAGGCTAAATTGCTTAAGATGACGATAGAAGGCAGAAGTACATGCTAAAAATCTTTCCCAGCCAAAGTATCTGCTTGGTTTTATACAATTTCTTAAAAGAAGAACATACACAGAACGTCTTCTGCTGAACTAACTCAGCTAGAGATAAGCTTCGGTTTTTGGCAGGTAAACTGCTGTACAGACCCACATTTAATACAGTATCTTTTTGCATGACTGTTTCAAAAGACTGTTTAAAAAATAAGCTAATTTTGAAACCTACCAATTCGGCTCTTTAATCTTTTTCTGGCTACATTTTTAAAGATTTTTTTCCATTAATAACTCAGAGTTACTTGAAGTAAAAAATAGTTCTATGTTTTGAGAGCTTTGTATTTGATACGCCTAGCAGCTAACACAATTAAATTTTCAGAAATTGCAAGCATAGCACGAATTCTGCTGTAATTCATTCTTAAAAGAAAAAAGAAAGGCACCAAAATAGCATCTAAATTTCAGTAAAGGATAGGTTCTACATGCTCAAGCGCCTTGTTAACTGTGAGAACTTTTGCTGCAAATCTTTACCTTTTCACATTTCATCTTCAAAATTCAGTAGCATAGACCTACAACAGGGCATTAGAAATAATTCTGGTGCAATTCCTTCCAGGTTAATGACTGCTTTAGAAGTATGAACTTTCCTAATAGTTCATATGAAAACATCAGATTCGGGTTTGTTTCACACTACTTTTACACTTATTAATGCAAAAACAGCTTTATAAGCAAGACAGACAAGGAAAAAAAATATATATTGCTATTTAACTCAGCATTCCCTGCCGCCCACCCCCAGTACTATCAATATACTCTTTTCAGGGTTTCTTCCTCTTGGACAAAACAGAGAAAAATATGAATGAGAAGAACCAAATCAGCAGGAAACTAAGCAGAAAATAAGGTACCCACAACGGTGTTTTAAAAAGGATGGTTTAGGCGAACCAGATTTTGAGCTGGAGATTGCTACTTTACTGTGAAAATACTCAGCATGTTTTTAGGCTCCTCAGCGGAGCAGCTGGTGTGACCACACCATACAGCAGAAGACCATAACCTTACAAATCAAACACGCCAGCTCCAGAGCTCCTACTCACCATGCTGGTTTTCATCAACAAATTGCTACCAAATCCCTCTCCCAAAAGCCAGCTGAAGTTTCCAGCCTGAAAACTAAATTACCGAAGTAACAACCAAGCCCCATCAGCTTGATCTCTCACCATTTAACATCTCTTACTAATTCTCCACGAGCTCGCAGGAAATAGTTTCAAACAACTCCCTCAAGAAAATAAGTTTCAAGCCTTGTTTTTTCCATTCTGAGCCATCCCTGCACTATTTCATAGCTCTGATAATTGTACCACTGACTAACCTCCAACTGGGAATAGCTGTTTTTATCATCACTATTAAAAACAGTCCCTCACACTGTTAGGAATCTGGAAACTCATTGTAGCTGCATCCCACCCTTCGGCCTCTCAAAACACTACAGAGCGATGAAACTATGTGCTGAAACCAGAGGATCCCTGTGCTGAACAACTCCTGTAATTTCTGGGTAATTACAACTGCTTCCTCAGCAAAGGCAGCCATGGAGGTTTGATTTTAGAGGGGCAAGTGGCATGAGATCTTAGAAAGCCAAAGTGAACTTACAGATTTCCATTCTGGACAAGTTCAGTTATTTTTAGAAATGTAGCAGTGACGTGCATGTTAAAAAGCCTCACACATTCACCTAGTTTTGTAGGTTGTGTGTTCTGTTGTGGTTTTGTTTGTTTGTTTGTTTGTTTTTAAAAAAAAAAAAGTAAAAAGATTCACCTGCAGTTTTCCTTTCCTAAAACCACAGTATCTTGTTTTTTTACACCTTAGCCAGAAGAGTGACTGATGGCTCCCACAGAAGTAGCACGATTTAAAAAAAAAAAAAAAGAAAACCCCACAAAAAAAAAAAAACACCCCACCACAAAACAGTTGAAAGAAGAGTGGATTTAAAAAACAGCTTTTAATTATCTGAAGGTACAGCTGCCAAATAAACAGGAAAGAGGCTGTGCATCACATAGAGATGGGAAAATTCCCCCAGGTTTATTTCACAGTCAATTACAGTGGATTAACCTATTAATAAGAGCAAAATATATTTTTTTGGGGTGCAAGTTTCAACAACTTGAAAAATCATTGCCATTTGTACTTTGATATACAGGATCAGCAATCTGTTTTATCACACTTCCAGTCATCGCAATCCATAAACACACCCTACAAGCAACCTCTCCCTCTTTTTTAATGCATCTTCTGTCATTGTTTCCTTCTCAGGGAACAGCATTCCTCTTGGCTTCTTGCTTTCAGTATCATTTTATACATCCATTATGGCTTTTTTTTTTATTGTTGTTAAAGAGAAGCATCAAACACCTCCAGCCTCTTTATACATACCCTTGCACAAACTCACAGGTGCTTATATTATTCACTTCTGCCTCCGTGAGATGTCACTGTACAGCATAGTTGTCCAACAGAAAAACATCGCGGTACCGAAGAGCAGCTTTCCAGGATCCCTGTGCTAAATACTGGGTGTGCCTACTTTTGTTTGGTATCAAGTTCCTCCTTCTGGCTCTGCTGCAAGAGCAAACTACATGGATAGTTAAGTTTTTCCCTACCTCCAAAAACATCTGTTCCTTTTCTAAGTTCTCCAGACTTCCTTCCCCTTTACCATATCACAAAGCCTCTCTTTTTAGCAAGGCTGCCTTCTTGATAGTCCATCACCATTATCATCTTGTTCGATGCAGAGCAGTGTGAATCACTGAATCTTGCAAAGCTTCCAGCCCTTTCAGCTCAAGGCCAGGAACCCAATTCAAGCATCCTGATTTAGAGAGAGGGTTGTTAAACTCCTTCCCTGCCTCTTTTTTTAACACTCTACAGCTTCCTGTCCTGGGAGGCAACCAAACTGCTACAAGAAATGCCAGTTTCTGTTAAATATCCTCGATTCCTGTGACACTGAACATTTAAAACAATTACGTTACTTCCAAATCTTGAGCTGTAAAAGCTTTTATTCCACAAAGTGCAGAGATGAGCAAAAATTACTTCAGCATGAAGGAGTTTTACTTGGTTATTTGCTGAATCCCACAGCATTTCAAGTTAACATTCAGGCTTGGCACAACCGACCATCCGCTCAAACACACAGCACAATGTCACCCCTCAAAACCCCACTGTTCAACCTAAAGGCACTTTTTTTTTTTTTATTTTAAGGGCACGTCAGCTGCTAACTGAAAGCGGGAATGCTTCATTTAGCGCACACACACTTGTTAAACTGCTCACAGCATGCAAATAAAATACCGCATTGTGCAAAAGTCATTCAGTTTCCCCATCCATAGATATGAGCAATGGAACTGCATCCAGGAAAGACAAACTTGGAACAAAATGCAAGTATTTCAGTCCCTTATTCCCAATATTCACATACAACGCTAAAGCCCGCATCCCTGTCATGCCGAGGGGTCACCATGTTGAGAATCTGCTCTACATAATGGGTGGGAAAACGAACATTATCTGTCTTGCCCCAGTACTGCACCCTTTTATTTGTAGTTATTACTGCAAACTGCCTTTTTTTTTTTTCCAGACAATGGTTGTGTTATTATAGGTACCTTCATGCCGTGCCAAAGCACATACACACAGCAATTCAGAACAATCAGCCTTGTTTTCATGGGAGCAAAGGTTGCAGCCAAATGAAATGGGTGGAGATCACATTAAACAATCTTGGAATCTGCTAATAGGATATAGGAAAATGTGACCATAATGCAGATGCAGAGTTCCCCTTTCACCTTCCAATGTTATGGATAAAATAAAAGCTTTGGAAAACCAATTAAACTGTTTGAACAACATTAAGCAAGTCGAAGTGTTCTCAGTGTGCTTACAAGACCACTGAGAAGTTCTTTAAAATTAAAACAAGAAAGTGCCCTTTCAAAGCTCTGAAAACAGAGAGCAAGTTTCCCCACCCCAAAACACCACCTGCTTAAAAGACAGAGGATACCTGCAAGATGTCTGTTTATCCACGGTAAAGAGAAGCTCATCACGTCAACTGCTCTTGTCTTAAAGACATGATCGGCCCCTCCTCTAAGAGGGCAATTTTCATACTGAAGCACCTTGCTTGGTCAGCTGTAACCTGCATTCCCCTTGTTTGCTTTTGAGATGTGCATTAGTCAGCTTTCTCCTTCACAAATCTGATCGTGCCTCCGCATGATCATACACTGAAGTCATGTCCTTGAGTCTGTGACATCAGTCTGTTGCCATGGTAATGTACAGGGCAGTCCAAAATTCAGTATTATGGCATCACTGCAGGATCAGACAGCAGAGCAAGCCAACGCCTGAGAGCTGGCTAATGCAGCACAAACAGCTAAG
Organism: Vanellus vanellus; assembly: GCF_965231255.1. NCBI lineage: Eukaryota > Metazoa > Chordata > Aves > Charadriiformes > Charadriidae > Vanellus > Vanellus vanellus. The sequence continues at coordinate 68,310,995 of NC_138911.1, forward strand.
ACATTTCAATCTAAATGTTAAAGTGTAACTGCACTTTATCATTATATTCTTCATAAATACGGCTAGAAGCCTCTCGTCAGGAAAGACGATCCAGAAGGTCATTAAGTTGAAGACAAACAGGCAAGCCATCATGCATCACTAAAAAGACGGGCAATATGTTTCCAAGGATGGCCACCAAGTATGAAGAAAGCTTAGCTCAGCTCTCTGAATAGAAACCACCATCTGTTCCTAAGGCAACACCAGACCTGCCTAAAGGGATCGTTCACAAAGGAACAGGGATGGCCCCTTGGCACCCTGGATCAAGTGCTGGGTTGCACACAGTTTTTCTGGAAATCAGAGACCGGAATGTCACAGCACTGTCACCCCTTTGGAAGAGACAGCATTACATAAGACACAGTTCTTCCATTTCAAGCTTTGAAGCAAAGATCAGTGCATCATTAACCCAACCTATAACAAAGCCACGTAGTTAAAAAAGGGTAGTACCTTCAAAGAGTTGTTATTCCAAGTAGGGTTAGACATTACAGTTCTGTGGGTTCCTTGCACACTCACGAGAATGGCATTTCTGAAGAGCAAAAGGGAAGGAAAAAGGAATTAGTGACACAGTAACGGTGTTACAACTACTAATCAGCTCTTAAAACCCAAAAGATCCGGTTTGCCCAGTGCAAAGCATATGCGGGAACAATCAATGCATAGCTGACATGCGGTGCACCACCAATTCGAGCAGATCTTCAGTGCTGACTGACCGAGTACACCTTAAAAAGAGTCCAGCAACTACAGTCGAAGGTGGCTGCCCTGCCACAAGGAGAAGTCCTGCTGCTGGGTGACTGAGCAGAATCTGCTTTGACATCGTGGGAGCCCAGGCTGCAGGGACAGCAAAGAGCAAAGACCACAAAGCTCTCAGTAGTCACGCTGGACCCCTTTCTTTACCTGTTCCTCCATTCTCATCAAACACACGTGCTTAGGGGTCTGGGTGAGGATTCCCAGTTGCTGCTCTAACACCTGGACTCCTCAAGACCCTTGAGTGCCATTGCTTCTACATGTTCAGCCTCCAGTAAACCCAGCCACTCCCTGTACGCTTGACTAGTTTCAGTTCATCTCCTTCCGCTTTCTCTTATTAATCCACGCGTCTCCTATAACTCACTCAACACTTCCTTCTGCAAAGCTGACCTTCATCCTTCCTATAACCCCAGACGCACCCACAATTTCTTAACAGTGCCATTAACAAGCTGCAGGCACAACAAGGAACATTTCATGTTCTCTACGCGGATGTTACCCTCACCCTCTCCTAACCCCTCCACCCAGGTCCCTGGCTATAATTATCCCATGCCTCGTTATCTAATACCGAACACAAGCCTTGGGGCTGGGAACCATTGTTTATTTGTCTCTGCATTGCCACACACCCCAATGGCGTTGTATAAATAAATTCCACAACCTGTTTGAGCCTGAGCTTGATTGAGACCTGAATTATACCAGTTTCTAAATGACTAGTGCAAATACCTCCACTTGCTCCCTGGTCGCTTTAGCAATACCAACTTACGCAATCAGCCACCATAGGCAGCTCCAGTGCCAAACATCACGACAGCTAATTGCTTCTATGGACCACAACTGCACAGAAAACAAAAATTACATCCCTCTACTTTTAAATACAAATTGCAAATTATAAAGGGAAGAAGAAACAGGCAAGAGGCACACTGCTCTCAGCATGAGGACAACTGAATGACAAGTTCCACGTGCCAATGTCACCTCTCAACCACCAAAGCATCCTGGCTTTACCCCAACCTCAGCCCTTGAAACACCCAGCAGGTGACCTGGTTGCAAGTCTGAAGTACCCCAGGGGCTGTGATTCTGGAGGCAACTTTAAGCCAAATGGATTTCAGAGCCAAATAAAGCCAGCAGGCTTCATCTCCATGGAGCTCCTGCAACATAACATAGGCTGAACAAGTTACTCAGGGCAGAGGTCTTTCTTATTAACTACCTAGTAAATTCAGATTAAAGTCAGACAGCTTTTTCCCCCCCTCCCTCCGCATAAAGATCAGACGCTATCCAGCCCTGAAGAATCAATCCAGCTTCTGCAATAAGGAAAACTTGTTCACAGCTACATGACACCACACAATCTACAGGATTGTGGCCCTTGAGGTACTCATTAAACTTTTTTCCCAGAATAAGTCTCCAATACTGGATAATTTGCCTTCAATTCATTTTCTACAGTCAAGATGGATCGTAACTAAGTACTGGATATTGAAGCACACCAGTAGCCCCAGTGCACCCATCCCAGCTCATGAACACACCAATGTGAAGACCTGCAGACACTCATCAACCCTCCCAGTCACATGTGCCAATTCAAGAAACCGTACGTTGCTTCAGAGGGATGATCAAACCCCCAAGCCAAACATAAGAAAGAGAGGAAGGAAGTACTGAGGCACACTTCAAGCATTAAGAGGTAAATAAAGCCTGGAAAAGAGCCAAGGCTGGGTGGCTGTCGCGGAAGCTTGGCTAACAAACTTCAAGAGGAGAAGCGGAGCACGGGGAAGGCAACTTCACCATCCCAAATGGCCACAAGAGCCTTGTCAACCTGCACAGACACCGAGGCAATTCCAAAACAACAGCGCTGAAAAGGCAAACAGACCATTTTGAGATATAGGATTAGCTTTTTTGCTGGAGAAAAAGAATACAACCACACACAACCATTCAACAACAAAGCAGAATCCATCACTGTGGGTTTGAGACATCTGTGAGAGACCCCATTTCATCAGCCGGCAGTCCACCCCAGCACAGGAGATGCAAAGCTCTTGCTCTAAGCAGCAGTGGTTACCTTCACCATAGGCATACAGGTGGAGGAGTTCTGCCTACTCATAGGAAGGAGCTGTGCCCTGTAGACCCTTCCTCTGATCAGCTACAGATTTTCACAAGAATAAAATATTTTCCCTCTGTATGAATAAATAAGTACCTCCTTAAAAAAGGTGATGCAGTTCATCTCATTAAAAGAACCCATATTGTTCTTATCAAAGCATGGATCCACTCCAGTGCATGATGCACAGGCTAGTTCGCAAAGCGTGTTTGGGTCTTTCCTTCTGAAAACCACTCTATAAACGCAAGACCCCAAGTTTTCTCTCCCAAGGTGTTTCACCTGTCAACATCCATCTCTCTTAGTGGGTTACCATGCTCCCGTCACCCTGCCTTGAGTTACTGTGCTTACAGCAACAAGCTGCGAGAGCCAAGAGCACTCTGCCTGGAGTCCAAGCCCAGCCTGCAAGAGCAGACCCCCTCTGGGGCAGCGACAGTCGAGTTCGATTTAATGCGAAAACAAACTACTTTTTCATTCAAGTGAAAAGCAGAGACAATGTATGCAGCTCAGACTGCACAGTCAGCTGTCTTTTTAGGAACAGATCAGATTTAACAGTTCTATGGCAGACCAGAGAAAGTCAGCCTGACAAGTTTAAGCTTTGCCCAGCATTACACTATGCAAAATCCAGGCACTCATCTGTGGTATTCTCACGGCCTTAAGCCAGTACCTCAAAATCATCATCTTTCAGAAATATCAGCTCCAAGAAGGCATTTTATCAGGATTGAACTTGATGCACAAATGCACTTTTATCCTCTTTCAAAGAGAGACAGAACACCTCTCTGAAGCTCTGCCCAGTAATTTTCTTTTGCATCATATGGGTTGCATAGAACACCATTTCTACACCGGGGAACCAAAACTACGCAATTCTGCTACAGCCTCATCAATGTGACCACTCTCACCATAGGGATTTGTATTCTGAAGCAGCAGACTTGGTAGCAGAGGTGCGCTTGGGCTGTTTTACTTGCCTATTCAGGGCTTAATGCATACCGAGAAACTAATTAACATGTATCGCTACGGGAAGGAAATATAGTCTTAAATGTTCATTGGTTTATATCTAAACCCTTTGAGACATCTAACGTCAAAGCTAAACAGATCTTCACCTGGCAAACTACTTGGAGAACCTTCAGCTGAAGCTGCCAGGTAAGGGAATGCAGTATTTTCAGATATTTTTGCAACATAGACTGGGGACACACCTTTAACACGCACGTAGCCCTGAGACGCATCATGACAGCTGCAAAAACAACTTTGTCCTGGCTAACATTCACATACCAAAATTACAGTTTCACTCCAGGGAAAAAAGAAAAAGCATTTAAGTTTTATTCAGATTAAAGTGCTGCAAGCCACGCCACTTGTCTGCTATCAGAGCAGATTGCTGGGCTGCTCCAATGATTATTCAGTAATGAAGTAACTGGAATTGGAAGGTATGCAATTAGTCCCATCTCCTCCTCCTCCTCCCCCTAAAAAGAAAAACAAAAAAACAAACCCCAGCACAGACGTTATCACCTCTCCCTCTGGCTCGGATACCCTCATCACTTAAAATACCTATAAAGCAAAGCAGAGCTGTCGCTTACAAGCTGCTAACAAGCCTGGCTTGGCCCTGACTGGCAGCAAAGGTGATATTCTCAGCATCTCCCCAGAAGAAAGCTACTGGTTTACTTAATGGGATGTTTTCTCAGGTAGCCCCAGACGCACACATTTAAGCTTAACATGCCTGCATTTAGCTATTCCAGTGAAAGCACACCACTTTTCAGAGGGAAAAAAAGCACTGCTGTTCCTACTAGCTTTAAGTTAAAGCATTTCTCGCTAATCCTCCTGGGCACAACCACTGTGAAGTGAATATGTTAAACTCGGGACACAGGTATCGCTTGCTGGCACTCTGTCTAGCTTTACTGACTGCAGCCCGAAAACGCTGGCTCATTTTACCTGGGCAATTTGCACCCTACCTCCCCTTAAAGAGTCGTGCTTTATGTTTGTAAAGTGACATACACCGCTTCTTCCATAACTGCAGCTAATATATGGAAGAGGCAGAGAGGCCCCAGACACCCCAAAGCCAAATGGCAACTCACAGTAAATCCCTGCCAAACTGCAATTTTGATAAAATATATGTCGACATTTATTCATGCTCAAAAGCTCATCCATCCTCCCCTCCACCCCAGCAATACCAGTTGGTCTAATTAAAGACATGCCTTCTCCCAACAGCCCCTGCCTCACGTATTCCCCAGTAAAGTTTCTCTGTGATCACCGACTTCTACATTTACTTTTTTTTTTTTTTTTAAAAAAAAAAAATATCTCCACGCTTCTTCAAATGGAAAGCTGTTTGACAGACTCCTCGGTCCTTAACTGCCTTCGTTCTGCTTGGACAGCCACCTGATGAAAAACAATTCCTTGCTGGTGCACTGTGACCCAAGAAACAGAAGGGAGGGCTGGGGGACAGGAGGGATTCCCTCAGCCCTAAAAAAATAATTTAAAACAAACAAAAATTTACAACCAGTATTAGTGCAACTAGCAACATCAATGAACTTACTCTGTATAGCTCCACTATGGAGGCAACAATTTTACACTCAGATTAAGTTCCTTGACTTTTTTCCAAATTAAGTTCTTCCCACCCTCTTAAAAATGTTTTCCCAAAGACGAATGGGCCATCCCTGCAGGATACTCTGGTGCCTTCACTTCCTTGGATTCAGTCAGGCCAGGGATGAAGTTGTGTTAACTTCACAAAATTCATATACAACCCTTTCCTTACTGGCTACATCTACTGATCTAAAAGAGGAAAAAGGGGAGGGGTGGAAAAAAAAAAAAAAAAAAAAAATCAACCTTTTAAGGCAAGAAGAATATGCAGAATGCTGCAAAGACATTTGCTACAAAGGTATGTAAACTACTACTACTTATCCTACAATCTACCCTCAAGCCTACAGCTGACACATCATCGGACACCATTTTAACAATCCCATAAGCTGTTAAAGCCCAACAAAGCAATCATTAGGAAAACTGGTTTAGTCCACTGTTGTTGGCATCCCATGCACCGTCCGTGGAAGGAGCGTGACCCAAAGAGCTCTGAGCTCCTGTTCGCAGGACAGACTGTAAAGCTGCGTTAGTAGAGAATTCCCAGTAAATTGTACCAAAGCCACATCTCCAACTACTTCTGCTGCGACACCAATTCAAATCAAGTTATTATATATTTTGACTACATCTGCAGTCATACTGCATCTAAAAAAAAAAAAAAATAATCATATGCATTTTACGAGAAACACAGGGATTTTTTCTTAAATGGACACATTGCTATCAGTAAGCTTCCCACAGCCCAAATTTCAGAATCGGTAACAGATTTACTTACATTTCAGATGCATAAACAAGCACTCTTTGCATTGCTTCATTCACGTGTTTATTAAGATAAAGTTACCTCACTAAAATTACAGTAGAGTACCATCCTGATTTAGAAAGGAAATTAAATGAAAAGAAGTGAGAAACCAATAGCCTGTCCCACACTTGATGGCAAGCTCTGGTGCCCTGATGGTTAAACCGAGGTCTAGAAACCCATTTCCTCAGGACACGCTTTCCTTAAAGGTTGGGTTTTGGTTTGCCTTGCACGCCCTGGCTGTTCAGCAGTGGACTGCCGGGGGTGCAAGCACCCTGCGCAGGGACAGCCCTCCTCTCCCCAGGACAGGGACGCGTGCAGGCGGTCAGGAAAGCAACTGAATGAGAAAATCGCAGTCACGGCGACAGGCAGCACCATACCAAAGCAAGAGCAGCCTAGCAGCAGCAGAAGGCTAAGGGGCAGCTCTGCATACGTGTTTACAGGGAGCTTCTCTCAACCTCAGCAGTCAGGGCAGGAGGAAGCACAAAATGTTTGAAGACATAAATACATTAAGACTGCAGTCCCAATGCCGGAGCAGACGCTTCATGATGGAAAGGATTTTTACACTTTGCAATAAAGACTTAGGTGAGGCAAAGTTCAGGACAAAGACCTCAATTAAAAGCCTTATAAATCAAAAGGGAACAGGGTTGCCTCTGGAAGTACATGAGCCAGTAAACACAAACCCCAGTTTAACACTAGCTCCTGCCCCTCAATACACAGCAAGTCTTGTTTGAACCTAGTGTCCAAACTCTTTTTTAAAATATAGCCTCCAGTATGACACATTGCAGAAAGCAAAACCACAGGCACAAGCCATGAGTTAGTCTTTGAAGTTTAGATACAGCAGAAAATTATTTCACCTACCTAGATGCAAAGGGATAGTTGCTGCCTTTGATGCTACAAGAAATTTTGTTCTAAACTGCCCAAGGACTTCAAATTGCTCACTGGGCTGCAGAGCGGCAACACCCAAGCCTACACATACACACGAACATAATTATGCCTGGTCTAGACTTGGGAAAAAAAAAAAAAAAAAAGAAATCTTTTCAGTGATGTTGATGTTAGCATGCAAAGAAAATAATAGCATGTACAAAGAAATCTCTAGAGGGACTTATGAACAAGATTTTATGCTTGGCTTTCTGCCAATTAGAGAGGAATTAAAGAGCCTAGCAATATAACCCTGTTCATCCCAAGGAAGAAACTGCATTCTTAAGCGATCAACAGAGTAAGAGGGAGGAGGAAAGAGGGACAAAGACACGGGACTGCAGCTCCACATAGCAATATAGGAAGTTTCTTCCAGTACTGAGACAGAAAGCGGGCTAAGACCGTAACACAGAAAAAAATAGTTCAAACTTTAAAATTAATTCAGTCCATGCATCCAAAAGAAAACTAGCCAGTAAATAACAGCAGACAATATTTTTACTATAAAATTCCAACCATTTTAATATTTTACAGATTATACTCCTCCACTAACTGCCAACCAGCAAAATCAGTAAGAGGAGGAGGTCACAAGAACAAAACCAAGCCAAGTGGAAAAGGCATTGCTAGATACCTTGAGAAGCTGCAAATGTGTCAAACCCCAGCATTTTAGTAAGACAGAATATTTAGTAGCTATCTGCAACGATGATTTTATATCCAAACTTTTGGGAGCTTAAGAATTCACATCATGAGACCAGCTTTTAGCAGAATTAGGACCAGACTTGACATGCCCCAGTTTCCCCAAGGTTACTTTTTGAAAACCATCTACACTTGAAATATTTCAAGTGCTCCTCTTACACTGCAGAAGAACAACCAAAACCCAACTTCTAATTTTACTGTTTTAGCATTCGCTTTATGAGAATTTAATTTCAACACTTTTTATATTTGAATGACAGAAGGAATTTTGCATTAGATTGCAGGTTGAAAGTTACTGGAAATGGCAGCAAGATGCTGATATATATATAAAGTCATTGCAAGGAGAAAAAAAAAAGTAACTGAAGCTTACTAAATCAAAGCTTGTAAAACACCAAAAGCACAAAATGAACCAGAAGTAGCTTAGGAGTTGCTAGGGATGTTTAAAGTTAATAAAATTCTAAATTAAATGGCTGCCGCTTAGGTTTGCCAAAAAATTATGTAAATTTCCAAAGTTCATACATAGTAATTAGCACAGCAAAAAGCAGGTCCCAAATAAGTGATGAAGTTAGCCTCGCTCTTATTTTTCCAGCAGATGGAATTAGCTGCGTGTGAAGTTATTTTTTGCAATTGGAGATTAAACACTTTATCCTGAATATCAGTTCTGCGAGTACAGCATATTGGGTACATGCATACATGCCATCAGGAGTATGCAAAATCCAATTTGAATCCTTCTTTTCCATCATTCTAAACAGGACACTAAGGAGGCTGGGGGAGGGTTTACATATTCAAGACTTCATTTTTCAAACCGATTGACTATCTGCTGACAATTTAGCTGAAACAAGTTCTCCAAAAGTACATTAGCATTAATAGTCCAAACAGGTTTTTCCAAAGAAAAATGTCTGCCTTGACTAAAAATACATCCTCTTGAAGTGCTAATTGACATATCACAAAAAGTCATCCAAATTGCAAGTTCAAACAACATGCATAAACTGAAAGTCTCCAGTTTCTGCCCATTACTTCTCCAAAACCTGGTTTACAGGCACTTCCATCATATATTGTATATCATATACTGTAATGCAGAAATCCAACTTTTCCATTACTATTACCGATTTGTCACTTACTTCATGCTTAAAAAGACACAGCCTTCTCCTAAGCCCTGTCATTCTCAAGCTACCTGCAGCAATGCACTGAGCAATGGCTGAACCTCGCGTGTGCCCTTGACCAAAATACTCCACCTGCGTTCTACATTCTGAATTTAGTTTCTCTTAAGCGCTCGAGCCAAGAGCTGCCCCAGTACAGCAAGTTACTCCCAAAGATGTTGAAAGACCCGGCAACTTTTCTCCATTGTTAGCCTGCCTTTACTGTGCTTATAACAGCACGATCCATAAAGATGTACGCCAATGCATGCATCCAGTTCAGGGGGCACCCACCTAGGAGCGTTCAATCTCCTACTGCGAGCACCAGCAGACGAGTCTTGAGAAGGTGCAGGGAGGTCAACCAAAACCAGTCACTGTACTGATCATGCAGAGAGGATAGGCTTCTTCTTGTGTCGTACAGGCACCAGCTTCCAAACAGAAAACTGGTGAAAGAACTGAAAATAAGACACAAGTCTTGCTATATGGACATTCCTTTGTAGCTCCAAGTAAGGTTTCCAGAACCTGCACGTGCTACAAAAAGAACCAAAAACCTAAATAATTAAAGAAGCATAGGAAGGGGAAAGTAAAGTTTAACTCTAATTTAAAAATCAAGTAAGTGACACACTGGACTGAATACTATTAACCAAAATTGTGCAAATTAAAAGTAGATGTATGGAAAACAGTAGAAACCTTGCCCAAAACAAAATGAGAATTCTCATACAAAAATACTTCTGTGGCCAAACAAAATAGTGAGTTTAAGTAAGAAAGGAAGCACTTATACCTATCATGTTCTCCCCCCCCCCCAACCAGGGAGTCTCATTTATCTCAAAGCAATCAAAAGAAAACACTTCAATTTTTACAGTGAGAAAAGCTCCAAAAAAAGAAAGCCCTGTCTGGCACGAACAAATAATATCTGAGAAATCAAAATGAGATTCTCCAAGTTAGGGGAAGGATAAAAAAACAGTTCTGAATAATTTACTTTGCATAGCCCAGTTCCTGCCAAAACAGTTCCGTAAATCCCATGGTAGTTCAGATAATTTCCATTCTTAGAACAAAAAAAGCTAGATTGAACATTAGCAACATTAATTGTGTGATATGACCTGAATGATGCAAGAACAAGTAGTTAAGTGAACCACAACATCTGCTGAATTTTTAATCACTAGTTGTTTTGCTGCAAGGCAGAAGAACATTGTATCTTAGCTTCCAAGCACTGTACAGAATGGCACATTAGGACAGCAAGATTTTAACCGGCAGAAATTCAGCCTCCATGCTACCTAAATGCCATTACCTTGCTATGAACTGCAGACATAGCAAGGATTTTTTTTTTTTTAAATCACACAGAAAGTAACACAACTTTCTGCACCCCGAGATACCAGTCAGCCATTTCTTAATGATATATTTATTTTTTTTAAAAGCTGACATTTTCTTAACAGCCATTTATGCACCCCTCTGTAGTATATTTTTACTCTCAAAACAGTATCAAGCAGTCATGTGGTTGCCCAGCAGGAACTCACTATCAGATGTAGTTGAACCTCCGATGTGTAGGAGGGTGATCTATGTAAACATTCATATTACGCCTGTACTGCAACAGGAGGTGCAACTGCAGGATGTTTAGGCATACCTGAGCTATATTTAATCTATCTGCCTCTCATACTCATTGCAACGACGCTGCAGACACCTAGGTTTTACCACGAACTGGCTGTCCAAGCGAGTACCATCTAAGGGTGTCGCACAAGCCTACCCCATACCAAAGCCACTCCTGCTGTGATTTCTCTGTTTGATACCCAAAATAGCTAGATTAAAACTAACCACCATGGCTACAGTGATAAATACATCTCCAGTTATACTCTAGGCGCAAGACTGCAACAGCAGGATTAGCAACTGATACAGCAGATATTCCCCTTCCACAACAAGACAAAAAGGAAAAGTTATTTAGTCATTTGGGGAACAAACACAAATTCCACAACTACAAATTCCAAATATTGGCTGTAGTTGTGGGATTTGTATCTGCACTATGGGCAGTTATCCCGATTCATATTGGGGGGGGGGGGGGGGGGCGGATGACATTTAAAAAAAAAAAAAAAAACCACAACATTCACACATCAAAAAAAGTCCATCATACTGACTTTAACAGATTCTAACTTTAATAAGCTAATAGAATCAAAATAGCTTAAACAACAAACCCAGTAAAGCATGGTACAAATAAAAAACGAGCAGCCACGCGTACCAAAGCAGCATCCCTGTGCCCTCCTTACTGCAGAGCTTACAAAACTGGGAAGTTGACCTCCAACCAGTAACTTTCACCAAACTAAGATCCTTCAAAAGCTTAAATGTACAGATAGGAACATCTAGTAACACATCCAATGACCAAATAACCCACAAGAGCCAAAAAAAGCAGCAGACAGGGACGTATGCTTCCAAAGCTACATTCTCTTTAATAATAGGCTTAAGACCAGTCCTATGTTTTCCTTACAGACTCGACTACCGTGTACAAGAAAAGCTGCTATCTTCTCTGAAACCAGGTATCAAGCCTGCAAGAGGAATACTGAAATATGCCATATCCACTGGTAATAAAGCAACCGGTGCTTGAGGATTATACTGAATTGCTTGGTTTTTTATGCTACAGGGCAACGAGAAGCTAAAATAACATGTTATGATGAGTATGTTGACACCTGGAACCTCAGGGACAGTTGGTAGGTAGTATTCATGCATCTACTACACAGTATTCAACTTCACAGCACCAGAATTCCACCTTGGCACCTCTGTACCCTAAAACCACAGCCCTTCCTGGCACAGGGACTACAGGCCGGTCTCTATGGACACACGTTTTCACTGCTATTCAAGCCAGCGGAGAGCTCACCAATGCCGTGGTACACGTCCTCAGCATGCTACAAGATAAGCTTCGATTTTAAGGGACACAGAAAGATGTTTCATACGCCTATAAGAAAATTAGTTGCAGCTTAGCGCTTGACAAGTCACTCACGCTTCTTCACAATCCTTAACTAAGTGGAGAAAAGATTTTAAAGAGCATTTAGTGCAAGTGAAACGTACACAGCTTCCTCCTCAATCTCTGCTCGTTCTCCAATTAAATACGAAAGAGACAACTTAGTCATACAGAGTGTGCAAGATGATTTTAAGACACTGGCATTAAATAAAATCCCACAATTTCTCACACCTATTAAAATGGAACTTTGTCATTAGAAGGGGAGATTTTGATAAGCATGATGCAATTAACAGACATTGCCTTTGTTACCAGGCTGCTCCTGATGAAGCCCAGGCTCCTTGACATTCCATTTCTTTCCCTCAAAGGCTCTGCGCTACAGCAAAATTTATGGTTTTAGCATGTAAGAGGAGAATTGGACACGTTACCTTCAAAACCAGTCAATAAGGCTCTTTCACTCGGGCCGGGGAAGGCGGGTGGCTGCTGGAAAGCAATACAAGTCGCTCCCTTCCCCCTCCCCTCAGGACCCAAAAACGCCTCATTGAAAACACTCCCATCCCCTGCAGCAAGGGATTAGCCATTTATTAAAAAGGAATCAAAACACTGTAAAAGGCTTCCAGTTAAGATTTCAAGGGTAAAAAAAAAACCCGCAACTCTGGTACAACTGAAGTCGCATTAGGAATTCTTGTGGGCACTGAAGAACAAATAGCTGAAACATAAGCAGTATGTCATTTGTCCGGACGATGCTGATCAAATGGCTCAAAAGGAGAAGAGAACTAGATTATTATTTTTTTTTTAGTCATTTTGCTGCATCCACATTAAGTAGTAACAACATTAACAACCTACAGGCATTTAGGGGTTTGGACTTCAGACTTCCAAAACAACTGCCTACCTCCACGCTTATTATTTTTTGGGGGCTCTTCTGTAGGGGTGACAGACAATTATAATGGCCAATTATGTAAAACCCTTCATCCGAGAAAACGCGAAGCACTACGCAAACACTCATTAAGACTTGCGACTCGAGTCTGTGCTGCATGTTAGCCAGTTTCAAAGCTAGCCTGGATATCTCAAGCTACCAAAACTGGATACTGAGAGCTATGGCACAGCCAAGATAGCATGCAGCGCAGCAGGGTTAACCACTTGAGTATTTACACAGCTTCGCAGGCGGGTTTTACAGCCCGCAACGAACCCTGAGCTGCTGTGGCTGTGCTTTACAGCCCCATCCAAGCCGGTTATTTAAAAGCAGAGCAGAGAGACGGACGCTGCTGTTGGGCGTTGTACAAAGCACCTCGCAGGACAAGTGTCAGACCCACTTTTCTGGCCAATACAAGGAGAGTTTTTTTCCAATTGGAAGCTACACGGTGCAAGTCAGTAACCTCAGTTTACCAAAGGAATTAAAAGCTACGCTTATTGTTTCGCATAAGGCCTCGGAGGAAGTAATTTTGCGAAGAAATCACTTCCACCGTCACTGTACTTTTAACCTTCCCTTAGCTTCTTACACCATCCCCACGTGAACACATTATTAGAAGTATTACCTACAATATCTAATAACGATTAAAGCTTTCTTTTCGGATCACTGCCTACCTAACCCCACAACCTTTCCTCCGAAGGGCCAAGAGGTGCACGAAGCGCGGGGTAAGCCGTGCAGAAAAACACCATCAGGAAGTGACAGTACTCGGAAGATCAAAATTTGGGAGAAAAAAAAAAAAAAAACACGTAGGGATTTTGTTTTGTTGGTTATTTTGGGTGGTGGTTTGTTGTGGTTTTTTTTTTTCCTTTAAGAAGACCCCTGCGCGGGTGCCCGCGGGCCCACGAGGAGCCCCGCAGGCGGCGGGGGGGGGGGGGGGGGGGGGGTACGGTGCGGAGGAGCCCCGCTCCCCCCCCCCCCCGCCCCCGCTGTCAGACGGGCCGGAGGCGGGAAGGCCACGGGAGCGCTGCCAGCGGAGGCGGCACATCGGGGGGAACCGCGATAAACCCACCCCACCCCCCCCCATCCCCAGGGAGGCCCCCCCCCCGGCCCCAGAGACGGCACCGAGGAGAGCACCGGCAATGAAATGAAAAGAAATGAAATAAAATAAAATAAACCCGAGAGGAGGAGGCGGCGAGGGAGCGTGAAGGCCCGCTGCCCTCCGCGCAGGGCCCGGCGCGGCGCAGCCCCGGTGCGGCGGGCGGCCAGCGGCCCCTCGGCGGCCCCCGCAGCCGCCATGGCCGGCCGGGAGAGCGGGCGGTGCGTGCGGGGCCTTGCTCGCCGCCCACCTGCCCGCGGCCCCGCGCCGAACCCAGCGGCCGCCCCACTCACCCGCCCCCGCCCCCGGTGTCGCGGCCCCACCGCCCCGCGAGAAGCCTACCCGGAGCGGGGCCGGCCGGAGGAGGTGGCGGGGCGGGAGGGGGGGGAAACGGTGAGTCCCGGTGGCGGCGAGCTGCGCGGAGCCGCCGTGCTGGGCTCGGTGCGGCGCGGCCGGATCCCCCCCCTGCGCCTCAGCCGCGGCGGCGGGAGGGGCCGCGGCGGCCGCGCCAATCGGCGCCCGGGGCGGGACGGGGCGGGACGGGCCCGGGGCCGCCGGGGAAGGGCCGCGGCACCGCCGACCGCCCCCCGCGCCGTGCCAGGCACCGGCCGCCCCGCCAGGCAGCGCCGGGCGGGCACCGGGGGGGGGCGTCTCGGGGCCTCTCGGGTCTCCTCAGGGCCCGCAGCTCTCCTTAGGGTCCCGGAGCTCTCTTCCCGCCACCAGAGCTCTCCTCAGGGCCTCAGCGGTCGCCTCAGAGCCGGGCCGGGCCCGTGGGGTCCCGGCCGGCAGGTTCAAGGCCAGGGCTGTTTCAAGGCTGGGGAGCGGCAGGGTCGGGCCCCCCCCCTCGTTGTCCCCGGCGCTGGCAGGCGTGTGGCACCTACAGCCTGGCTCGCCATGGCGTCTCCAGGCTGGGAGCTTCATGTCGCTGTGCCGGTTGCTGTGAGGTTTAACGATCAACGTGGCACTGAAAGCCACGGGGGTGCCGGCACCCAGCCCACTGCCTGGCACCGGCAGCTTAGGGGGTGGATTTAACAGGGTGATAACAAGCTAAAAACCTCTGCAGGAGGCCAAAGAAACCCATTTGATAGACCTGACTTTAAAATCGACTTAACTCCTGACTGCAGGGCCAAAGGAGCTGCTGGGAGGTTACTGGGACGGTGAAGGGGTGGTCCCGCAGGGTACTGTAGCCCCACCAGCGTGGTGCCAGCCTTACCAGCCAGCTTGTTTCGCCAACGTTGTCTCCCCGGCACAATCGCTAAATAAAACCCTTTGCCATCATCTGTGCAGTCGCTGCCCTCGCAGAGGAAAACACGAGCTGCTGTTCCCGGTGTAGATGTATCCTAGGATGCACGGCTCCGCAGAGCCTGGGTGGTGGTTTGTCACGCGAGCATCACCCCAGACATCTTCTCTGTGCCATCCTCATGAAGCCCTCAGCCTGCAGGGAGAGAGAGACAGGCACCGGAGAAGCCTTCTGAAACCAAAGGTATTGAGAACAAGAGTGAAATGCAAAAGGAAGGCAGTGGGAAAAGGGGAATTAAGTGGTGGCACCAGATGGTAGCTCGAGCCTAAGGGATTCCTGCAAGAAAGAGCCTCCCCCCTCCTCAAAAGAAGATTTCGGCAGTTTGTTTCTGCTTAGAGGGATGCGGGTCCCCGCAGGGGACCACAGATGACCCAGGGTGACAGCAGGGCTAGCAAACCGAAAAGGCCTTGTTTTTTCTGACCTGCAGGAGGACAGCAGTGGAGACACCACTTATTCTGTGTAACGCAATACTGTGAGAAGATCCTTGAGACCGTTCTCAAGCTAAAAACCAATATAAGTGTGTCAGCACTGCACTGTGCCGCAGTAGTCCTGAGGAGGGGCAGAGCCAATTAGCCAAGGCACAGGATCACATTAACATGGTGTCTCAGATGGCTGAGATGAATCTCCCAAAGTCTCTGGAGTCCCTGTTGACTACGGCCACTGTATACAAAGACAAAGCCAGGACGGGAGGGAAGATAGATTTAAAATGAGTTGCTGAAGGTCAAATATCAGATCAGTGACAGGACAGCAAGCAGAACCTACAGTTCCTCATCCCTCCAGTACTTTCTCCTCTGGACTGTAACAAAACCCCAGAACAACACCGGGATTTAGCTGCTGCTGACACAGTAGTTTCTTGTGTTCCAGGGTAAAAGTCTCTGTTTTGGTATAGGACCATGGTGATTTTTTTTTGTGCACGTGGAAAAAAAACGACCCTGTTTATTAGCTTGGTACCACACACTGACACACAAGATATCACCAGATGACTTAAAGGGGACTGAAATATGTGCTCTGTCATATTAGAAAAAGGCCCCACAAGGGTACAGACCCGATCTTTTGTTTTAAGTTGATAAAGATGGCTAAATGCCATTTGCTGCTAAGTGACTTCTAATGATTAAATAACCTTTCTCCCCCTGCCCCCCCCACCCCCCCCACAGGGCATTTAGTGATAATATAAGAAAGATTTTGCACATTGTTTAGCTTACATGGCCATCTGGCACTTTTGCATTTCAGTAGCCTTGAACATTAAGAAAACAATAGATAAAGAAACCAGTCCTATCTTATCGGAGACCTGGAGAAGTTTAACTCTGTCAGAATACATTGGATTAACCAAGTCGTTATAGCTCTTTTATTGTTTCCATCTTAATTAACAGTCATAGTCCTCAAAGCTTTGCGTTGTACTCTCTAAACCAGGCTGTTCCTTATCGCCTTTATATTTGCTTTAGCTGTGAAACGTTTAACTCCAGCATTCACATCCAACTTCCATACGAGATTGGATATTAGGAAAAAGTTCTTCACCAAAAGGGTTGTCAAGCATTGGAACAGGCTGCCCAGGGAGGTGGTGGAGTCGCCATCCCTGAGGTATTTAAAAGATGGATAGACATGGTGCTGAGGGACATGGTTTAGTGGTGGTTTTGGCAGTGTTAGGTTGATGGTTGGACTCGATGATCTTAAAGGTCCCTTCCAACCTAAATGATTCTATGATTCTATGAGATGTTCTGCTTCTGGGCAACGGAGACACAAAAGAGACACATGCTGAGAAAAAAATACAGACAGGTTTTAACCCACTCCCCCTCCCCCCCCCCCCCCGAATAAAAAAAAATTACCAGAAGTCTTGTCTAAGCTAGGGAAAAGAATGCTCTTTTCAAATGAAAACGCAATGGTCCTGGCCTGACTCAACTAGAAGCCTACTTAATGCTGCTGAAGCATTGTCTAATACCACCACACTAAGTGGTTTCTTCATCTGCTTTTGCTAAAGGGGATAAAAGTGCACTTCACCCAAAGTAACTCACTCCAAAGTCCCTGGAAACAACAAAACGTTTGGTCTCAACTCAGCAGTGGCTTATGGTTGAATCCAGCATTTGTTCTTGGGTTATTTCCCGCTTCCCTCTTCCCCATGGAAGAAAACCAACAAGGTTTGAGTCTGTTTGGAAAGAAATGTGATTTCCTTAAGAACATGGCTTTGGGCCTTGGAGGACAAAATCAGCTGCAGGATGCTTTCACCTGTACTGCTAGAGCGGGTTTTTGACTGAAATCTGTAACAGCAAGGAACATTTAGTGTAAACGCACCGTAAATAACAGAGGATGTAAAGATATGCTGTGAGGAAAACTACTCAGGTTTTGTTTCCAACTGCACCTTGCATTAGAAGATTGCTAGTTTGCATTTTAGACTAGCTCCAGTGAAAGTTGGGAGCTTATAAATGTGCTACTGCATGCAGCTATTAGGTATCAGGCTGCCAGAGTGCAACATAAGACCCAGAGTCCGGTACCTCGTCTTTCTATTTATAGCCTGGAGAGTGTTAGACACTTCCCAAGGGCGAGTGGAACCTCCCACCTCCTGAGCAGAGGGACCTGCTGGCAGGAAACATCAAACACGGGTTGTGAGACTTGCTTTGCATGGCCGGCGTGTAGGTGTTTCGGTCAGCTCAGGATCCCAGGCCCACACATCTGGGGTTTAGGAGTCTGAAGGAACAGAGCAAGGTGACCAATTTCTTTTTAACACCGTGGGCTGTTGCGTGTCTTTGGTTGTATGTGCTAACCTAGGTGGTAGAGCAAATACCCAGGAAAGGGAAGACGCTCTCCAAGCTCATCCTGGTGTCCAAATGTCTCTCTCTCCTACCTGCTCGGACCATACCCTCCTCCCAGGTTACAGGCTGGGGCATTACGGTTTGGTTGATGGCTGTCTCACACCCCTGTTAAAAACGTGCTGCTGTGCAAAACGAAATGCAAAGAATAGAGGCAGAAAATGTAGCAGAAGGTGTTAACTGTGTTTCCGTTTCCTCATTGTTGTAAGGCGGGAATTTAGCTTCTATTTTCTGCTCCTATAATTTGTTCTGGTTTTCAAACTAGCAGATGAAAAGTGTAAGCAGAAGTGGGAACGACAGCCAATGCGCTGTAATTGTTTTGCTGCGCAACACTTGTTTAAGAGGTTATCAATTAAATTTGGCAGGAGGACTACTCTCTGCCCTCTGCAGCATTGTGCTGGGCTCCCCATACAGTGGTTTGCCTACAGAGGCTTTTCTTTGATTCCATGCAAATGGCAAGTATGTGGCGTTGTGGGCTACAGCCTTATAACCCCATTTGCCTGAACTTTCACCAAAAATAGACTCAGAAATTGTAATTATTTCAGGGCTAAATTTGGAGATAGATTTCCCTACGTGCTCCATATTGCTCTTCAGTAAGGTGCATTTATGCAAGGGTGGGAAGAATTACCCTCACAAAGAGCACTATCCCACATGAACAAATGAAAAGTAGAAAGAGCAAGTTAGCAGATTTCCACATAATGGTCTCCTCAGTACAAAGCGTATCAAATAATGACAGTTGTGTTGTCAAGAAATAGATAAATTCAAATTGGTTTTCAAAGCTTCAGTGACTAAAATGTAGGCACATTATCATAAAATCTGTATGAGAATGACACAGTTAATCCTTCAGGCATGTATAATATCTGTAAAGGATAATGAGTTTATGTATTCGTATTTCTTGTTTCTCTCTATTAAAAGGTGCTACATTTATTCCTCTTAACACAATAAAATTAGCAGCAATTAGGAATTCGGCTGAAAAAAAAATATTACTGTTTTATCTTAACGCCACATTGCAATACTTTCAGATCGTGGCATTATTCAAATCCATCAAGACCCTTGCGGTGACCTAGATACTGTCGGTGGAAGGTGTCACCGCAGCGCGTTAAGGAAACCCATTCTGGCTTTAACCTAGCTAGCTCAGGTAACAGCCAGCAAAGGTGCATGGCAGAGCCTGAGCCTGCCAAGGACTCGAGTTAGGTACTCGGTTTACTGATCGGCCTTGAAGCACATATCGCTGCGTTATCACTGATGATGTTATTTGAACTAATGAGATTAAAGCCCCGGCTGAAGTGCAGCCTCGCTTCCTAAATTCAGTATCAATATCCATGAGTGGGAATTAGCAAATGCGCCAGTCTAGCTGCTCCAAGGAGCAAACGAGTATTGTTTCAGCATGAAGGGATCCTTCAGATGCAAGTATACAGGAAGAAAAAATGATTTTTGATTGGAAGGAAGACACTCCTAAACTTATTTTTTTCCCTTCAGTAGTTCAGCATGGCTCACCTCATTGCGCTATAACGTGGTATCACAAGGTAGAACTGCTGAATGCCCTCAAATTCCACTGATTTGGGAGGAAAACAGGAGTAGCCAAAATCAGCAAACACTGAGGACTGCATTGGATTGCACTCTGTGGGCAGAGTCGACAAACGCAAACTCCTACAGCTTTGCTGTTTAACTGGATCTTTTTCATACCATTGGGGAACCTGGCAGCAGTCGATAACCTCCACACAAATTTTTTATTATCTTATAGTAAATCAATGATTTTAGGATTAGTCCAGCTGTTCGAAGTTTGCCAGTCTTTGCTGTAACCCCTGGCAGTCTGCGCAGGGAACTGGGGGGTGATGTTTTTCTGACTGCTTCATCTCCAATGACGCAACACTGATCATTGCTGTGGGCAACCGCTCTGCACGAAGGGCATTTAACCCATTTATTGCTGTCTTCATCCACTGTTATCCCGTTTATATAAAAACGTACCGACTTTTTACCATAATGCCGCACGGAGGTCCTGCATTTTTAGGTTGTTTGCAAGGTATGGTTGTCCTCCGCCGTTTACCATCATGCCTGCCGCTCAGCCGTTTCCTGGGTGGCAACACTCTTTTTTTCAAAAGCCGTCTACATTTTTGCAGTGCCACCAAGCGGCTGGGCTCTTCATTAGCATTTTTTGCATTTTAATTTTGCAGATTTTTTTTTTTATAAACAAACGCAGAACGAACTGATTTGCAGATGAGAATCGCATTAAACACCACCCCCCCCAGCAAACCGGAGGGTCGCTACGATGCAAACAGAGGCGGGAACATATGGGCAGCAAACCTCGCCATAACCCCAGTCCTGTGTAAACCCGGCTTCGGTTCCTCAGGAGGCGGCACTGGGCTGTCACTGAGGTACAGACATAGGCCTGCCTGGGCGCCGGGGGGCCCGTGGTCCTCTCGCCCTGCTCCAGAGTCCCCGTGGGCCGTGAGGGCTCCGCGGTCTGAGGTGTAGGCCGGGCCGCGGCTAGAGGAGGTCCCCCCGCCGCCATCTTAGAGCGGCGCCCCAACGGCGGCCAGGACGCCAGGGCATAGCCTCGCCCCCGCACAGTCCTCCACGCCCGGCGAACCTCACCTTCCGCACCCCGCCGGCCAATGAGAAGGGGGAAAACGCTCAGCGCAGCCAATAGGAATCAAGCGTGGCGACATGGGCGACCAATAAACAGCCCTCTCCGCGATTTCGGCTCTGGCCATCAACGATCGGCCGGGAGCGGACCAATGAGAGCCTGCGGGCGGGCCGCGAGTGGCCAATGAGCGTTGGCGGGTGAGATTTGAAAGTCAGCCGAGGCGGGCCGCGCTGAGTGGCTTGAGGAGACGGTAGTGTCGGTACAGGTATGGCGGGGCTGGCGGCGCCCGGGGGGCTTGGGGGCCCGGTAACGGCGGTCTGGTCCTGCGGCCGTGGCAGCGGGGCCTCCTCTGTGCGCTGGCGGAGAAGGGGCCGCGGGGCCGCGCCTGTGGCGGCCCTTCAGAGCCACCATGGGAAGGGGGGGACTGGAATGTGGGGTTCAGCTTATCGTCTGGGCCCCGGCGCGGAACCAGCGAGTCTAGGCCTTACTCAGGCCCTAAACTTGCCGGGTTCCCGCCTTAAAAACAGCGGTGTTTGCAGTTCCTGCTGTGCTTTGTCACTATTCGGGCTAAAAATGCGAACTGTGCACCTAAATGTTTTTCCTGTCCATGTTATTCCTTTGGTTCTTGTGGCGTTGCTGGTCAAAAGTGGTTCTTTTCCATCATTGTTTCTGGTTGATTTTTTTTTAATAAAAAATAATCCTATACGTTTACAACGTTAATTTTGGTAGTATATATTACCCTGTCCCAGTCTTTAATTTAAGCCCTTTGTGCCTTTCCTGCTGTTAGACTTTACTTGAATTTATGCGAATTTAAATTTCAGTCAATCTTCTAGATTCCTGTGTGTGCAAAGTACTACTCAGAAACCAGAACCCAGAAAGAAAAGGACACAGGTATTTTTGTCCCACAGAGATGCTTAGGACATTGAGCATGCCATACATTTTTAATGAGCCCAAAGAGATCGTGGGTAATCTGTTGCATTGCTTTTGCTGAGCTGGAATATGAGTTGATAATACCTTTGTGGGAAGCTCTCTCTGTATCTTTGCTTACATTTTATGTGCCTTCTTCAAGTTTCAGACAAATTCTGCTGTAGGATTACTTATTGAAAGGTAGACCACTTGCTCTTGAGGCTTGTTCATGGGAGGAGGCCTTAAGTGGACTTATACTGCAATAACTGGAAAATACTGTTCAAAGTAGAAGGTAGAGCATAAAAATCCTTTAAATGTGTTAAATCTTTATCAGTGTAAGGCAAATGCAGCTTTCTGTAAGCTTGCCTAATAGATAACAATATATATTCGGCGGATATAGGATATGTTACTTTCCATCAAGGCACTGACTGAAAAATTGTGCATGTACTCTGAAAGGACCATTGCTGTGTTTAAAAAACACATTTAAGGTAAATTTTGGGAATTTGTCTTGCAAGTCCACAAAGGATGGGTATAGAGACTTGATGCTAGCTGCTGCTTTTGGGAATTATTTTCATCCACTGGACTCAAAAAAGCCTACTTCTAGGAGCTAAATAGTATAGATCTTTTTCCACTAACTGTTTTTTTCCATGGCTTTCTGTAATACTGTGGGAATTATTGGCAAGATCAGTTCAAAGGTGATTATTGGAGATGCTAATGAATTAAGCTTCCTTAATCACTTAAATGTAAAGCAAGGCAAATATGACCTATGAACTACGGTAGAGTTAGTCTAATCATTTGCAATCATTACTAATTAACTGGCATCTTTAATCGATTTCTGAAAGTTGGAATGTGAGGTGCAGAATGAAAGACAAGATGTTCACAAATCAGGTGGTGCTGATACGCACCAGCTCTTCCTGGATTCTGTGGAAGAGACCCAGTCTCTGATTTGAGTGCTTTAAGCTGAGTTTAGCTTTTGATTCCCATTTGCTCATTTACGCTTCCATTGATCGCTTTGCTCTCCTGCAGCACAGAACGTATTGGGGGAAAAAGAAGTGACATATACCCATTTAGATTTCTGACGCATATGCTATCTCCAGTATCTATTCCAAGCACTTCCAGATGGTTGTGCAGGTACTGTTGGTGCTGTGCAAGTTACTCAGTACATGAATACTGCTGTGAACTGGGATTCAAGGAGCTGCCACTGACAGCAGTGGTGGTATCTGAACAGACTTTGTATTCCTTCTTATGGTAGCTCAGGTTCTTGCTTGCTTTTTCCATAAGTATATCCAGCTTAAGAGTACATTGATATTTATTTCTGTACTCTTTCTGTTTATTTTGGTAGTCTTTTCTTCTGACATTTGGGGTTTTCTGCTAGGCTGCTGTGTTGTTTTTGGCTTTCAGTAGTAAATGGAAGGAGAGGAGATAGACTTTAAGAAATCCTCTACACCGCTAGTCAAGGCTGATCTTTGCAGTCCAGTTTACTGATGATTCCTTTACCTTGATCAAAGCTTGCTGTCTTGAAATTAAGAACCTCAGTAAATGACCAGTTTAGCTCTATTACCCTCCTTACCGTAAAGCTGTTTTCTATGAGTAATGGAAGATGAGATTTCTAAAAGACCCGAGTTGAGGTGGCAGAGAGAGTAAGGCCAATTGCAAGAATTGGTCCTGACCTCTCTCTGGGAAGAAAGCATGAAAACCCCGGACAAGACCGGTTTCAGTGGGATGCAAAGGATGGAGCTTTTTACATTGCGGTTAGCACAGCACGTACAGACCAACTGACGTTTGTACTAGGTCTTCCTCAGGGTAAAAAAATAGGGAGAAATCCTGCTTGAAATAAATGCTATTGTATTGCAGTTGCATCCTGGAAACTCAGTTGGGAAATGGTGCCAAGTACTCTGATGCAGGACAAAAATGCCTTGCCATCAGATAGGGTATAATCTAAATGCTCAGTGGCAATGTCGCTTCCAAGTATTGTCCTACAACCTTGTCGTTTACTTGCTTGTCTTAACAAGAAAAACATCTGTGTTGAAAACAGACCAGCAGGACAATCCCTGGCAGTGACGCAGCGTCCCCTACTTAATTCTGTGTCAGACTTGTTGACCATTAACAAGCAAACTATCCCCTTGAATGCATAAAATAAAGAGAAATAATGAAAACTTATTAGTGAAGTTGTCATTTGCATTTTCTCAGGTACACATACAGAAATGAAGAAGCTAGAGCTTTCTTTGTTCCTACCACATAAACTGTAATGAAAAGGGCAAAACAAAACATGACAGCTTTTTGCCTAATCATGATGATTTTTGTCTAGGGTCATCAAGATGGCTGCTACCTCCCAGTTTGCCAGTCGATACAAAAAGGATTTGAGTACAGAAACCCTCAGAGCGAAAGTTGCTCGGAGAAAATCAATGCTTCAGAAGGAGAACAGACACAAGTTATTTGAAAAGGGCAGACAGTTTGGATTGGCAGATGTCAACGTTCAGCTCCCAAAAGAGAGGGGAATTTCTCAGCTAAATGAGACAAGTGAAATGTGCTCTCGGGAGAACAGCAGTGTGAAACAGAGTAAGTAAAGTCTGGTTATAAAGCTTTTTAAAATTTTTTAAAATGTCTTTAGGTTTAGTAACAGCATTACAGGAACCTAATTTTGATCAACGTTTTAATTTGAAGAAAAGGTTTAAGATTTAAAAAACAATGACTACTAGTTCTAACTGTTAAGAAAATTGAGAAAATGAAGTCTTATTACAGCTTTATCCTCCTTACTGCTGCGGTGGTATGAATGAGGCTTTGCTCTGATTTGTCTGCAGCAGCTAAAGGAAGAATGCATTTTGCTATTAATATTCAATGGGAAATCTCTTAATATCTTTGTCATTCAAAAAGTGAAAAACCCTGATCTAAAATCTCATCTAGCATATAACTGGTATCTGTCATGTGTTTAAAGTACGCTTAGAAAGGGGTAATTGTATATTAAAATGGCGTCTAATTATATAAATGGGTAAGTGCATGGTATAATTTTATTTATTAAGTTGCTAGTTTTTAATGACTTGTATTTCCTTCCAGAAAATAGGGCCTGCATATGTACTGAATTGTGCTACCCTGGCTCTCCTGGATTCTTATGGCCTGGGGAATTAAGTTAATCTTTTAAAACATTAACAGATTATTTTTTTAGAAATATTTTCAGCTTCAGTATTTTGATAGCAGAAGACTATTGGAGGAAGGAGTGCAATCCCTATGTAATCATAAAATATTAAATTTGAGAAATTTATATCTTGATTATTTTCTATAAATTTTTACTTTAAGTAGATACTAATTTTTCAGATAGACATGTCATTCAAGTTTGGCGTCATCTTACGGTTTTATTCCTTCATATAACTTCTGCCTCATTTATTCTCAGCCTGAGGCAGACTTTGGTATCGAAAGCTCACCTAGACTTCAGCTTTCAATGACATTACATGTGTTTGATTAGAGAAACTGATATAAATAAACTAAGTAGTTAAAGTGTTAACTTTAATATTAGTAACCTTGCAGGAACAGCTTGTATGCTGTAAAATGGATATGAATTTACAGTATTCCTCAGGTGCAGATTTGGGGAGGTGTATTTGCAAGTTGAAATTTACCATTGAATAGTCTTTTAGTGGTCAGGGTTAAAACAATTAAGAGAATTTAAGCTTTTAGCAAGCTAATATATTACATGTATTTACATTGTAAGATTTTATTTGAAACTTGCAGGCACAGATTTCAGACAGTCTTTTGCTCTTTGACATAGTATGTTCCCCTTCTATCGTCAAAAAGATTTTTTTAAATTTTCTGACTTGCTTTTTGTTGGCTGAAAAATATCTTTAATGTTTTATGACATGTCTGTCTGCCATCTTTGCTTCAGAACAATCTACAGATGCAGCCACCAAGAGAATTAATGAACGCAAGGAAATGCTCCAGCGCTATAAAGAAGAAAAGGAACTTCGAAAACTGAGAGAGCAGAGAGAGAAAGCAAAAAAGGGTGTGTTTAAAGTTGGGTTATATAGACCGACTGCACCTGGATTTCTTTCACTTGTACCTGAAGAACCTGTGATAGTGAAGCCAAGAGAGAAGGTAATAAGAGTAATATTAAATCTCTCAATGAAGAATATGTAGTGTATGATATTAAAATGTCTATTTGTATACAAAATTATGTGTCTGTTACTCCAAATAAACAGTTTATTTTGTAAACATTTTACAAATATTTGTTTTATAATAAGGAACAATAAGGTAGTAAATTGGCTCTTTTTTTTTTTTTTAAACAAAGCTGCAAATAGTACTATACGTAGTAATGATATGTTGATTTCTGTATTTATGACTATGTTCTCAGTTCAAAAACTGGAATGATTCAGCCACAAACGAAGCAGCTAAGTTTTTTCAGAACTGGTAACTTGTTCCTATTTGGGCCACTTGACTATGAAAGTTTTTCAAATTCCACACTTGACCCATTTTGCATGGGCGTGTTGCTTTTAACACTTAGGCTTCTTGCTCACTCTTAACAGTGACAGGGCAGGGAAAAGGAATATCTTAACTCTTCTTTCATTGGGGATGTTTCCAGGCAGCTCCTGCTTACTCTGGGAGGATTACTCGATCAAAGGCCAAGAACCAAGAAGAAAAAACTGTGATACCAACTGCATCCAAGCATGCTACGGTTTGTTTTTTTATATAAAACTTCAGCGTGTAAATTTAGAGAAAACGATGAAATTATCCTTCAGACCATGACTCAGGGTTGTATGCCAACAAGTTGAGTGCTGCCTCGAAGGAGGTTTTCCTGGTGAGAAAGACAAATTAGATAAGAAAAGCTTTCAGCAAGCTCGTAGACCTTATTACGCTGGTTTGAACAGTGTGCTGAACTGAACTACAGAGACTTTGATTAGGTCAGTACAAACAGAAAAAACACAGATCTTCCGGGTCAATTTTTCAATACAAAATAATTGTAGTTAGCAAGGACTGTAGAGTACACTGTAGTAGAGTAGAGGTAGTAGTGAGATTGAATTTTACATACTTTGGTTTTGGCTTGGAGAACCTTGAATGCAGAAAGTCTGTCATGAATGCAGATTATAAAGTGTTGGTTCCTTCACTCAAAAATCACGTCAATGTTGGCATATTTTTTACTGTGAATCTTGGCAGTTCCTTCTGCTATTACTTGAATAAAGTGGGCTTTTTTGAGGAATTTTACTAGCAGTAATCTGTAAAAGAAGCTATATTTCGAATCTAGCAATCTTGCCTTACAGAACTTAAATGCATTTAAAGGATTTCCAGTCATAACTTTACTAAGTTAATATTGATTTTTTTTTTTCTGAAATCTGATTTTTAAAACATGTAATATGTACTGAGATGCAGCAGTAGTTGACACCTAGTTTCATAGTAAACTGAAACTGTTTCTTAAGTATTTTTCTTCATTCTTTTTCTGACAAATTCTTAATTAGTTGGATAATGCATGTTAATACATGCCCAAAATGAGCTATTTAAGTTATCCTTAATTTCTCTTTGCTTTTTAAAGCCTTTTGTGCCAAATTATTTGACCATTTGTTTTACTGAAGCCTAGGCTAGAAAGATGAGGGAAGAAATTAGGCTGCTTTGTTTCTGGAAATCTGATACGTCACAAAAAAGTATTCTCTTGTAGGTCTGTGCCAACGGTCATAGCATGCGCCCTACACAAGCAGGAAGTAAACAGATGAATACAGACAAAGCGACTGAAAAGAAGAAAGGTATGAAAGTAGTACGATTCCTACATCTGAAACTGAAAGGATGCTGCTGGTTTGTTTTTTTGTTTTTTTTTTTTTTCCTGAGTCAGTGGTTGGAACATTATGGGAGGGAGGCAAGGAACATCTTGGGGAGAGATCCGCAGTATACTTCTGGGTTTAGGAAACAAAGAGGAGGTTTTAGGATGGCCATTCCTACCAACTATGACAAGGGCAGCATCTGGCAGGTTATCAATTCTCTGGGTTTTGCATGTACTTGTTGCCTTTATAGGCTGGGAAAATGGAATGCAGGATACTTAATGCCGTCCTGGTTACTGGTTATTCACCCTAGAAGAGGGGAAAAGAAAAAAGTCAGTAAGCAGAATTGCATGGCTGCTGCTTCAGCATTTGGAGCTGTGCAGAACTGCGTGTTCATCTCTAAGAAGAATATCATGTGTAGTAGCTGCTGCTATTACAGAAGAGCATGCGACTTCACCTGGAATGATGAAGAATAGGTGATATAAGTAAAATATGGATTTTCCGTGGTGTTGTGGGTAACCTGGAAAACAGCTGACTGAATCAGCTGTAAATATTTTCACTGAAGTCTTTCTTCTGTCTATCAGCAGATACGATATCTGTGGTCTCTAAATAAAACTGCTTGTGTAATTCAGCATTGAAAAAGGTTTGGAACAGAATAGCCTTCTGGTAAAGCACATTAGCATATATATTTAATATGGGAGATAGGACCCTGAACTTCTGATGCAACTGAGCAAATGTGTGATTGTCTTTAATAAATGACAAGTACAATCTTATACTCTCATATTTCACAACAGCCCCATCTGTATCTGTCCAGTTATTGGACTTTCTATGTGACAATTGTATATGTTTCTTAAGAAAACAAAACATACAAAAAACACGACCCATGCCACCTTTGTTTAAGGGAGTAAATTACCTCTGACTAGAAATTCTTGCTGATAGCACAGTGATGTCCATGCCTTAACCAGATAAGGCTAAGTGAGGTGAAATACTGATGTTAATGGAAGATATTTAGTAATTCAGAGTGAAATGATTCTTGCATTGCTAACTTAATTAAACCAGCAAGCAGTAGACCTTTATTTAAATCAATTTCTGTCATACCTTCAATGAATACTGAAAAGATCTATTATTGATGTTTGATAAAACAAAACTTGATAAGACTTTTTGCTGAATCAAGAATATATGTTGTATGTATTTTAACAGTCATATAAAAATGTTAGGGAAGTGAATGTTTGGATAAATCAAATGTTATTTATTTAGTAATTTTTTCCCAACTTGTCAATCTGCATTTCTGGGGAAGCTAGAATGACATTAAAAGCACAAATGGCATTAACAGTAACTAAGTGGGGATAATAGATTTCAGGCAGATATAGAAAGGGAGGGTATGAAATAAAGAGCTTTTGTTAAATTTTTCTGTGCAGGAGAATGCTATCATTTTCTGAAGGAAATTAAAAACAGTACTAAAATACAAAGATGAAAATTATTAAGGTGTGTAATACAGTGCATGGACTTGAGTAATTTTATAAAATATGTCAGGTGGGATTCCTCTTAATTACACTTTATTAGATTACATTATATTCAGACCTTAGAATACTTTAATATGATGATTATGATATCACTGTTATACAGATGGTTTGCTTAACCTTCCAGCTGTGCAAATAACCATGGCAAGTTTTTACTCCAGAAAGCTTCATCTGCAAGATGGGGATGATGTTGACTCTGCAGGGGATGTTGAGAAAGGTCCCTTAAGCTTTGTACGTGGTGTCTAGCACACTGGTACCTTGACGTTATTAGGTCCTGGAGGTACTACTGTACAACAAAACCGTCTTCAATCACAGTCCTTCAGAGCACTGCCTGGATGCCAAGGCTGAGCTGTGCTGTCCATGTTTAGCACTGCTTGCACTGAACTGACAAAAAAAACCCAACAAACATTGATTCTGGGCAGCTAATCCAACTAATAATTGCTAGTGCACCTTCTGCTTTCTACAAAACCTAAACTTTCAATTATATTATTTGAATACAGCTTCTTATTGGGCTTTGAGATCTCGGGAATTAACATTTCTTACAGTGTTGCAGACTGTAGTCCAGACAACTTCAAATGTCAGAACCACCAGAGCAGCCGCCTCTGCAGCTAGGCAGATGCTGAAAACAACAGCTGCTGCTGCTGCTCTTCCTGGTAAGTGAGGCAGTGAATATAGTCCTGCTTGTGTAGCTCAAGCCTCATATGTAAGTATTTGGAATAGTGTGCTGTAAAGAGATATGGTCTGGTACTGGATAAAGGAGCACTCGAAACAACACGTATACATTTATATGCTGCTGCTGTGAGACCCACTGTCAAACGATACACTGAGACAGCTCTGTTGTCTTTAGGATCTTGATTGTATCTCAGGCACTCTGTTGTGCTGTAGAGATACCGATCAGCTTGTTCTGAACTGTCTTAGCACACTACGTACTGCTGTGTAACTATTTCCTTCGGATAGATAGACTGTATGTAAATGATGCCAAATTGTCATGTAAGAAAAGGACTAAACACTGTATCACTTAGACTGTCATCTGGAACTCTATTGCAATATTTAAATCAAGATGTTGAAAACGATATTGGACGGCTTCCCACAAAATCCATCAGTGTGGAGCATCAATATCCATATGGTAATTATAAACTGAGAGAACAAAACCAGAACTGGTAAAGATTTGCCAGTTTGGTGTACCACTGTTTGAGGACAAATGATTATTAAGTCTGTGATCAGGAACAGATACCTCTGGAGGAGATGAGAGCCTATGTTCTTCAGGTCCAGAATTTCTCTTCATCCATGTTTCTCTGTTTGCTAGAATTTACTAGAATAGGGGAATGGATACTGAAAGGGAGATTTTTAGTATATATTCTTGTTCTCGGGATTCTCTAGAATGTTTTACAGTCTCCCTTTTATTATATGTGACAGAATTTAACCACTAGGCTGAAAGCACAGCTGCATTAGTATTGGTTTCAACTCGCCCATAGAAATCCTATGCCATGCAGAAATTGAAAATCTGAACTCAATTTGGCTTTGCGCTTATCTCTTTAAGCCTTTAAGGAAGTAAGATTACTTTTATTTTTAGTATATAACAACATCTAAAGATTAATGACTTCATGAATCTGTTTTCTTTTCTTGGTGATAGATATGTTAATAGGATGTTAAATCCTAGGCCAGGTTTTCTTTTGAATGAACTTTTGCAATTTGGTGTCTGCCCTCTAGCCACCTCCCACTCAAGAAACAAAACAGTCTCTCCCTGTCTTTAGCCACTGGGCTTTTATGGCAATCTTTTGGTGAAAGATCGTCTTAAAAGATGCCTTTTTGACCTTTGGGAGTTTCTGTCATTCTAGGTAACCAGTCACAGAGAAAGATGGCGAATACAGGAAAGCAGAAGAAAGCAGTCAAACCTGATGTCATGGAGGTGGGTCACTTAATGTTTGAAATGGAAAAGTAATAAAACTGATTTAAGAGCCAAAACCAAATGGTAGTGTAATTGTAGCTCAAATATAGTTGTGTTCAAGCGTAGAAGTAATAAGAGTTCGCTAATAAGCTAGAATTTTGGGGAAGAAATTGTATGTATTTATATTCCCATATTTTTAAAATTAAGATCAAATTTAGTTTGCTTATATGGATGATGATTACTTCTCAAGATCTGGATAATGACTTATATTAGACAAGAAGTTGTTAGGCGATGTATCTTATGTCTGATGTTCAACTAGTTAAAAGGCCTGCTTAGTTTGCTGGTTTTATCTAGTGTTTGTAAACTTTGTGTGGTTTGTTCCTTTTTGAAACTTCCTCTGAAAGTGTCCTTTTCCTGCTGAGATAATGATATGAGACTCTAGAAGCTAAGAAATAAATGCATTTTTAGGTTTTGAACCACCAAAAAATAAAGCTGGCAATATTCTCTCTGCAAAGGTAGACATGATTTCTCATAATTAAAGCCAGTCATTGGGCTTGTTAGTGTCACTGCTGTTACAAAACTTTTCTACCTCTATATAGAGACAGCAGTATGTGAACTCCTTGTAGCCCTCCAACCCAGGTTCCTAAACGATTTGCGTATGCATTCGTGTGCTGACGGTCCTGTGCAAGAACCATCGATGATTTTTCTCCTTCTTTGCATTCCACTATTCCCTCTCACCTCATGTCTCCCTCACACCTTCCATCTCCACTCCTGTTTCCATAACTGCAGCGGTGCTCTAGTGTTCTCTCAAAACTGGTGCAGTCACATGAACACTGACAGGAGGTAAGAGGCACTTTATCTTCGCTTAGATAAGTACCTCTTCACAGGCAGGAGTTGCTTTGTGCTGCCAGTTGCTGAACTCTTGCTGTAACCCCAGTCATCTCATTCCAACTGTGTTAAAAGTTGAATTCAAGGGTTGCATTCCAAGCAGGGATATCTAAACTTTAACAAGACTTTCAGTGGACTGAAGATGCATATTTTCTGGAAAAACATTCTAAGCTCTTTTGGCTGGTTTGAGCTAACAGTATCTCTATACAGGTATCTCAGAAAGTCCTACAGAACTCCTATCTAGTAACTCATCTCATAAGAATGTGGACTCAATGTATTGATTAACTTTTTCTCCTCTTTGAACAACATTCTGTTGTCCTAACTGCACTTGTATTCTCCTTGTCTTGGGCCACATTCCTCAGTTATCAGCTTATTTTTGCTTGTTCTTCTGTTTTTGGATTACAGTATGTGTATAAACTAATTATTCAACAGGCTGAGTTCGATTTGGAGCCAGCAACTCTGCTCTTATCACCTTAGAGCTTTTTTTTTTCTAGCAGTGTGAGCAAACGTTTGCTGATTTTAATTACTGTTTTGGTAGGTGAGGTGTTCTGCTACTTTATCCCCTTCAGTGGGTTGTTGCATTCCTCACAGTGAAGTGCTTTCCCTGTTGCTAGAATGATTCACAGATGTCAAACCCAGTTGGGCTTATTGGTAAATCATGGACTTCTGTGCCATATATGGAACCTGAAACTGTTCCCTTCCTGATGGTTTTCGGACAGTCATGTTGTAGTTCATGTTGTAGTAAACACTGGTATGATAATGTAGCGTTTGCTTTGTCTATTTGTGCTGTTGCAGGTAATTCCTTCTAGACATGAAGTGGGTGAAAATGCTCAACTGGACCCAGCGATGGAAGATTCTGCAGCTGATTCTAAACATTCAGTGTTGGTAGAACTTCAACAGGAACAAACCTCAGTGGAAGAAAAAACCAATTCTGTTCCAGGGAGACCCAGAACACGCTCTTTTGCACCTCAAAACTTTGTATTTCAGCCATTAAACGGATTAGCAACTTATAAAGTTACACCCATGACTCCTTCTAGGGCAAATGCATTTTTGACACCTGATGCCTTCTGGGATTTTTCGAAATCTCCAGTGTAAGATTTTCTTTTAATGGCCTAAAATGCAAGTGAAAACTCTCTGTGATGATACAGAAAACATCATCTTTCTATAGAGAGATTCCCTTTGTAACAAACTGTTGTGACATTGAAACACCTGAATGTGGTTATCATTCCTTAATCAAATGTGGACTTAATACAACAGCAAAGCAAGCTGTATAATCTATATAATCCTGTCTATGCTTTAAAGTAAAGCAGCTCCATATATCGGGGACTTTTGCCATATATATCTATACACAGAATTATTAATTTTAATACGAATTGCTTGCGTTCTGTAGTGTTGAATGTAAGAGAGCCTACCAAATGGGGCATTTTTGTGTATCTGGCTGTATTTGCTGTCAGTGTCTCAATGTGTTTTAACTCTAAATGTACATTTTGTTTGTTTCCAGTAATATAACTGAAAAGTCCATTGAAACTAAGGCACAAGAGCCTAATTTTAAAAGTCAAGTTTCACCTGCTGGTAAAGGCATTCAAGAACAGCAAAGCACTACAAATCTGAAAGGAGAAAAAGGTAGGAAGGTCACATCTAATTTAAGGTTCTACTGTTTTTAGTTTCACCAGATTCTGAACAAATGCCTTTCCTATTTTTCAGCAAGTGAAGCAGATGAGAAAACCTCCATTCAGAGATCAAATGAAACAATTCCTGTCTCTACAGATTTAACAGAGCTTGAAATGAGGTCAGATGATGTAAGAGAGGAAGAGCATGATGTGCCTTATTTCAGGTTTGTGTTCGTTTGTTTCACTTCCCTGTTGTCTGTTCAGAGGTCCTTAACACGAGTTATGAGACATCTTGTAAAGATTAACTTATGATGGTTGGTGTCTGTCAGCAGTGACCTGAGTAGGCACACATTCCTATCTTCCCTTTTGTATTTTTAGTGCAAGTAAAAAATATAAAGTTTTTGGAGACTAACACCTTATCCTAAGGAACACAAGCTTGAAAGCAGTAGAAAAGAAATTGCATCTCAGCTAGTCAGCAAACTTAAGTCTAATGGCTTCCCCTCAAAGACAGTGTACCTTCTCTGAAAGCAAGAGGATAATCATTAACAGTCACAAGCAGTGACAGCAATTAGAATATTCTCCAAAAACTTATTTTTTCACTCTCCCTTTATTTTTAGAAATATTCTTCAGTCTGAAACAGAGAGGCTGATGTCTCAGTGCCTCCAGTGGGATGGAAAATTTGAGCTGGACATCCCAGAGGATGGTAAGACTAAACTGTAATAAGCACTGTAAGGGGTGTTATGGTAACTGAAGGGGTCAGAGGGAAGTAGGTGTATCTGAATATGTTTGCAAATTAGCACTGTGTACAGCACTTATTAGAAAATTGTATTAGAAGAAGTTTAGAATTATACCTGACTCAAGACAAAAAGGCGTGCTTCATCTCCTAATACTAAAAACTTAGGTGCAGTACTTGACACGATAGTGATTGACACTAAAGTGAACTAAGTGCATATAGAAATAGTTTTTCTGCTGTCAGTTTTAAGTGTATTTAAATGTATGACCTTTAACCAAGCTGATTTGAAAAAATAAAATTAGATTTTAATGTAGAATAAGTGTCCTTAGCTGGGAAGATGACTCATCAATGCTTATCTTAAAGACTTAAAGAGATAGTAACATTTGTTTTTTTGAAAGAAGCAAGTTTAGAACAGTTCAACGGATAGGTGTGCTCCATCTGAATTGTATTGCAGATCTCCAATAGATGAACATGGTGCAACGAATAAACAAATTCCAGGCTCTTCAAATAATTTAAG
The DNA here is from genome assembly GCF_965231255.1 of Vanellus vanellus. Classification (NCBI taxonomy): domain Eukaryota; kingdom Metazoa; phylum Chordata; class Aves; order Charadriiformes; family Charadriidae; genus Vanellus; species Vanellus vanellus. The sequence goes on from NC_138911.1 coordinate 68,345,368, forward strand.
TTGTGAAACAATGGATTATTCAAAGATGTACTTTCATTATTGTTTTCTTGTTGCTATCAGCTAAAGATCTTATTCGCACCACAATTGGTCAGACAAGACTGCTCATAGCAGAAAGGTTTAAACAGTTTGAAGGGCTGGTGGATAACTGTGAATTTAAACGGGGTGAAAAAGAAACGACATGTGGAGACTTAGATGGATTTTGGGACATGGTTAATTTTCAGGTATGTACTTGCATATTAACCTACTAGAATAAAGTTGATGAGTTTATTTGCGAGTAATGGATTTGAAACTATTCTTTGGGGTTTTGACTATTCAGATTCTGATATTGTATTTTTTTTAAATAAAAAAGACAAGTCCTCATTTAATGCTTACTGATAGTGAGTAGTGCCAGCTGGTATGCTACAATTTATAATTCATGGACCTGTTCATCTCGTGTCTTCTTGTTGCCTCTGTATCTTGTATTTTCTCTGGAATGAAGGCGTGTAGTCAAGTCTTACTCTGTTTTGGAGTGAGGATACAGTCGCAATGTCTACCTGGACCAAAATTCCTGGACCTCACCTGAAAAGCAGGGGTTCCAGGCTTCAGTATGAGAATAATGCAGAAACTACAATAACCTTATTAGGGGTGAGCTGAGGTGGTAGAAAATCTTCATCTCTCCCTGTTGGTGCTTTTGTTGGTTTCAGAACGAAACATAATATTCTAAATTATCAAAATTGCTCTCGACAGTATTTGTAAATCAGCATTCAACAAAGGGACCTACAACTAGTTAAATCGTATGCAAAGATAGATTCATTGTTAAAGCCCTAGACATAGGTCTTTAAATCCCTCCAGAAAGCGTACGGGTTTGACCTCCTTATACATTAGAGATATTTGAGGAGAACTTTGCTAGAACCAGTAACTTGAAAAACAGGGTTTACCTACGCTTACTATGTATCTGGGAGCAGCTCAAGTTTCTCCTGAGCATCTCCACGTTTTCCTTTAGATAAACTTGGAGTAGCAGGATTACTAACTCTGCCCCTTTTTGCATTTGTGGTTGGGTTTTGGTTTTTTTTTTGTGTCCTCTGAGTTTCAGGGAGGATGTAAAGGACTTGTCACTTCAGTGGCTGGTCTGCTGTGCATAACTAAGCCTTGTATGGCCTCACTAGCAAATGAGGCAAGTGTCTCCATTACAAAGCCTGAGGAGAACAAGGCTGTTGCGTTGAGTGTCAGTCAGGGAGGAGGTAATGCTGCAGAGCTAGTTGGTCACGAATGAGTACAGGCTACATCAGGAAGCTGTTCAGGCCAGCGGTTTAAAAGAGCAAACAATCTTGCATGATGTGTTTCCTACACAATGGAAGACTCATGCTTTTTTGGCATAAAGACTATTATGCAATGTGTTCTTTTGCATTCCTTAAATGCAGCCATTGTCAAAGTGCTGAAGTTCAGCACAAGAACAGGTTGTACACCAGCTCCTTCGCTTTAGATGTTAAGTCTTATTGAAGAATTCTATCCCTCCCCTACTAATCTTTAGACTACAGAAATGAGACCTGTCTTGTCATTTAACGTGAAGCTTGTGTATGTTAGCTTCATGTCAACTGTATGAGAATGTTTGATGCTTAATATTGGTTGAAGTACTTAAATCCGTAACTATGCTTAAATTTGTTACCTGATTTTATGAAACGCTGTTCTATTGTAAATTTGGTAAGTCTTGAAAATTAAGCCTGGACTTTTCTGGGATTTCCAATAGATAGAAGATGTGAATAAAAAATTTGATAATCTGAAGAAGCTTCAAGACAATGAATGGCAACCACTTGATGTCCCAAGCAAAGCAATTGTCAAGGTATGAATAGCCCCTAAAGCCTGTCTACTAAGGCATCAGAATGCAACAGTGTGTTACCTAAAATAACTAGTAAGCTGCTATTGCAGTAATGAATACTGTTCTTAAATGGCAGTTCCTTCTAAAGCCCTACTCATCTGGCTTCTTTGGATGTTAACGTTTAAAAGTTCAGTGAAATTCCTCTCAAGATGCACCCTTCTCCCTCGCATCTCCCAAGTGCACTTGTATTAGCTGGTGTTTGTAACGTTAGCTGCTTCTTTCGGCTGTGAAGATTATAACTAAGAATTAACAATGATGCTTTTGGAGTAATTGGATTCTTTGCTAGTAAGGCAAATCTGTTAAATTTAGGAGAGAGACTTACCTGTCAGATGTAAAATATCTTCACTGGGCTGCTGGTGTTGGCGCTGACTTAATGGAAAACGAAACTACACAGGAGTTTGGCAGCGACTGCCAGTTTTGAGTCGAGTGCTAAATTATAATGGGGTCCCATTTAAGACAGCACCGTGGGTAGCATTAAACTACTCATTCTCTAAGCATAAATAGATCTGACACTATTCAAAGTAAGTTATTGCTTATTGCAAAATAAGCTTTAACGTAAGCTGTTTTATCTACTCTTTGGTTTGGAATATATAACTGCTTCCAATGACTGAATATCAACTCATATTCACATTGCCTAAACTCCATTCGGTTCCTTGAGACTGCTCAACTAATCATAAAAATGATATGAAGGCCGGAAAGAAACTCCAGGCACAGGAAACTGGAGGGAATGTAGTCTATGTGAGCTGTCCATAAATGTCAGAACCCTACAGATGGTACAAGACACACAACTTCCTTTGAAAAATTGAATGCCAGGAGAGATTTCACTGGCTGACTGGTGTCGGTTCTGCGGTTACTTTATCTCCGTGCCACTAGGAGTCCCTGTATCCCACTGTTTTAAAAATGTTGGCTGGGTTTGTTAGAAAAAGCTGTACTGAGTATTTCTGAACTGCAGACTTAATATGAAAAATCCTTAATATTGTCATCTCAAACTAACCATAATAGCTTGAATGGCAGGCCAAGAGATTCGGGAGATGAATGGACGTATTGTCTCCAGCATGTCTTTTGCCTATCGCTGTCTCTCTGCGTGACCAGCAGCTGTTCTGGGCAATTGCTTCTGTCCAAAGCTTCCAGATGTGACCTAGACTTTCTTACAATTTCAGAAAAAGACTCTTCCAAATGGAGTGTCTAAACCAAAGCTGGGAGCGGCTGGAAGAACTGCTGCCCGAAACCGGCTTGCTGCTATAAAAGCAGCTATGAGGGATAAAATGAAGCAGGACGGAGCAGCTGAGTGTACACATCAGGAGAAAGTACCAGAAGTAGAAAAAGTGATTTTTGATGCGGGATTTTTCAGAATTGAAAGCCCTGTGAAAGCCTTTCCAGGTGGGTGAAGCTTAATCGCAATTTCTGTGACCTGCAAGTATTGAAGAGAGTTTAACCAGTCTCGCTGAGGAGAGGAATTAGGCTGTTTGTAATGGCTACAACTTTAGTACTGGACACAGTATTTCAACTCGTGGTTAATTACGTCAGGGCTCCAAAGTAAACTGTTCTATGTGAATGTACTGATTTGATTGATTATGGCAGCATGAAATCTCTGCTTAGAGAGGTAAAAGTGGCTGGTTTGTGATTTTTCAGCATGTGTTTAGCAATGAAGTTTTAATCTGAGAGTTCCCAGACCTAACTGGCGAACCCGTTCAATGTCAGTGCAGGCTAATATCCTCTCCTTGTAAGACAGGAATTGCAATTTTTTATTTTTTTTTAAAAAACTAAGTCTCTTGCACTGCCATCTTCAAAGCTGCAAATAAAGTATGCCTGTAATCTGTATTCATGTTCAACAAGTTTGTAATGTAATTTCAGTCAGCTGGAAAAGCTGTTTCTTAGGGTTTTTTGAGCAGATGCTCAAAATACAACTTTATTTTCAGTATCTATCTTATTGTAATCTATGTGAAATCGGTATTTTCAGTAGTCCACGATTCTTTGGGAGCCATTTGGTTTCTCTCCTATTTCTAGCTCCTAAGTTGACTTTGAATTTCCCAGTTTGTGTTTTTCTTTACGTAGATCTCTTTCCTTATCACAAGACCAGCAATTTTTCATATGCCTCTTGTTAGCGGAGGAGAGTTTGTAAAGCTTTGAGCAACACTGGGTTTAAGCAAGTTCTAGCAGAGAATCTCTTATAAGAATCAATTCTGAATCTGTGTAATATTAATTCTATTAAGATTATCTAGTGTGGAAGATGAAAATTAGTGACAGCTTTCACCAGATGAACTTTTTAATAAGAACAGCAAGTCTCTCTATTTCAGGTTCTTTGTGAAGGGATAGCCATTACTAAATTGTTTAGCTGGAGTTATGGTATTTTTGTAACTTATTGACCTACTCTTGTCACCTTTTTTCAATTTCTCCTTGCAGTGTATAGAAGATTTCAATATAATATATTTATAAAACAATTCCGCAAGTGGAAAGCAATAGTGTTCCTAGCTAGAATCCAAACAAACTGTTCATTTCATCTTCTGGAAACGGCTGTAGTAATGAAACATTAAATACGCTTTTTTCAGGCTTGCTTTCAAAGACACCTCGCAGATCTTCCCAGCGGACTTCTGAAAAACAGGCCACTCCAAGATCATCCAGTAGAGCTTTGCTTCAGAGCATTCCTTCTTTGCTTCGTAACCCTGAGGATACAGCTGCAAAACAAGCAACACCAGTGCTCAAAGGCTTCCACCCAGCACAGAATTTGAAAATGCATCCATCTCCCACTGGAAAAACTCCCCCACTGGAAGAACTCCCTGGTGATTTTCTTGAACAAAGGTAGACATGTTAAGGCAGCTTTTAATTAACTCTGTACAAAGAATTTTATAGTTTTAACTGAAAGAATTAATATTAATACCCATTAAACGTACCTTCCAATTTGACTGTGATAAAGGTTGCTGAGTCCTTGTGTCTTTTCATTCCCTCAATCAAATATTAAGAGCTTTGCCCAAATGTAATTTTGCTGCTGGGGTAGAAGTTTGTTTGCACCCAGAAAATTCGATATAACTCATCAGTGCCAAACAAGCAAGCGTAATTGCAGAACAAATTATAAGATCATTGGGTAAGTCAAAAGATGATTGAAGGTGATTGAGAAGAATGGAAACATTTTGATCTCTCTTTCTCTCTTTCAGCATTTCTGTAGAACACAGTCCTGTTTCTGGCACAGCAGAGGGAGCTAACGTGAGTCATGCGTGGTTCATTTATGTGCTTTAAATATTTTATTTATTCTTAACAAAAAAAAAAAAAGTTCTTTTTGGTAGCCCCAGACACTTGGATTTCTGATAAAGTCCTCATTGAGGTGTCTTCTGTATTCCTCAGGCTGGTGCTCTTTCCTTCTCAGTAGTAACACAGATAGGGACTGCTGCAGTTTGGGGACCTTGTCTAGCTCTTTAGGGGCTATCTTTTGTTGGCTGCTGTATGCCAACACTTGTCACTTGGACAAGCAATGTTTCTTTAAAGTCCACTACCTGTTTTCTGGTGTGAATTTTTTTTAAATACTCTTGCAGTTGGGTACCATGACAAAAGGCAACAGTAGTATTTAGCTCTCTGAGTCCTCATGCTACTGTTTAAAGGTACAGCAAGAGCAGTCTTGTTAATACAAGTATCGGAGTTCAGAAATCCATGCCCTGAAATGTCTGAGGACTTGGTGACATCCCTATGTTTGAGAAGCCTTAAAAAACAGGAATGTGGCCTCCATAGTTTAGATGGTACTGCGCTACTCAGGGAAAGCTAGTGCTTTGTAGTTAATCACCCTTTAGTGCCTTTCACTGCAAATGGAGTATCTTAATTTTATTTGTTACTGCTTGGATCTGTGCGTGACCACAGCAGTCGTTTCCTCCCCCCGCCTCCCCATATATATTATATATATTTAAAAAATAATAATAATCTTGGTTACTAATTTCTTCTTATGCCTTTTACTTCATCCTTTCCCTATCAAGTGAGAAATTGCTTGTTGGTGATGTTGCTCTCTGGAGAAAACTGTCATAATCTTTAACTTTCAGTATTGCTGATAGGTTTTCCTTGAGGTAAAGTCTCATTAGAGAACATCCTCAGAACGTTTTTGGCACTTTAAGTTATAAATCTTCTTTCATGTGGAAGAACTTCCTTTATTGCTCTCTTAAGAGATTATCAAGCTTACAAGGGTGTTTGGGAAATACTTAATGTGAAATGGATCACTGTGTTAAGCTGCGAGCCTTGTCCTGCCTGTCCTTTGGGCAGTGTCTGGAGTTCAAACCCCACCTCTCCTGGATTGTCTATAAAAACTGCAGATGTAGGGGTTCGGTTTGACATAACAAGTTTCCGTAAACTCGCATCCCTTCGATGTCCCGGCTGCCTTTTCACCTTTGTGCTTTCTGCATCAAAAGCTGACAAACTTCCTTTTATTGCAGGCAAAACAGAAAATAAGAAAGGTTCTTAGCATCGTTGGCGCTGCCTCATGTCTGCCTGATTTCACTTGATGCTTTCCTTTTGGCTCTCTGGGAAGCAAATGCAGAAATTTTAGCTTCTCAGAGGACTAGGAACAGTGAAAATTCCTCTTTTTCAGGTGCTGGAAAATTCTAGCAGTGAATTAAAAGTAATGGAAGGCATGGAAGAGATGGAATTATCTGCTGTAGAACAGCAAGGACAAGATATTGTCATGTGCAGTCCAGAAAAGGAGACCTGCACAGAGACTGACTTTGCTCATTCAGGAAAACCACAGATACATCAGACAGGTGAACACCTTGAAGCTGCTTCGTATTGTTTGTGTGGTATTGCTGCAGTCTTACAATTATTCTAAGTTTTATGATAATCTAAATATTGCTCTTTGAAATCGCTGTCATTGTAGCTTGGTTAATCTGTGTATGCTGTTAACGAAACCTGCTTCAGCTGGTATGGCACGTTGCCCATGAGCAAACAGTGCCCCTCAGATTTTTCTGTATAGTTTCCATGTTATATGTGAAGGAGAAAGCTAATATAAAAGGCTTGAAATAGAAGTAAATACAGACAGTTTAGTGTTTGGTTTGGGTGGTTTTTTGTGTGTTTTTTTTTTTTTTCCCCCAATAAATGCAGAAAGCAATACTGTTTTTCAGCTTTGGCAGCATCAGACTAACCTTTAAAAAATGAAATATTCTTATTTTTCAGATGTTTCATGTAGTGATTTGACACCCACGGGCAAAAATCCTGTTGATACGGTAAGTTGACCTTCAGGTTTATTTGACTAAGACCAATCTATGTGTTCCGGTACTGTTAACCTTTCCTACAGAATCAGTTACTGCAAAAAGTAAATTAAACTCTGTAAGATGTTACCAAGACAGTTCCTATAGCTTACTCTAAATACAAGCCCAAATTCCCTTCTCCCTGCTCGGGCTCATGCTGTTATTCCTTATTGCACATGATGAGTGTAGGATCAATCAAGACATTTTGTAACAGAAGAATGTCTGATTCGTATCAGATTGATCCTTTAAATTATGTTTCTGGTGGATTTCTTAGTAAATATTTACTGACATAATGAATGGCCCGGTCTTCTCCTTCCACTTCCTTGGAGTTTTCTAGGTCTGTCCCATCCCTTTGTTCTTACAGCTGTATCTTTCAGAGCTGGAAGTAAGATTCAACAGGGAGAAGCAGGTGTGCAAGAACTTGCAAATTGTTAAAAGAACTGGGGTGTGCAGTTTCTTTGGTCTCATGTGAAAAGTCGTCTTTAAAATATGGATTACTGCTTGAAATGGACCACAGATTCACTTCTTATTTTATGTTTGGAAACAAGCTTGCAAAATTTCTTGTAGGAAAGTCATGGTACTCACAGCAGTACATGATTTTGAACAGCGGCTCTTGCTTTGCAACAGTGTCGTGTATAGGCAAGCACATCTTAACATACTCTGTACATCTACGGAATCTCTGCAGGTTTCAGATCTGCCTGACAGAGTGGTGCTTTGCTTATTCCAATGCCGCCATGTGCCCACAGTGCTGAGTGAGAGGCAAGAGAATGGCGTGCTCCTCCGGTTCCCTTGTCAAAAGCATTTTCTGCTAGTTTTTTGTCCCATGATATTTCAGCGGCCTCTGAAGTAGGCAGGCGCCTGACATACATGGGTGAGCATGTCAGTAACCGCTGTTGGTCTGGTGTTTATACAGATGTCATTAGAGAAAGGGGAATTTGCTTCTTAGCTTATTTCTTGTCTCATTGCAGTGGTGTTTTGCAGAGCAGTTAATTGTTCCTCAGACACTTACTTCCTGCTCTGTTTTCTCCCGCAGCCAATGCTGGATGCTGAGCTTCCCTTCACTCCCGTCAAGAGCCAAGCCCAGAAGTTTGCAGCAGCTGAAGCATTCAGTGACCTTATTGTATTTTCTCCCCTTTCACCCTCTGGGGAAAAATGAAGAGTGACTGGAAATTCAAAGTGTGTAATATATTAACAAAAAAAAAAAGCCCAGAGAGAATATCTGGAATACGCTCTGCTACTTTTGAACTGTGTTCTGAGTGAATGAATACCTGTAGTATTTTGTAGTAGAACTTATTAAAATATTTTGTAAGGTTTTACGGTGCAGTCATTCATTATGCACTGTAAGTACCGCTCTATATTAGTAGTGGAGTGTTTGGTTTTACCTGCTGTATCTGATGATTGCATGTTCTTACTACAACCTGAAATATTTTTATTTTTGTATAATTTCATGTACTTCCTGTCTACTTTGAGTTGTAAAACTATTAATCTTTAAGCTTTTCTGTCCTGGCCTTACTTACCTCGTGAATTATGATTACTATAACGAGATGCCTATCAGACTAGCTTTACCTCTGCCCTATTTCTGATGCGAGGGCACCTTCGGGGTGGGGGGGGAGACTCAGCCTGTTGCCCCCCCCCCCCCGAAGCGCTGTTCCATACTCCGTCGCTGTTGGGAGGGGACTGTTACACCCCCCCTTGGGCTCCAGTGTTCTGTGCATTAACAACTCTGCGTGGTGCGCAGCTGCAGCAGGGTTTGATGCGTGCAAATTCTTTCCCGTGGGAGCCTTCCCTGTCTTTAACAACCACTTGCTTTGTAATAGCAGAAGCTATCTCCGAACAAGGATTTCGGAGTCGGATGCTGTCTTTTCCTGGCAGTGTATTAAAATAGGCATTGGTTATTATTTCCTTTAAGGACACAGTTATCTATTGAATACCTTAAGTACCTTCAAGCCAAAAACCTATTTTCTCATTGCTTTTTCATGCGAGAATCTCTCACCCTCTTTCTCTGACCACTTGACGCGTTAACCTCAGCCTCTTCTCGCATCTTGTTCCTCTGCATTCTCTTACTGGAACTGTAATATATTTCAGCGTATGGAGCATGCCAGTTATTATATATATACTCTATATTTGAGTAGTGGTATTAGAGTACCTCCAGTTGTTATATTTTTAACAAGTACCTGACTGGGCGGCTTCTTGTAATGGTGACCTTCGTGTAACGGGCACATTCTTCCACTACCCTTTATTTTAAACCAGGCAAAGGTAATTCAAATCCCTCAGCAGAAGGCGTTGTCACTACAGCTGGGGGAGCTCATCAGACTTAAGTTTTAACCTGGAAACTGTGTACTGGTTACACTGAAATAAATAGAGGAAGCTAATGTGACTTGGTGTTACTTGTGCTGGAATCAACTTTCTTCGTTACCAAACTCCAGTTACATGGATAGTTTCAAACCGATAGCTCTTAGTGACTCGCCTGCTCTGTTCAGCCTTCAACTCTGTGCGATAAATAATAGTTAACGAGGGATTTCTGACATGTAACATGGGTTTAAATATTTATGTCAGCGGTGTGCTGATCTAAGCTACTGCATCTGCTGGAAATTTCAACACTCTGCTTGTTGGAACTTGGCATCCCCCAGTATAAATGAAGCGACTGTTATAAAAGAGTATGAGCCACGTCAAAGAGATGCTGTTGCGCTGTTCTTGTTTTGCAGACAAGACCAGGAGAATGACTCACAGCGAAGGGAACATACTTTTATTTTTTTTTTTACTTTTTTACCAGCCTGACTCATGAGGTGAACTTGCCAATAAACCTCCCCACCCTTGAAACCGGTCTTGACTCACACAGGAGCGATAAGCGGAGAGAAGCACAAGGCTCGTGACCTGTTCCATGGAGTATGTAACACCTGTATAAATTGGATCTCCCTCAGGAGGGGAAGTGTGTTCAGGACATGCTGATTTGGGCCACCAAATGGGCAGAAAGGGCCTTTGAAATAAAGGAGAGGGGTGACTTTTCTAGCCACGGTCTGGGGGAAGAGGTTTTACTTCCTCCAGCTTCTCACAGGCTCTTGTTTTCCCTGTTATCCAGTGTTTCCTAGAGGACAACTCCAGTGCGGTGACGCTTCTGTGAGTTATGCACAACCAATTCGCAGCCTGACCGTGCTCCTTCTCCTCCCCGGGGGGGTGAACTTAAGTCCTTTGCTTGTGCTATTTTGATTCTCTTAGTGAAAAAGGAATAACTGCTCTACCTAGCAGAGCAACCGAGGCTAAAAATGCCAAGTTCCTGACTGCTACTTCGAGAAGATGGGGTTGAAGGTTGCTGCCCTAGTTCGCAGTACCGGCAGCAGTACGCCACAGGCTGCTTTGCCCAGTGCGCCTCTCCGTGCAAATCCAACGGCTCCTAGTCATCATCCTTCGACAAGGAGATTCTCTACAGCAAGAATTCAGCCAAGTCCGCATGTGAACTCAGCTTGCTGGAGGATGTCGTGGCTTTTGAGATCTTACTGAAAACAAATTTGTCTTGTTGAAAGTATGTTTTATTACCTCAAAGTACTCCTGTGAGAACGCACTTCTGTTACAGCCACATTAAGAGCGTGCAGTTTGCATTAAAATGACACGGCCATCGTTAGATCATGGTCGGTGTGACGCTGGTGAGGGTGACGTCCCCAGCAACGCACAGTTTGGTGATCTCATTCAGCTTCTTCTCGCGGAAGCTGTACTGCAGCAAGTGAGCGTCGTCGACCGCTACCTTGAAGTGATCCACCTCACAAAGGATCTGGAGCTGGAATACAAACCCCCAGAAGATAACCATCGGATTTGTTCTGGGAAGACGTTTTAAGCCCCGCGTTCGAGCAGGCTGGCACTGGCCAAAGGCTGCCTCCAGCTGAGTCCAGCCCGGTGGCATGTGGACAAGCTGGCGCAGCAACTCCCAGCTGCAAACACACGGGTGACCTCTGCCTTCCCCAAAGCCCGGCTCTACTCTTTCTCCTTCGTCTTTTAGCCCACGGTTTCTGCTTCCTCGTGACTGTGACAGCGCTTTCAAGAAGCAGTGCCCCCCGGTTCACGCAGCGAGACCGTCGTTCCCACCAAACGTGAACATATTTTGCAGGGGAAGAAAAAAGCTTGTGGAGAGAACGTGGCTGCTAACGGGGAAAATGCGGTATAGAAACCTGCCCAACCACTGCACTTGCGGTGTAAATAAGGAGGGTTTAATAATAAACGGGAATAACAGAAGTGGAGAGATGTCATAGCCCGGGCAGCTGGACCTGCGGGAAGGGGTGAGAAGCGCGGGGAAGGTGCGGTAGGACCTGCTGTGCTGGAAGCCCCAAAAGCACCTCCGGGACCCGATTCCTGTGTAAAAGCATCAAGGTCCTAATAGCGAGTCTCGTTACGCAGCCCTGACCGACCCCCCGCAGTGCAGGTGCTGTTGGCACATTAGGACTGAGTTTTGGGGGGGGGGAGGGGGGGTTGTTACCTTGAAGGGTTTTCCAGCTTCAAATGGAAACCGAGGAGCTGTCCTCTCCTCCTTTCCCCAGTTATTCTGGAACATCGAATTACACACGATGACTTTCCTGTTCTCTTCCTTGAAGCGGGGATTGAAGTGGAAGGCGATGTCATTCCCTTTCTTGAAATCCAATGAAAACCTGCAAAAATACCCCACAGACCCTGTTAGGCAAAGATAGGGCATTTACACACTTATTTAGTGTAATATTTGATTTTACACCAGGCAGGTGTTATTCAGGAATGGAAAGCAAATTCCAGGCTGCTATCCAGCAGATCCCGAACCCTGTGGACCCCCCACCCACCCTCCCTCTGTGCTGGATGCCCCCGGTACCTGTTGGGGTTGGGGTTGACAGTCCCCGTGATGGTTATGAGCATCCGCGGGATGAGTCCTGCCTGCAGGGGCAGCTCAAAGGGAACTTTCTGGAAGATGACAGGGATTTGGTGTTAGCAAAAAAAGCAGGTCAAAAGCCATATGGACACGGAATCACAGAATCTCATAGACTGGAAAAGCCCTGTAAGATCATCTAGTCCAATGATTAACCTAACACTGACAAGCTCACCACTAAACCATGTCCCTCAGCACTCTATCTACATGACCCTTAAACACCTCCAGGGATGGGGACTCCACCACTACCCTGGGTAACGCGTTCCAATGCCTGATGACCCCTTCAGTAAAGAAATTCTTCCTGATACCCAATCTGAACTTCCCTTGGCACAACCTGAAGCCATTTTCTCTTGTTCTATCCCGTTACTTGACAGAAGAGGTCAACTCCCACCTCTCTGCAACCTCCTTTCAGGTAGTTGTAGAGAGCGATAAGGTCTCCCTTCAGCCTCCTTTTCTCCAGGCTGAGCAACCCCAGTTCCCTCAGCCGCTCCTCATAAGACATGTGCTCCAGACCCTTCACCAGTTTCATTGTCCTTCTTTGGCCACGCTCCAGCGCCTCAACGTCCTTCTTGTGGTGAGGGGCCCAAAACTGAACACAGTACTCAAGATGGGGCCTCACCAGTGCCGAGTACAGGGGTAAACAGACGTGGGCTGGGTCTCAGTGTGACAACAGCCCCGTGACACAGTGACACCCATGCCAACACCCCCAACCCCCCCCAAGGACAACCAGCCCCAGGTCCCTCCTGTGGCCAAGCAAAGTCAGGCAGTGGAGACACAGAAACCCTTACAATATGATGTGTGGCCAGCAGGTCAAAGGAGGGGATTCTGCCCCTCTACTCCACTCTCCTGAGACCCCACCTGGAGCACTGCATCCAGCTCTGGAGTCCCCAACATAAGAAGGACGTAGACCTACTGGAGCATGTCCAGAGGAGAGCCATGAGGATAATCGAAGGGCTGGAGCACCTCTCCTATGAGGAGAGGCTGAGAGAGTTGGGGCTGTTCAGCCTGGAGAAGAGAAGGCTCCGGGGAGATCTTATTGTGGCCTTCCAGTACCTAAAGGGAACCTACAGGAGAGCTGGGGAAGGGCTTTTTACTGGGGCATGTAGCGATCGGACGAGGGGGAATGGCTTTAAACTGGAAGAGGGCAGGTTCAGATTGAACATTAGGAAGAAGTTTTTCACTGTGAGGGTGGTGAGGCACTGGCCCAGGTTGCCCAGAGAGGTTGTTGAGGCCCCATCCCTGGAGGTGTTCAAGGCCAGGCTGGACGTGGCCTTGGGCAACCTGGCCTGGTGGGAGGTGTCCCTGCCCATGGCAGGGGGGTTGGAACTCGATGATCTTCAAGGTCCCTTCCAACCTAAACTATTCTATGATTCTATGATGGAGCCCTTACCAAGGGAGCAGCCGGTCCCCCCTGCGGAGGGGGGGGCCCAAATCCAGGGCCACTGGGAGGTTGTCCTGGGGCAGGATACGGCCCTGGTCCTGCTGGTGCTCCCGGATACGGTCCCTGTCCTGCTGGTCCTCCAGGAAACGTCCCTGGTGCTCCAGGATATGGTCCCGGTGCTCCAGGGTATGGCCCCGGTGCTCCAGGGTATGGTCCCGGTGCTCCAGGATAGGTGCCCGGTGCCGGTGGTGAGCCAGGATAGGTCCCCGGAGGACCGGGGTACGCCGGGAACGCCCCAGGAGCCGGCGGCTGGTTCCCCCAGGAGGGCCAGCCTTGGGGTGGGGGGGCAGAGGGGTTGGGGTTGTTGCTGGCGGGCAGTGCATCGGATAACTGGGGAGAGAGGGGAGAAGAGGAGGGTTAGGTGGGTGGCATTGATCCTGGGGTCAGGCTGAGTCCCCCAACACCCATCTTTGGTCGCCTACAGCGTGTGCCGAGAGCTCAACTGCTCCCCAGCAGCGGGGGGGTGGGGAGGTATGAGTGCCCGGGCTGAAGTTTCCAGAAAATCAGTAAGTGCCGATGCAACTGGAGTGGATTTGGGGAGTTACGCAGGTTGGCGAAGCCGTGCTCCCACCCCCACCGAAGGTCCCCGCTCTAAGACAATCGAACAATCACAGCCCCCATGGTTTGTTTTTTTTTTTTTTTTTAAATAAAGCCATACTTACAGAGAAACCGTTTGACATTTTTCCTAAAACAAAAAGACAAAGGATGCTTAAGTCATTTTTGAACGTACACCATCCAAAAAATAGAGATTTTTGAGAAAAGTTACAGTTTACAGTGGCAACGGGCTGGAAATCGGTAAGTCCCCGTCACGTACCTGCCAGGCAGAGCCGACAGCTCCGGTACGGCAGAACAAACCCTCGTCTGATACCTGCGGGAGAAATTGAGGGTCACGAACAGCCCGAATGGCGCCAAGTGGGAATCCAGCCCAAACACCCCCCGGGTGAAATCGGCCGCTGTGGGGTTCATGTTGGTGCAATGCCAGCGTTGACCTTACAACATTCCTGGTGCCAAGTGGAGAGGGGACACCGGACCGCGGGGACCTGGTGCTGCTCTGCCCCAAGAGCTCTGGGCTCCCTACAGCCTCTCGATGGGTTTTCAGCGGGTTTTTGCTCTTTTTGCTCACAGGGAAGCACCGCATGTCATCACCAACCATGTGAGCACCCTCATCCTCCGAGAAGCACGGCTCAGTGTGGAGCTCTGCACTTCATATACCCTCCCCCCCCCCCCAAAAAAAAATGCCTGTGACAGGTCTGCTGTGCTCAGGCGTCAGGAAGATTTATTCCAGCCTCAAAACACTTTTTACAAAGGAAAAAAAAACCCAAAACCAACTATAAGAACAGCGCGGTGAGCTCTTCTTTCTGCCTGCAGCACACACACAGCCACCTCCCTGCCCCGGCTGCGGGGTTCCGGGTGACACCCACACCCACGCAGCGGTTCTGTCCCACACGCCGGCTGGCGTTACTCACTTCCCTATCCCCGAGAAGATTTCAATAAAAAAAAACCCAAAAAACCACAAACAAATAAAATCCCTGAGTTTCGGGGGGGGGGGTCGCAGCAGCGAACACGAGCTGCACAAGGGGGCCACAAAACCATCAGAGCACGTCGGGGGACACGCGGCCACCCCACGACACGTAGGACGGACGCTTGCAGCGAGCCTGGAAAGGTGGGAGAAGGGTGGCACCCGTGGGTGGAGGTCCCTTTTCTCCCCCCCGACACGTCCCTGCTCGCCCCACGTGGGCCGGAGGGCACCGCCGGAGGGATGCCGGTGCCACCGGCCACCCCGGGCCAGCGGATAAAAGCTGCTTTGCAAGTTTTATGAGTCCACAGCGAGCGGCTCTGCTGAGGCAGGGCCAAACGCCGCAGACCCGCCGGCGTGCAGGAATAGCCGCGGCCCGGAGCTGGATTCCTCCCATCAATGAGAGCATTCATAAAAGAGGGAAAGGAAAAAAAAAAACAAAAAAAAAAAAACCCCAAAAAAAAGGGAGAGAGGCAGAAACGAGGAAAGAAAAGGAAAATTCCAAATTGAAAACAGAGAAGGAAAATTGTCTTTGAAAGAAATATTCGAATGCACAAAGGTCACGGCAAACCTGGCTGCCTTAAGGAATAACAACACCCCCCCCCCCCCAGAAGTTTTCACAAGCAACAAACCTTCATCCACCTGCGCCCGCGTGATTTTTAAGCCAATCTCTCAACCAGCATCCAAAAGCCCAGATTGGGTGAGCAGCCTGCGTTTCGCAAAGCTTTTATTTGCCTTCTGGGGTATTTTTAAGGCTTTGCCGTTTGTTTGCAGGGTGAAGCCGAGGGTGCGCACGCAGCTCCTGCAGCTTCCCCGGGGCCACGTCCAGCCGGGTCGGCTTTGGTGGAGCCACAGGTAAGTGGCTGCCGACGGCTTGTGGTGCTCCGGCGAGGGGCAACGTCTGCTCCCACAAGGCACAGCCAAGGGACAACCCCGAATCTTCACCCTGGAGTAATTTTGCTCCCTTGCACGGGTTTTTTTAGTGCCTCAGCCCCGGTGGGACAGTGTGGCCGGAGTCTCCCCGCGGGTACTGCGATGACTGACTTGATATTTGTAACCAAAGTCTTGAAAAAAACCCCACTATTCCTGGTGTCACCAAGCTTGGAGCCTGGTGGTCACCCCGTCCTCTCTCTGTCACTGCAGTGTTGTAGCTCTGGGACATGTCCCCCTCTGGAAATGCTCCAGTGGGTGACCTGCCGGGTGCCGGGCTGTCACGGGCGTGGGAAGGGGTTTTCTCCCACCCACAGCCCCGGGCAGCTCTGCTCTTCAGTGGCACCTCCACGGGGCATTGCCAACCCCATTTGGGCTGCCAAACTTGAACTCCCTTCATCTCTCCCCGGCAGCTCTCCGAGCTCTCACCGACCCGACGGAGGATCGGCTGCGGGGAACACCCCAGGGCAGACGTCTATAAAGCACCCCAAGTATTTCCTACATTCACGCAAAGTGGAAAAACTTCTGTTCGGTAAAGAAATAGAAGTTTTCTTCCCCTCGGCGCTATTTCTGCAGTGACTTTCCGGGACGTCTCCAGCCTCCCGCGCACCGACGCTCACTCCCAGCCCTCCGCGTGGTTTTTGGGGCACGGGCAGGGCTACCCTGGCACCCTGCGAGTTACAAACAGCCTTATAGCTCCTGAATATTCACCCTAAAGCCAGCGAGTGCCTTATATACGGTCCGGCTGCTGTTATTAACCGCAGAGCCCGCGGCACAGCTGCCCTGGGAGTGCGTCCCACCTCCCGCTCCCACCCAGAAGGGGATGAGCGCAGCCTTAACCTTCCCTTTGCAAGGAAATATGGGCCTTATCCCCCCCTGCTCCCACTCGGGACCCCCCACGGGTGATGCGCTGTGGGGACGAGCCCACCCTTAATTAACCCTTTCTTGGCGAGGCAATACGTGCCCTAACCCCACTGTTGCTCCCCCTGCTCCCACTCGGGACCCTCGTGGGTGGCTGCATCCACTCACCTACGGTGCGGCGGCTCTCGACGGCGGCTCCTGGGACTGGGAACCCACGGGAACAGGGTGGCCCGGACACGGCAGCGGGGACCCCGCCTGCTCGGGGCGGGGACGGGGCGGGAACTTCGAGGATGCTCCGGGAGCTGCCGCCCACGGGGATCCCGGGGGATGCTCCGGGAGAGGCAGCGGGGGGGGGCGGGGACGGACCTCGGGGATGCTGCGGGAGATGCAGCTCGGGGGGATTCCCGGGGGGATCCCCCCTCGGCTGGAAAAGTCACTAGCAGCACAAAGAACATCATTTTCTTTCCCTTTATTAAGTGGTGACGCCACCCAGGGGCAAAACTACACGGGGAAAAATTTGGGCTTCTCATGTTTTATGTCTCGAGTTGGGTCTATGTCCACGCTCTGGGGCTTTTTCCACGCTTCAGAGGTTTTCTTTTTCCCCAGAAGCTCAGTAAAATACAAATTTGCTTTTAAATTTTAAACGTCTTCTGCTTCTGTCCGGAGGCTGCCAAGAAAAAAAAAAAAAAAAAGCTGAAAACTTTGGTTTCCACCCGCTGCAGCAAGGACTGGCGCTGGAAAGCTGTTAGCGGCAGCTACAATTTCAACAAGCGCAGTACTAATGCAGGTTAAGGGTGAATCATCTCCTGATGCTCAGCTGGCTTCACAGCTTAAAGCAACAGAGAAGAAAAAGGCAAGATTTAAGGCTGAAAGTCTGATCTGCTGTATGGTGCTGCTGGGAGAGGAGAGGAGAGAGGAGAGGAGAGGAGAGGAGAGGAGAGGAGAGGAGAGGAGAGGAGAGGAGAGGAGAGGAGAGGAGAGGAGAGGAGAGGAGAGGAGAGGAGAGGAGAGGAGAGGAGAGGAGAGGAGAGGAGAGAAGAGAAGAGAAGAGAAGAGAAGAGAAGAGAAGAGAAGAGAAGAGAAGAGAAGAGAAGAGAAGAGAAGAGAAGAGAAGAGAAGAGAAGAGAAGAGAAGAGAAGAGAAGAGAAGAGAAGAGATTATTTCAGTTGGAAGGAACCAACAATGATCATAGAATCATAGAACCATGGAATGGTTTAGGTTGGAAGAGACCTTAAAGATCACCCAGTTCCAGCACCCTGCCATGGGCAGAGACACCTCCCACCAGCTCCAAGCCCCGTCCAACCTGGCCTTGAACACCTCCAGGGATGGGGCAGCCACAGCTTCTCTGGGCAACCTGCACCAGGGGCTCACCACCCTCAGAATGAAAAATTTCTTCCTAATATCTCATCTAAATCTGTCTTCTTCCAGTTTGAAGCTATTCCCCCTTGTCCTATCTTCTATTGGATCATCTCTTCCAAATGCCTAACCACTTCAGGGCTGACCAAAGGGACACACATTTTAATTGGTATCATTAAAGACATAAACTACTTCTTTAGGGCAGTGGCTGAACTAAAGGGTGCCGCTGATACTGAAAAAAAAGGCAAAATCTGTTGAGTTAGGTTTGAATGAATTTTAGTATAATTCCTTCCAGTTCATCTCTGCTTCTCTAAACTGGGAGTGCAGCTTCACTTGTGTTTCACAGCATCCAAACCTCACCGCACTAAATAGACACTGCTGTACCTTTGGGGATGTTTTAGGGCAAAGGGACCTGGAGAAGATTTAAACCAGTAAAGGTAAAGAATCCCTGGCACGTTGCGTGAGTATCTGCAGCTTCCCGGGTCTGTGACACAAGTGGAAAGAGATCGCTGCTTTTCATAACACTTCAAGTCCTTCCTCCAGCGTTGTTCTAAAACACGGCCTTTCTGGGAGTGTATTAATGAATAGGTGCACATGTTCATAAAGCTGATTAAAGTGACATGCACTAAGTGTTTTCTAAGCAGGTACCGGTGACTTCTGCCTTCCCAGATAAGGCTGTATGAACTCATTTGTGCACCGCTTTTTCCCTTCCTCCCTAAGACTCCTCCCAAAATGTCTTTGGCAAGACCTATTTTCATTAAAAACCTGTATTGCCATTCTCAGGATTACACTCGAAGGCTCCAAACATTTACCGAAGAGGTCTGCCTGGTTTTTTCCAGCTCCAGTGCCACCAGCTTTGTGCTTCCAGCACGGTGTTAAAAAAAATGCTTGACCAAAATGGAAAATACAAATCAAAACCCGAGCGAATTTCTTCACTTCAGTAAACCAAGGAGCAAGCGAGGACGATGACTGAGCATCCCTCCAGCGCTCACGGGGTGGGTGCCGAGAGCCCTTTGCACGCAGAGCCACTAAACGGCCACATTCTTCTTTGCTCCGTCTGAGTCACGGCGTTGTGACTCACACGGTCACGCACGCAGGAGCGGTGGCTGCGGGTTCGGAGCTTTGTCTCCTGGCAATGGAGAGCAGAGAGCGGCTGGGTTTCCTGCCGGAGCACCAAGCCAGGAGGGCAGCGCAGGAAGGCACCGGCTCTGCAGGAGACCTCACGTCTCTCGTCGGAGCCATCACGGTCTCTTGCCCGCAGCGTTGCAACGCCCGGTGATGCGTGGCCGGGCAAGAGCGGATGAAAAAATAGTTGTCTCCCAAAAGTAGGCACAGATTTGTTGGTTTTTTTTTTTTTTTTTTTTTCTTTCAGCTCTCATACACATCCAATTTGCTTTAGAGACTCTTAATGTAACAGGTACAGGGTGCAATTTAAAGCCCCGAAGTGCAAACCCAAGGGGTGGGAGAGACAGAATCACAGAATCACAGAATGCTCAGGGTTGGAAGTGACCTTTGGAGATCATCACGTCCAACCCCCCCGCCAGAGTAGGGTCACCTACAGCAGTGGCACAGGATGGTGTCCAGGCGGGTTTGGAATGGTTCCAGAGTGGGAGACTGCCCCACCTCTGGGCAGCTGTGCCAGTGCTCTGCCGCCCGCACAGGAAAGAAGTTCCTCCTCATGTTTAGATGGAACTTCCTATGGCCAAGTTTGTGCCCGTTACCTCTTGTCCTATCACTGGGCACCACTGAAAAAAGACTGTTCCCATCCCCCTGGCACCTTCCCTTTAAGTATTTGTAAGCATTGATAAGATCCCCCCTGTCTTCTTTTCTCTAGACTAAAGAGCCCCAAGTTCCTCAGCCTTTCCTCATAAGAGAGATGTTCCAATCCCCTCATCATCTTTGTAGCCCTTTGCTGGCCCCTCTCCAGCAGTTCCCTGTCCTTCTTGAACTGGGGAGCCCAGAACCGGACACAGTACTCCAGATGTGGCCTCACCAGGGCAGAGTAGAGGGGAAGGATGACCTCCCTCCACCTGCTGGCCACACTCTTCTTGATGCACCCCAGGATGCCATTGGCCCTCTTGGCCGCCAGGGCACATTGCTGGCTCATGGTCATCCTGTTGTCCCCCAGGACTCCCAGGTCCCTTTCCACAGAGCTGCTCTCCAGGAGGTCAGCCCCCAACCTGTGCTGGTGCAGGGGGTTATTCCTCCCCAGTAGCAGCACCCTGCCTTTCCCCAGCTCAGTTCCACAACGGGCTCAGGGTCGGTCCAGGACGGGGAGGAACTCACCCACCAACTGTGGGTTCCCAAGACACTCAGGCACTGTACATTACTAAACCTTTTCCTCTAGCAATAACCTTTGACAGGCTGCTCTGCAATAATTCCCAAGTGCCACCGAGTGCTGGTGATTGCCTGCCATTGTGTCACAGCCATGTTTATCATTGGGTTAATTAACTACATACTACAGTAGTTTAAAAGAAGCCATTTCAGCTGAAGAACAGCACAAGACTGAGCAGATAAAAAAATGTAATTAATGGAGACTGGCTGCCAGAAGCCAGGAGAGTGAGCAGAGGCGATGGGAGAGCAGGAGGCTGGAGCGGCGGCCACCTCGTGCCACCACAGGGCAGGGACCGGAGGAGGTGGCCGGCTGTGTCGCACCAGCGGCTCAGGCAGCCCCTGTCCTCTGCTGGAGAGAGGCAGGAGGATGCCGAATTCAGCTGCTTAATAAGGCTTGAGGGTTGGTTTGTTTTGAAGAACAGTTTAAAAAATATATGTATACCTTTTTATACATAATATAAATACATACATGTAAATATTTATCTGCTGGACTTGTTGGAGCAGGGCCAGAGGAGGCCATGAAGATGACCCAAGGGCTGAAGCCCCTCTGCTGGGAGGACAGGCTGAGAGAGTTGGGGGTGTTCAGCCTGGAGAAGAGAAGGCTCTGGGGAGACCTTAGAGCCCCTTCCAGTGCCTAAAGGGGCTCCAGGAGAGCTGGGGAGGGACTCTGGATCAGGGAGGGGAGCGACAGGACGAGGGGGAACGGTTTTAAACTGGAAAAGGGGAGATTTAGATGAGATATGAGGAAGAAATGTTTCACTGTGCGGGCGGTGAGCCCCTGGCGCAGGTTGCCCAGAGAAGCTGTGGCTGCCCCATCCCTGGAGGTGTTCAAGGCCAGGTTGGACGGGGCTTGGAGCAACCTGGGCTGGGGGGAGGTGTCCCTGCCCGGGGCAGGGGGGTTGGAACTGGGTGATCTTGAAGGTCCCTTCCAACCTAAACCATTCTATGATTCTATGATACACACACATAAAAAAAAAATATAGAGAGAAATTACAGTTTGCAATTACAACTCAGAATTGTCAACCCAGTATCCTTTACTCTACGCTGACTTACATCAGGAGTTTAAGTCCTCTGCATCTTCTGTTCTTGTGGATACTGAGTCTCCCAGAGGCAAAAGACCCCACCCCAATGGGTGATCTCTCTCTACAAAGTCCAATAACTTTAAAGCAGTAATTTCAAACCGCTTATTGGAAATTAACAGAAAGCTGCTTCCCTCTTGTCTTCT
The DNA here is from genome assembly GCF_965231255.1 of Vanellus vanellus. NCBI lineage: Eukaryota > Metazoa > Chordata > Aves > Charadriiformes > Charadriidae > Vanellus > Vanellus vanellus. The sequence goes on from NC_138911.1 coordinate 68,366,981, forward strand.
TGACAGTAAATTAACGGGAAGGAAATGAATCTAGAGGGCAAGAAGGTTGATGGCATGAGGCATCCGCTCCCCTTTGCAAAGGAGAACAGCGCACACTCACGCGGTGATTTTATCAGTCTCGTGATTTCTGTAGCCCGACTGGTGCGTGGAGTGGGCAGCAACCACCACGTGCAACGTTTGGGCTGCAGATCTACCCCCGGGGCCGTGCTCGGCTCAATCCCAAGGGGCTAAATTCAACCCTCATCTCTCCTTCCTCCTCCGTGCAACCTCCCAGGCTGGGGAACGGGAACCGCCGCAACGTCACCTCCTTCCTCAAGTCACAGGAATGGGATCCTGAGTGCCACAGCCGCCTTTGCGGAGCCCCCGGCTGCGCCTCCCCCGAGGTGTCACTGCCGTTGCAGCCCTGCAATGCAATAAAAAAGGGCAGCGCAGCGAAAGCAGGCAACGGGACTGCCTTCCACAGCCTTTCAGGCTTCTGCGGTGTCCTCCCAGGACTTCAGAAAAACCGCCTCCTGCGGAGAATCAGCCAGCCCCGCTCCTCCTCCTCCATCCTCATCCAGCCCTTTTTGGGGAGATGGCTCACTCAAGAGCTCCCTTGGCCGCATTACTCACCACCACCACCCCCATCACCCCACTCTAGCGCTGGTGGAAAATTCAATGCAGAGGAACGTTGAGAACTTCAACAACTCCAGTTGGATGGTAAAGCAAGCAAAAGCAGCGGACACAGAGCACGGATGCTCGCAGCACCATCCCTGCTGCTCTCGTGTACCTTCACAAGCACCAGCAAGACTGGACTCGCTGTCTTTGTCCTGTAGCAGCTCCCTTTTATTCTCTCTTTATAAAGCACAAAGCAAAACCCCCGCCTTTGCACCTTCCTTCTCCTAGAATCATAGAATCATAGAATCAGTGAGGTTGGAAGGGACCTTTAAGATCATCAAGTCCAACCATTAACCTACCCTGATAAAAACACCACCACTCCTAAACCATGTCCCTAAGCACCTCATCTACCCTTTTCTTAAACACCTCCAGGGATGGTGAATCCACCACCTCTCTGGGCAGCTTATTCCAATGTTTAATAACCCTTTCAGTGAAAAAATGCTTCCTAATATCCAATCTAAACCTGCCCTGACATAACTTGAACCCATTTCCTCTTGTCCTATCACTTGTCACCAGGGAGAAGAGGTCAGCTCCCATCTCTCTAAAACCTCCTTTCAGGTAGTTGTAGAGGGTGATAAGGTCTCCCCTCAGCCTCCTCTTCTCCAGGCTAAACAACCCCAGATCCCTCAGTCGTTCCTCATAAGGTTTGTCCTCCAGACCCTTCACCAGCTTTGTAGCCCTTCTCTGGACACGCTCCAACACCTCAATGTCCTTCTTGTAGTGAGGGGCCCAAAACTGAACACAGTACTCGAGGTGAGGCCTCACCAGTGCCGAGTACAGGGGGATGATTACTTCCCTAGTCCGGCTCACCACACTATTCCTGATGCAGGCCAGGATGCTGTTGGCCTTCTTGGCTGCCTGGGCACACTGCTGGCTCATGCTCAGCCGGCTGTCCACCAACACCCCCAGGTCCTTTTCTGCCAGGCAGCTTTCCAGCCACTCCGCCCCCAGTCTGTAGCGCTGCATGGGGTTGTTGTGACCCAAGTGCAGGACCCGACACTTGGCCTTGTTGAACCTCAGAAAAGACAGCACTGGTGCGAAAGCGCAGCTCCTCCGGTTCCCTCCTGCTCCGACAGTGCCGGGAGAGCGGTAAGTCCACCTCCAGAAAGCTTCGCACAGCTTCTACCACCAGTGCTGTAGATGAGCGAAACCGCGCTAGTTTGAAGCTTTTATATTATTGAAGATGAATAAATGAGAAGCACTTTGCACTTAACGGGCCGGTCTGAGCACGAAGTTGCTTTCTGATCCTTAAACGAGTCCCGTAGCAATTTGTGTCAATAGAGATTTACAGAAGTCCTCAAACCTCCCCTGGCTTCAAACTTAATAGTAACTACCTCCTCTGCCGCACCAAGCGCTGCGCAGCACGCCTTGGTCCTTTGTCCCAACGTTATGAAATAACTGGGTTGGAAATCCCTACAGGGATCCCAAACGCCTGTGCAGATGGGGTGAAAGACCCCCATGGCTTCTTGCCATCAAAAAGATGAGGTCCTGGTGCTTTTCTTGGCCCTGTTCTGTGCTTGCCCAAACATGCAGCCAACTCATTCAACCTTACAGAAAGCTAATCCAGCCTAAAAAGCCGAAAGGGAGAGTGTTGTCTTGCAGGAGTGGGTTGAATCAGTCCAAGCCCACCCCCACCAAAGCCAGGGTGGGACACCTGGTGTCACCAGGAGATCCAGGAGGAGGCAGGTGGAGGACTCAGGTAGCCAACCTGACCCTGGGGGCTTCTTGCCCCTAGCTGGCCCAGGCACAGGTTTGCCACGGGAAAGATGCTCGGTAAGGAGAGTAAAAGCCCCGTGTGACACCACCACACCGAACATGTGGAAAGGGAAGGTGAAGGCCAAAGAAAGACAGGACAGTTCAGCCTGATCCAGCAGAAAGGCAGCTGCAATGCCAACCACGCTGAAGAGTTCACTTCAAAATAACTTTATTGCAATAGCAATCATAGAATCGTTTAGGTTGGAAAAGACCTTGAAAATCATCGAGTCCAACCGCAGTGGGTGGCTTTTACCAGAGCGCAGGAAACCAGAGGAGGTGGGAAAGTCCCAGGCAGGTTAGCAGAATTCCCTTCTCTGCTGCACCGCTTTTGAGACTAGATTTGTGCCGAGCACATTCTCCTGTGAAACCGTACACTAAACAGAATTAAATCTCATGTATGTGTTTGTGTTCTTCCTGTAGAAGTCAAACCTAACGCAGTCGGTGCAAGGATGCAAGTGATAACGCCGTCTCCCAAACAGCACTGTAAGTCACTCAAATGTTGTTGCTTTTCCCCATTTTTTTATCAAGTTCAATGTTAAAAATAATCAAACCAGACTCGGCCTTCCCTGCCAGGGAGGATTGGCGAGGAGAGAGCAGCCAGGGGGACTCAGAGCAGCACCGCTGCCCTCTGCTGATGGCAGCAGGACACTGGAGCTGCAGCCACCAGCGCACAGAGCAGCAAACCAGAGGGACCCACCAGGCTTTGCTTGTACACACACCAGCCATGAGCTCGTTTTTTTCCAGCACATGACTTTTCTTTGACCGACTCGGAGCGGTTTTTGCTCGGTGCCGCTATTCTTAGCAACTACTTACTCTGACAGCCAGTAGAGACCAACAGGAGAGCACCAAGGCGAGGACGATGGCAGCGTCAGCTCAGACCTACTCATGGGATCATCCCCATGTTCCAGGTGACCCGGCGTTGCTCACGCTCGGCTTTCCGAGTGAGAAAACAGGGAGAGCATCAAGGTTGAACTGCAGACGTGAAAGCGTGAAGTGGAAGCTGAAGCGCCTGCGTTGATAAGCTTTCAAGATCTTTCAACTCTGATGTTGTCTCCTTGAGGAGCAGTGACAAATTCCAGCGTTACGCAGCCCCACACGCAGAGAGAAGCAGCACCGGGATATTAAAGCATCCATTCTTCCCACTTCTAAGCAAACTTAAAATAGGTTATCCTGCCACCTTCTCTGTGCCAGAGGGTGTTGCCCTGTAACTGAGGAGAATACAGGCAAAATGGGAAAGCACGGGATTCAAACCCCCTCTGAACAATTCCTATCCTACAAAGCACTATATAAAGCTTTTCACGTCATGCAAATTAAGCACATTCTTGTGAAAAGGCACCATAATACAGTTTTACTTTTCATTATCCACTTACAGCTTGGTAAAATGGAGCATCCTGACAGATCACCCCTGGTTAGCACGTACTGGGTTCCCACCAGAAGCCACAGATCTACCCCAGAACTACACTGTGTTAGTGAGCCAGAATAAGCCCACGAAGTCACAAATGAAATCTGCTGACATTTCTCACCTTCGGAATTTGTTTAAATAAGGGATAAATTCCATGTTTGCTTTTTATCAGACACGGAACAGCACAAATTTCTTATGAATCATGGGGTGACTCTGGTGGGAAGGGACATCAGGAGGTTCCTACTCTATGCTCAGAACGGGGCCAGCTCCGAGCTCAGCCCAGGCTGCCCAGGGCTTCATCCAGGCTGGTTTTCAACACTTCCAAGGATAGAGAATTTGGACAACCCGCTTCAACACGTGACTGCCCTCATGGTGAAAAAGTTTCTCCTTGTTGCTGGCGGTCTGACTCTCTGCCGCAGTTTGGGCTGGACTGGCCACTAAAATGAAGGACATGTTCTCTTTTACTTCTCTCTCCTTCAGAGAAGGGAGAGCATCTCCCTCCAGGAAGAAAAGGATGAAAGAGAAGAGACTTATGCATGCAGTGGACATGTGCTCCAGCTCCTCTTCTGGATGAGCTTCCTCCCCCTGACAAACAGCCCAACACAAGTGTCTCCTCACTGAGGCCACAGCCCCATTTCCACTGCTCTGCCCCATTCAGTAGAGGAGCCTGTGGGATGTACGTGGGATTCTACCAGCGAATTAACTGGTTTAAAGATAACTGGGGTGGTGGCAGAGGGAAGAGATGGAGAGATGCCTATTAAGCCATCATTACTGCCAAGTGAAACGAGTTGAGTGGTTGATGGGACAGCTTGATGCAGGAGTTTCAGGGTTAAGGGCTCCAGGAGATCCCTCCCCTAATCTCCACCACAAGAACAGGAACCTGCAAGAGCAGGTAAGATCTTGTGCAGACAACAGAACCAGGGCCTGAAATTAAACCCGAAGGCGTGTCAAGGGGCTGCACAGCACAGCCTTTCCCTGCTGAGCGTCATGAGAAAACTGGGAAGAGGACAGAAACACGGTCATGGCTATTTTATCTCTCAATCTCTCATTTAACAGGGAGGGTACCCTTTAGAAAGTGATGCGACTTGCACTATTACATTGACTACCCCTTTTTATTTAGCTAGGTGTAACTTGTAACTTTACCGTGACTTAAGAGCTGCTGCACAGGGATGCAAAGTCCCCATTCTTCTGTCTTCACTGTCATCAACTGGGTCGACCTCATCAGCAGATCTCCAAAATGAGTACCTGCTTTCAACAGCACACCGTCTTGGTGCACACAGATTTCCCACATACCTGAGAGATTCCGCAGGCAAAAGTAACCAAAAAAAAGAAAATTGTACTTTGCTGTTATGAGCTTAGCAGGTGTGCGCACATTTTTAGACCAAGTTGACTCAAATTCTGCTGAACTGTGAGGGGCAGAGGAAAAGTTATAGTTGATCCTCCAACTACAATCACCTTGAAAATATATTTGGGAAAACGAGACCCACGATGAAGTATGCAAACGCCACATCTATCAAGCCGTCATCCCTCTTTGGACCACCGCCTTTAGTAGTGCAACCTCTGCCCGTGCAGAAGCGCCCGTGACTGCCAGGCGCAGCCCAGGCAGCGCACAGCTCGCTGCTCCCCGCGTCACAAATACCGATATCCACCCACGGAGCACGGCCCGATCCAAGTCCGCTCCTGACGTCCCAGGGGTAAGCGCAATACATTGCGTAATGCGGTGACAGTTAAGCTCGCAGCACGTACTAGATGATCAGAAGTTGAAACTTGCATTTCTTGATTTGCCAGATGACACTTAACATACCTGTAACATAACTATTACACGCCTGGTGAGTAACGGCTGTTTGAAGTGTATAAAATTCCAATTACTAGAATGCAATTGTGTGCTTAACTTCAGAAATAGGAAAGCCACTATTAAGAAAAATAGGTATGAAAGGTTTTGTCCTTACTTAAACGTCAAGAGGCTCTTGCTAGACAGAGGCTAAAGAGAAGCTTCACATCAACATCCCAGCCTTGGGCCAGCCCGGAGGCAGTTTTTACACAGGCCAGTCAGTGAATCAATGCCCGTGCACAGAAACGGGTCTGAACTTGCCTGGAGAGAGTTCAGCCGTTTGCCTTCACAACTGTAGACCCGAACTAACACATCCTACATCGCGGATCCAACCAGGCACATACTCAGCACTTTGCAAGACCCCTAGCATAGTTTTTTTCCCAAACTAACTACACTCCCCTAAGAGTTATGTAGGGTAAGCATCACTGGCCAGATGCTCCCCAAAAAAGCAATTAAAGTTTTCTGGGCCTGGAGGGAAGTCAGCAATTAGCATAATTGGATCAGCATACCCATGTCTTCATCTCTACCAATGCAAAAAGAAAAAGTTACAAGAGACAATTCATCTGAGGAATCCAGAGGAGCGGACAATCCCAGAGCTGAACTCTGTCAAGACAAAGCATTGGCCACACATTGTATTGTTTTATTAACAGATGTAAGGATTACATTTGATGCATGGTCTGAGAAAAGAGTGTTTTCTAAGCCTTAAAGCGGATAAGTATATTTTTGTTTCCACTCTTCGCTGCTGCCATTTTTTTTTTTACCTTCCTGAAAGGGTGAAGGTGTGAACAAAGGCAGCAGCATTGGCCAGCTCAGTGTGAGCTGTTCTGCAAGCCACTATATAGGCAGAATCTAAATATGGTGACGAGCGAGGCCCAAATTTTGTAGTTCACACCACTGCCAAGCCCTGGAGTTTCTCATTAAACCCCCTATCCCATCAAACTCCTGATAAACATATAAAAACATTGGTTTGTGGGTCACTTACCACATCCACTTGTGTCAATCTAGCACTGGAATTGTTCAGAGCCAGGAAAAAACCCACACCACACTCCGCACAGGTAAAAAGTAAGTCCCACTCCTCCTCTAGAATAAGCAAGATCAGATCTTTTTCCCCCTAATTAAAAAGGCCGTTTGCAAACAGGCAATACCCGAGACTGATGTGCTACAATATGGCAAAGGTCGCATCCACACTTAATATGCCTTATGCACAGGCTGCAAAAATCACAAAAGGAAGAGGAAAAACACTCACAGAAGTCAAACAATTCTGATTTTATATTCAGTCTTTGCAAATCAAGGATGTCCTATTTTCACTATTCATTCAAGGCAAAAGTCTACACAAGCATGTCAAAAGCAGTAATTGAAAAACAGTAAACACGACAGTCTTGAAAATACGTTTAATGTCTAATCTTATACAAAAGTGACAGCATTTTCAAAAAAATATCAAATCCTGTATTTATAGCTTCTCACTATCATACAGCAATATTTGTTTCATCTAAAGAAAATACAGCAGCAGGTGATAATCTATACTTTAAAGATGTGATTGCTTATATTTCATATTGTAAACAAATGCAGTATGTCAATCTCGAAGCACAAGTCAAAACGAACTTCTCAGCAATTTAACTCAAATGATGCATAGAAATGTACAAATTCCATTGCAAAAGCTTCAGGCCAGAAGTTGCTCACACTTGACATAACATGTGATAAAGTTACTACACGGTATATAGTGACAACTTGAGTTTTTACACAATAGATTAACAGGTATACCCTTTTCACTGCTATGCAAAGAACTTTGCTCACAAAAACAAAGGGGTTATGAAACAGTTTTCATGACCTCAAGAAATACGAATATACATTGAAAAACATCCCATATATACTGAATTTTAGCCTAAATGTTCCAGTAATAAATCCTGCCTATTTCCGGAAGAACCTAGAAGTCTAGTTACTTTTACAAATCCCCTTTCCAAAAATCATCACTTGCTACGTTTGCTTTATCCTTTCCTACCTCTTCCCGTTCCCCGCAAAGACATACGGCCAGTGCAATTTCAAATTGGAGTGCTGCTACTGCATGATCTGTTCATTTGAAATAAATGTTGTGTTTTTTTTTTTTTTTTTTCCATTACATCAATTTATAATCTAAGGCTGCAGGTATCAAAAAAAAAAAAAAAGCACTTGAGCAAATGTAGTCAGTTTTCTCCTATGTTTATTTTTAATGGGTCTTGCCAAGATCTAAGCCAAGTCTGTCATTTGGAGGGGCAGCTGAGGCTTGTTTAAAGTTAGTAAGAGGTGCACTTTTGGCTCCTATTTCTAGGGTTACAGATGCTAGGTTTTAAGCTGAAGTGCGACATGTTTTTGTTAGGTTTTAAGATTAAATGTTACATATTTAAGATTAAGTGTTACATATTTTTGTTCACCTCCAGTATTGCCTTCCTGAAACAAAAAAATACATGTACCTTTGCTATCAGCTTTCATGACGTTAGAGTAAAACGGCCACGGCTAAGCTGACCGCTTTCTTCTGCAAAAAATATCGCAAGACTTTGCCATAAAGGCTAAGACTACTAGCAAGCATCAGCACCAGGTCACCCCACTTGTTTTTAAGAAGTCCATCACATGCATGCAGGACGCCACAATAAGGTACTGGAAGAGAATTAAATCACTTTCACAGTTCCGTGATACAAAGACTCCCTAACGAGCTACCATGTTAAGCAAAATTTGTTCCCCATTCTACCTACAGAGGCTAAGTTGGGACATCGCCAGCTGGGGATGAAACAAACTGTCCGCAGTCACAGCCTAGGCTACGAAGTACCAGAAAGAGCGCCAGAACTCCTCACTGACACGCGGCTGCGTGCCTCGGTAATGCTAAACCAGCAGTGCAGCAAACCCCTTGCATGCTCTTTGCGCAGATATGGCAAGAATGTGAAAACTTACTGCAGTGGCCCTTCAGAGAAGGGACAGCTACACAGCAGCGCACAGGCTTCTAGACATTCAATTAATCCCAATTACACTTACTCAGTGAGGTATGCATTCGCCTAGCCGAGAACAGAGGACTTCTCCCCATCACAATATTCAGCGGAGCCCTGATGAGACCTCCTCATTCTCAACTGTGACAATAGGGATGATACAAAGGATCTTTGTAGCTGATAGAACTAAATGCCATGCCAAAAACTGCTGGGAAGGGATTTGTCAGGTTGGGTTTTTTTTTTTTTTTGATCTTTTAAGCTCAAGTTCAGTTTCCAGGGTCCCTGGAAAAAGTCCGCCGAGTTTACACAACCCAGCAGCAAAGTCAAATTTCAAATGACTAGAATCCAGGTTCGAAATAGGGAAGTACCTTACCTAAGTGGGAATCAGTTTCTCTTTACATAGACCAAGCCAAACTTCCAACCACCACAGAATGAGAACTGGCAAAATGATGTCCTCATTTGCATGCATAAAACTCACATTTGTTGATCCAAAGTTAACTGCACATCCAGGTTATTTAATTTGCACACAAATGCCTGTTTGTGAACACAAACAGTGTGCTGACAAGTCAGACCGAGTGTTTCAAACGCGTATCTTCTCTTCCGTAGTCCCAGACTGAGCAATTGTTTTGAGTATATACAAAACGCTGAGAAAACCTTCAAGTTCACATGCTCTGTCTCTTTAGTTTGAGTTACTGTAGCATGTTCAAAAATTAGGTTTCTTGACAAATATCTTGAAACACTTTTTATTGACATTTTAGAATAACCTGAAAATAGACAAAATATGACTATTCATCCATTCAGTGACCAGCGCAAGTCTGGCAACAAGACTTAAAGCATTCATGGAAATTTAAGAACTAACTTCTGTTTTTCTAGTCCTTGGGCCTGATTCTTTACAATCCTTACTTGGCAACTCCCATTTTTCCAAGGAATACTTGCCAAAGTAAGAACCACAGATGTTAGTTTTATTTCTGCTCTTTGTAATTCGTTTTATTAAACCAAACAATTATGCCAGCGTATGAGCAAGGTATATTTATGCAAACTGCTCCTTCATACCTCAAATGCACATACAAGAGAGGCGAGTATTCTTCATAGCCCCAAACATTACTGAAACAAAAACTTTAAAAATCTCTGTAAGTAGTGGATGAAGGTGGAAAGCTACAGTATTTTGTTGCCCAGAACGTATTCAACGGTAAGGCTGCAAAAGACAATAATTCATGGTCAATACAGGCTTTTCACAAAGCAGTTAATTCACAGTCACAAAAATTCTTAATTAAAAAACAAGATCATCCTTATAATTTGTTATTCCCTCCCTATGTGCACTAGAAGCAATTTCTCTAGATTACAGAGACTAGAATATTTTCTCTTTCAGAAATTACCAGACTTTCCTTTTTTGCCTTTTAGAGAAGGCCTTCCAAGTAGCAGAAGCTCATTACAATGTGATGCTCAGACACACTCCAACTTGATACAATTTCACTGTCCTAGTATTAGTTAAGCATTTAAGAAGAAGTTGGCTGTTATTCACTTACTACAGAAATAAGACCGATGTGCTGAAATTCCTTACGTGCACTATGCTTATGCTTCAGTCTTATGCTACTGAATTTCCGTGCTTAAGAGTATAACATTTTAGACTAATTCAAGACCAAAATCAAATACTCACATGGGGACCACCAGGCATTGATGGAGCACCAGCAGGACCAGATGGCACTTGAAAAGGATTAGGGGGCGTAGGATATAGTCCTGGAGCTGGATATGATCCTGTGGGTGGAGGAAATGGACCTGGCGGTGAAGGTCCCCATGTTCCAGGTGGAACCGTACCCCATGGTACTGTTGGCGCAGCCCCTGGAGTCTGGGTAGGAGTGGAATATGGCCCTGGGGGTGGATATGGCATGCTAGGTGCAGGATACTGCCCTCCCATTGTTGGTCCCCATGCTCCAGAGGGCATGGATCCCCATGGCCCAACAGGAGCAGGAGGTGCAGCTGGCTCTGTTGGACCACCATAAGGTCTTGGAAGCTCTGGAAAGGGCATATTTGGTGGAGGATATTGCCCTGGTGGGACAGGACCTGGCACAGTTGGGGGTGGATATGGACCACCAGGAGGAGGGCAAGAGGGTCCAGTAGGAGGAGGAGGAAATGGAGCAGGCGGTCCAGGGGGCATTGAAGGATACATTCCTGTTGGTGGAGGTCCGAATGGCACGCTGGAAGCGGACGTATTTGGTGGCAGTCCGGTTGGCGCCGTAGGGGGAGCGCTTGGGTTGTTCCAAGGATTGGAAGCTGGCCAACCCTGCGGTGGCTGACCAGGCTGTTGACCGGGTTTTGTACTGCTCACTTTGGAGGTTTTAGCAGGCGACTGATCTGGTAAAGCATCTGCCAACTAAAAGATAAAGCATCAGTGAGAATGTAAAATGCCTACTGGACTCACTAGTTGCAGACATTCACCCGCTACACATACACGTTTCAGTTGCCAAAAAGGGAGGAAGAGAGCTCTTTGTTGCTGCACAGAGATGATTACATTCATTTTTGTGCAGCTTCTATCATTAAGGTAGAAGAGGCATTCTGACATGCTGCAGTTAGAAAACCAAAGATAAAAGGCGACCTACCACACATAGCAATAAGCAATTTCAGCGCAAATCCGAAAAGAAAAGCTTTTCGTAGGTTTCCATTATAGGTATTCTGACACTATTAAAACACAACTCCTTTGTTACTATCACAGCAGAAGAGAACCCACAAGGCACCTAGCGGCTTCATACGTTTAGTCCACAGATTGCTACATCCACCCAAAAGGAAAACAGCACAACTGCAATACAGAGGAAGTCGCCTCTCAACTGTAAGCTCCCCTTCTTCTTGAAAAAGTATGTCAGCTTTTAGAATGAAGTAACAACTGGCTGATCTTCAGGAAAGAAAAACTGTTACTTACCGAAAAATCATCAGTTCCAGACATTTTGCTGAAAAGTAAGGTAAGATAAAGTGAAATTTGTTGAAAATAATAAAAGTATTTCAAGCAAGAGTTCATGAGACAAATTCTACGCTTGCCTCATGCAAACCACAGTAAGCGTTGAACTGGTAGCACTTCTTAGGAACGGCTTTGTTTTAATGACTCTGGCCCATAAAGACACGTGCTGCCCAAATACTCTTGTCTTGATAAAGTTTGCGTGAAAAGGAAAGCCTTCAGCCTCTACCTGCCACATCTCAGACAGGACCAACACATAGTGTAAATGGGTCACATTATGCTAAGAAAGAAATACTTCAGATATTCATGGCGAGCAGGCAGCCTACCCAGACAGTGATGCCTGTAAAGTATTCAAGGTCTTTTCTAAACTGGGACTCAGAAAAGTTATGGCAGGCTGTTTGCAGGTGAAGTTAATGCTTCTAAAACAAAACATGATTAAAACCCCACGCAGATCCTATTGTCAGAAATAAAAGAATATAGTTTACTGATGCTTTATCGTCCAATTATTCCAGAGCTTCACCACAATGAAAACTGACTGGCTTTGTCAATCTTTATTAGCCATACAAAAGGGCAGCTGTCACAAACCTGAAATTATATTCAGTTTGACTGACTGACAACAAACACTTGACTAGAAGTGAAGAGTTACTCTTGAAAGGATGTCCAAGAGCAGGGGAGATAGGTGGATATCATGCCTCAGCGCAACCAGGTTTTAGGGGAGAGAGTAGGAGACAGAGAGGAAGATAAGAGGAGGAAAAATGCAAAATAGAAGTCAAGAGTACAAATACTACTGCCAAGTTGACCCCCACAAAAACCAATCCTTGTTTTTCCTTGTTGATGGTGAAGACCTGAGTTCTAACACAGAGACTGGTCTTGAGGATGGAGGTTTGTATAGGTAGCCTCCAACAAATCGGTTTATGAACTCCATTAAGATTATAAATTACGTAATGCAAATAATGCACATATAAACTAGGGTCTTCTCTGAAGCTGTATTGTAAGTTTATTACTAGCTACACAATTTCCTAATCTCAAGACAGTACTGATCAGAACAAGGGGCCGTTTAGCTCACCATCCCATTTTATCTTCAGCTGTGACAGCAGGGAAGAATAAGAACAGGGATGATGCTCACACCAATACTTCAATGATTCCAAGCTCTGAGATTTCCTAAGTTGTAGGCAATTTCTATGGAATAACAACCCTCAAAAGAATTTATTTTTTCACAAACACATCTAGTTTCCCTGCTTGTACCTACAACATCCATTGGCAAGGAACTCCACAGGACTGCTATTTGTTACACAAAAAAGCACCTTCTTACTAGATTCAGTTGTTGTTCCTCCATTCTTGCACCTGAGGAAACCAGCAAATCTATTCTTATCCACTCTGCCTATGCTGCTCATTATTCTACAGATTTTTACCATTTTCTTTTAGCTGTTCCTTCTCCAGGCTGAGCTCTAGCTTATTTCCTTGACCCTTGTGCAACAGCTATTCCATACCTTTGATTATTCTCACTGCCTCTCTTTCAGGCTTTGCCAAGTCTTTTGTATCTTTTCAGATGAAAGACAAAAAAGAAACACACAGAATTCAAGATGCGGGATAACCACTGATTTATACAGTTTCATAATTATGTTCTGGTTTGTCCTCTATTTCCTTCCTAATACTTCTTAATGTTTCATCTGCACTTTGATCACTACAGAGCTGACACTTTTGCAGCAATATTTCACTCCTCAGTGTTAAGGGTCAGCCCATCATTTTATATACGAAATTATATGCACCACTCTACATCCACCTACTCTGAATGACATCAGATTTATCGACATTGAATTATATCTGCCATTTTATTACCTAATCCTTACTTTCCAGAATGGCTTCATATCAACAAGATGCTGTTCATCTCGTTTCCCAAGTTATTAATGACCACACCGAGCAACCCAGACCCCTGTGGAATCACAGTGAACTTCTCAAGTTACACCTAATAATTTAAATAAACCCTTTAAGAGATACCTAATAATTTAAATAAACCTGTCTACAAAGTTAGCACCAGGTGGAAGTCAGTGCCTATCTGCATGAATCTGAAGGTTTGTTAAACCTCCAACATTAGCTTGTAACAGCAGTAGCTCTTTCAAGTAAGTACAAATACCTGAATCCTTGTATCAGTCATTGATCTGAACAGTGCACCTCATCAATTTGTTTAAAGTTGAAAAAACCAACTGAGCTACATCAGGAAAGCGGTTTTCGCTCTCATTATTAACAGCTCAGCTGTTCAAGAGACATCTACCAGAAAAATCTTAATTGGTCTTCAGTAGATAGCTCTTCTGTTAAAAGAGTTGTTAGTTTTTGCAATGAACCATGTTCAATAATAATCAGAAGTTGATATGTGCTTTTTACTGGCACTGCAGTGCCATTTACCTATAAAGACACAGAAACTATTTGACACAACCAACAAAATACAGGAAATCAATCATTAATATAGACAAAAGGACAAAAATAACTTTTTACATAAGTGCACTTGTAATGTACTCATAAGCAAAAAAAAACCCAACCAACCACGTTACAAAAAACAACACCAAAACAGGCCAAGAGAACCATCCTTTCTTTAGGCAGATGGAGAGATGGGATAAGACCAACCAAAACAGATCTACAAGAGATTGAAAAAAGCCCACAGAAGAAGTTAGAACATATGCTACAAGCAAGAGAAGGAAGAAAGGAAAGAGCCCTAAAGGAGAACTCAGAAGAAAATCCCATGATGTGTCAAAAAAGTGACGGAGTAGGAAATTCAAGTCAAAGCACCGGATGAATACAGTTGAAACAGGCCTGCTTACAAAATATCAACAAATATCCCCAATATTTGTCAGCAAATAATTTCAAAATATTTCTGTGCCATGAAAATTATGGAAACAATTCTGCTGCATGACTTATGAAAAAAAAAAAGTGTAGCTAAGCACAGCTTATAATGAGATTTAGTGGCTTTTTTACTTTGGCAAGCAGACTAGAGCACATTTGTTGGCAACATTTGGCATAACTGAGTCAATGCCAAGGATGTCAAGGATCCTCTTGCAGACAGGATGGCCTACTTCAGGGACGTTTTTTAAACATACGTTTAATCTGGGTACTGCCACCTTCATTTAATAAAAAAGAAATCGAAATTACTGTTAGACACATTCAGACAACATATGAACTAATCTGTACTTAAATCTAGAATCTATATTCCATTCAAGTCATTCAACACTGGCATAAAGAATTTCAATCAAAACCTTACAGAAATATCAATTATATTTTTAAGAGCATTGCCCGAGGCACTCACACGCTCACAGATTAGAGCCAGAGACACTGTCAGACAGAAGACCTCCAAGTAATTCAATTAAAGTCCCCACTGGTCAGGCGTGGGCTCAAGATTTTAGAAAAAATGTACTGAATGGTGCCTTGACTAGATTTTTAGAGTCGGTAGAGTTAACAAATGGACTCTCATTTTCTCTTGAAGCTTTCCTAGAAGAGCACGGCACAAGCACTGATACAAGTAGAGAAAAGCCGATTCATGTAACAGAGGTCCATTTTGCCACACTTAAACTATAATTCAAATTATTCTTTCCTGGAGTTGGGAGGAAGAAAGAGTGAATGGAAGAAGAAAAGTTCAGGAATTTAAGCAATTTGGCGGGGAGTAGAAAGATTACAGAACAGGCAGCATTCAAACTGAAGTCCTGCTTGTATCCACTGTGCTGTAAAGTAAGATTTCATTTGTTTTCTGAAGGCTGCCAAACCTCGAAACGTCCCCTGCTTTCCCAGAAGCACAGAGCCTACCAGATCCAGATCTGTTGGTCAGGGCATTGTTTCTCAGCCACCTCTGAGAGCACACATGGCCAGAAGTGCAAAACTAGAGAGGGAAAGAGAGAGATGACCAATACCTGAAAAAAAAAACAAAACCAAACAAAAAAAGCACCCAGGAGGAGCTCTTTCTCATCCTTTATCCTGAAGAGTGATGGGAGGGCATGGAGGACTTCCATCACACCTACTCAGAAACCATACGCAGCAAAATCTTCAGACCACGGTCCAAGGCTTCCCAGACACCCACGAGCTGCTCCCAAAAATTAACAGCAGGTAGGTGAGACAAGCAATCCTGCTGGGCTCCACATGGCAGCCTGGAAGAAGGTAGAGAAGCACTATCACACAGCACTGGTAGGCTAATTCTATCCACAGCGTTCAAGACCAAGCGGCGATTTTCAGAGAAGTCTGTGAAAACCCTGTTTCTGGAAGCGTGGTACGACGTGTGGCATATTAAATCCATCAGCTTCCACAAGAAAACAGCTCCACAGTGTTTTTTATGCTCCAGACCCTCTCTGACCACATCCAGCCCAAGTGAAACTGATGGATGTAGTAGCATTCTTTTCCCATGCTCTTGCCTTCCCTGGCTTTTATTCATCACCAGTCCCTAGGGACCCCCATTAGAAAGAGCTGTCCAAAACGCTTTTTCTTTCTTTGACTAAAGCTATCCAAAACTAAGCATCAACTGCTTTCATATTTTTTTTAGTTGTATGACATTTTTCAAACACTTGATGTGCCAGATTTAGTTCCTGTCTCCAAGATCATCTTTCAAACAAGAAAAACGCTTTCTAGATGCGCAACAGACTCTGCTGCATTTCCACTGGGTGGCATGGCTCTATCAGCAAAGAGGTTCTTTTGTCACTGTAACATGACTAATACCTACCAGCATAACCTCATCTACAACAAGATTTCTGCCCACATAAGTATAACTACCCAACATAGCTATACAGATAAAATGGAAGAGAGACCAAATCTCTGACAGCTTCTAAATGTTTTCTAAAATATGCAAATTTCTGCAGCTTCTACCTACAGGCATTAAGCATCAACATTTTATAGCTGGCCTTTCCCCATCTTTAATTCCTTCTCAAAAGTCACACTGATGCACTTGCGTACCCTGCAATTGTTTAGGCTGACCTGCGTGTTTATTCATTGGGAGAATAAAAACAATTGGTAAACAGACTGAAGGGAAAAACCCCACAGTTACATCATTAATACCTACTTGAGAACTGGTGATCTTTTTGCCCCTTCCCATGTCTGTTTTGACTGACAGAAAGGATAGAAGTCAGATTTTTAGTTTTCAGATTTTCAGGACAGATTTAATTAAGACTGGCAATCAAACATTGCATTTGCTATAAGGTAATAACTACCAGAAAAAAATAATTCTTCAAAATAGAGGTCGTATCAGTTTCCAAGACCTGTAAAATAAAGCCCTAAGGAACTGTAATCTGTTCCAGTTTTCCACCCATGACAGGCCATTCAGTTTCACAGCTGCCTCCCCAGCAAGACCAGACCTAATCACTTCAGATGGTCAGCACATCACAAGCAGATGGTTCCAAACACAGCAGACATATATCACTTCTGAGGTGGCTTGTTTGTGTGCCAGCTGTGATGCAAACCCAGTCGAGATCAGCGAGCCTCCACTGCCAAAGATTAGTCCTCTCCACACCATCCTACCCTGTGAATCTGGCAAAAGATACATTAGTCCAGCAGCTCCAAATAATTAAGACATATCTTCCATAGTTGCCTCTGAACTTTCTTAAGAGCTATGGAGCTTTCATCATGTTACCCTCATTTTTAAAAGCGTGCTTTGTTTCTCATTACAACTTTAGGTTCTAATTATCAATTCTTCAGAAGTCTTCCGCAACTAGCTGTAAAAGCTATTTGAAGAATACCTGTGTTCTCCTCCTAGCAAAGCTATATACTCAGAAATTATCAGCTTAGTTATTTTTATTTGTTTTGGACAAAATAAACATACTAACCCTGAGCATGAGCAACTATCAAACATCTTCACTGGAGGTTTTTGGGTTCCCTCCACCACAGTAAAAACATCAAAACCATGTGTCATATTCCAGTCCTGGCCTCATCAGTGACAAACAAAACCACACGCCTTTCCGATCCTTTACAAAGGCACTTTTCCAGGATAACTGCTTTTCGGGATACAGTCTCACTGCACGGATACAGCTGGCATCTTTCACATTTGGCACTGTTAAGATGTACTTGAATAAACTCAAACTTCAAGAATATCAAAAGTGTTTTCTAGGACTGGCTTGATATTTATGACAAATATGACAAATTTTTGGATCAGCCACAGGTCTTGGGGAGGGCAGTTTCAGGGTGTGTCAGTTTTATTTAAAAAAAAAAAAGCAAGCTACCTTTGTTCTTACGTCCACTGACAATAAGGTTGAACAGCATCAGATTAACAGAGTTTTTCACAGAATCCACCTAGGAACAAGTTCTCTCTCAGTCATAAAACCTGTCAGATAAGTAGGTTCTTTCTCCAGAAAACGTGCCCTTTGATACCACACAGTGCTGGCGTTCCCAGTAAGTCAGCTACCTCAAGCATACTAACATTTGATAAAATGAATCAACTTCTCATAAACCATGAAAGATTGACTTGCCCGAGGCCTTCTTAGTGAAGGATATTCGAGTTAAACAGCCACTTATACCAAATCCTTGTTCATTTATACAGCCATTTATACATTACAGCCATATAGCACATACGTAAGCCGACAAAAGGTTTTACCCAGTCAAGACACAGCAGCTACCACCGTTACACCAAGTCAAACGGGATCCACGACAAACGAGCCCTCTTCGCTCTACGGATATCAGCAAAGCCGCCCCCTTCCCCCCCAGTAACCCAAAGCGGCACCAGCCATCAGGCCGCCCCCGGCACCCCGAAGCCACACGCCCCTCCCCAGGCGGCGGGTCTCCGGGTGGAGGCAGGCCGCCGCCCACCACTCACTCGAGGCCAGCGACCCCCGGTACCACTCCTCCGCTGATGGGGTGCTGGCAGAGCCCGGCGGCGCCTCTCCCGGAGGTCTGAAGGGGGAAAAGCCAGCTGCGGCCCGGCGGTCCCCGGGGGCGGTGGGGGATGGAACCCCTCCTTCCCTCCCTTTCCCCCCAACCCCGCAGCGGTCAGGCCCGCCCGCCCGCCCTCCTTCCCTCCCTGTGGCTGACGGGCCGGCCGGGCGGCAGACCGGGTACCTGGGTGGGAGGAGGAGCGCGGCCCGGCGCGGCGCAGGCCCGGAGCGAGGCGGCGGCCCGCAGCACCACCGCCACCCCGACGCCCAAGGCGGAAGCGGAACTGCGTCACACAACCCCACCTTCCCCTCTCCCGCACTCTCCCGGAAGGTCACGCGCTTGGCTCCACCCTCACCGAGGAGGAACGCCACGCCCCTCTCCCCGCCCACACTGCTGCCAGCCACGTGACAGCGTGTGGCGTCCTTCTCCCCTCCCTTCGCCGCCGCCGCCGCCGCGTGGTTACGTGGTACTTTCCCGCCCCGCGCGCGGGGGGCGGTGGCGGCGCTGACAGGATCCGCCGGGCCCGGGGCCTTGTGCCGGGCCCGGGGCCTTGTGCCGGGCCCGCCGCGAATACTCGGGAACGTTCGACCCGCCGCCCACCCGAAGGGTGTTTTTCAGCAGCGGGAGGGTGACCCGTAGACCTTTGCCGTCTTGCCGCGCTGGTTTTCCCTCTCAACCAGCACAAAATCCCACCAAATTTTACTTCAGAGTTACCCAAACCGGCCAGTTGCCACCGTCCCCAGCTAAAGGATGGGCGGAACGCCTGAAAACTTGGCAGGCTTTTCTCAGAAGGGAGAGCTCCGTCTCCCCCGCGTACCTTCATCTGTCCTCGCGGTAAGGAGGACTAAATATATAGCGCCATTTTCCTGCCCTGCCCCTCCGAGCTATGGCACTAATCCTGCAAGTATTTGCCTACACAGATAATTCCGTTAAACTCAGCAGAAAGGCGGGGGCGGGCGATGGCGCGCACATGCCGATGGTCCTGCCCCTTCCCCTGGCGAGTGCCCCATCTATTTGCACTTTTCACGGTCGTTATTTGGGCGTTTTTTGGAGCGACTGGGAAAAAAACAGCGGCAGGAGCAGGCCACAGGCGCTACGGTAGCTGCAACAGGCATAAACCCACAATATTTTTACTGATTTGCGCAAATCATTGCTACCAAAACAAAAAAGGTATTTGCTACAGACCCAGTCCCGTCGTGGCACGATGACTCGGTTAATCTGCTCGCTCTGAATTTCATTAAACTCCAGGGAAAATTTAGGCTGACTTCACGGTTCTTTCACAATTGCCTTTCCAAGTACGGCAGTCGCTGGGAGTTGGTGTAGAAACGGCGCTTCTGGCGTGGCCTCCTTGGGAGAAATGGGCAAGTAAGAGTGAAATCAATCTTCCTCCCAGCCGGGCGCAACGGTTCAGTTCACCTTCGCGTTTCCACGCTCGAAAAGCCTCGCCGTGGGCCGTTGCTGCTGCGTCCTGGACTGCCAGGGGTGACAGCAGGAGTCCCCAGAGCGTGACGTTTCTTCCTGAGCAATCTGGTGGTTAAAAACCTTAATTGATGAGCACACATGTGGCCGATGACAGTGATGGTGTCTCATCTTAAATACCAAACTGGGGCTGCGATAGCATTTTTAATCCACATCCTTACCAGCCAACCTCGCCAACCTTGACATTAGGATCCCCCGATGTGTAATAAATATACCCCCCTTTCTGCAGAAGCAGAAAGGATGATGAGGTTTTGTACAAATATTTATTTGTATACACAGCCTTCCCCTGCTTTAGGCACACGTAGCTCTTCATCTGTGTGTATATATATATGCTGAAGGTTGTAAAAAGAGCTGCAGACTTTATATAATTTTTGTGCAATTGATCCATCTTAGTGCCAGGAATAGGGCTCGAGGGCCCTAACACCGAGCCCTGGCCACATCCTATTGGAAGACATTATTTTGCACTCTAAATTATGTAATGGAAAAAAAAGTTGGGATGAAATGGCAAATCTAGAGCTTGTGTGCAGCTCTTAAGGAAGACAAGGGAAGCTGTGTGAAAGAAATTTGGCTTCCAATTAGTAAGAGGCATTATTTTCCATGCCTCCATTGTAGGACCTGCGATGGTATTGTTTAAATTATTCAGTAAGGCTGTTTGGTGTGATAATGTGAAGACAATTCTTCATTACAGGTCCACCTTGCAGGGGCTGTGCCGTTGCCTCTATGTTTCAAGTATAGGCCACTTTGTCTTTTCTGGAGCATCATAGAAATATTTGGGTTGGACAGAAGCTCTGGTCTAACCTCCGGCTCAAAACAGGGCTAGCTTTGAACCTTGTCTGGCTGATTTTTGAGTGTCTCCAAAGACGGAGATTGCACAACCTCTCTGGACATTCAGTCCAGTCCCTAAATATGGTCACTGTCAATACTACCATTATTCCTTGTGTCTCGTCAGACTTGCCTTTGCTGTGACTAGCGACTGTTGCTGCTTGTCCTTTCGCCACGTACCTCTGTGAAGCATCTGCCTGCTCTGTGACCCCACTCTGGGCATCTGGAGGCTTCAGTGAGATTCCTCCTCCCCTCTTTCCTAGCCCCAAAACACCATTTCCACAGCCTCTCTTCATACGCCATGTGCTCCAGCCGCCCAGCCATGCCGGTGGCCCCCCTCTGAATCCCTCCAGTTCGTCAACATCTCTCTTGCCTTTTGGTGGCAAAATTTGGCATAATTGCCTGCCTTAGCCTTTATTTGGGGTTAAAACACCAACAGACATGTTATGGTTTGAGGAACCCACAACAATTTGTTGTCGTTTAGACAATTATTCTCTCGCCTGATGACCCCTCCCCACCCGCGAAGGGGAATCGGGAAAAGACAAGGAAACCCAGGGGTTGAAATATAAACAGATTTCATAGAATAAGACTAGATAATTAATAACACTAAAGAACCAGTATCGACCCCGATAGCAATATGAAATACATGAGGATTACACTCAGCCCATGCCATCAGCAGGAGGCTGTGCACTCCCAGCGGGGGACAGCCAGTGTGGGACACTGCCAGCGCTGCGGCTTCGGGAGGACGGGAAGGGCTCAGGGCTCCGGCACCGGGGCAAGGAGTTCTCAGGATGGCAGCCGTCACGGGAGAGAGAGCACTCCCCAGCAAACTTTCTAATTTATGTTGAATGTGACGTTGACGGTATGAAATAACCCTGCTGGCCAGCGTGGGTCAAGTGCCCGGGTCTCGCTCCTCCTCGTCCCCGCACCTGGCGAGCTCGAAAACACTGAGACCTTGAAACCCGCACACCATAGCTGGCTGTAAAGCAAATATTTTCACCAATTCAGACACTAGAGTCTTCTGAAAGTGCAATTTTCCCAAGTATTAGAAGAGACCTTAGTGCAAAGTAAAATTACTGAAAGAGAAATTAGTCCTGTGTTGCTCAAACCAGGACAAGACAATACTTAAATTGTCCGATTTAGTACTTTTCAGGGACAATAACACAGATCTTGAAATGTGACATGCATCAGAGTCAGGAAACTTTATCACACCCAGAGGGCTGTGCATGCCACAAACAATAAATTCAGAGGAACAATACCACTGTCTTTTTTTGCACCTCCCGCATTTACATCAGCTAGTGAGAAGAAGAAAATCTGAGACACAGTGGAGGCATCCCTTTTCTATCCAACCGGAAAATAAAAGGATTAGGGTTTATTTTTTTTTAACAAGATTAAAATTGTGGAATGTAATGTCAGTTTTAGTTAAGAAAATGCCAGTCTGACAATGGGCTAGAACAGTGAGGTATAAGATATTTTCAGTTACAGTGTTGATTCTTACTGGGCGATGTCACTCAGCTTTTATGTTCATGCTTCACTGTGCACTGTGAACATCATGCGCTCGGAAGAATTAGCTGAGCCACCCTGAAGCTAGATTTTAAAGCATACCAGATGGTATGTTCGATGCATGTGGCAAGCTTTTATATGCTTTTCCCCTATGGCCAATCACTGACTGATAATTTATTTCAAAACCCTCATAAAATAAATCACTTTGCAAATGACGCTGTCTCTAGTTAATAAGTGCTCTTTCTCAAGGCAGAGGCTTGTTGCCGTGAAGATAAAATCATAAAACTGGTTCAAAGTGCATTGGGATGGCAAATGCGCCCTATCGAGGAGATGAGATAAACTGGATTGAACTGGGAAGGAAGCATGGCTGTCTGCTTGTTGTGAAACTATGAGCAGGTGAGCTGTCATTAAAGACACTTTGACAGTCACTTAGGTACTAATACACAGGTTTTCTGTGACAAGGAGTGAATTTTTTGGGTACATTTTCTTTCCATGGCGGTGGATATGTAGAGCCTTGATCTTGTGTCAAGCTACTGCGCGAGTTTGTTTTCAGGTTTTGGAGCTAGTGATTATGTCTGGCAGCAGAAGGCAGAGCTCGCTTCACTTGTTCTTTCGTGAATAAGAAGCAGAAAATTCCTCTCTGTGTACCACCAGTGAAACCCACCTCATCATCTGTCCTTTCAAGAGAGGCGCCCACCTTCTCTCCATCCCCAACGAGAGAACCACGGTTCCCCTGAGGGATCCAAACCTTTATAGCCCCCTTTCTGCCCTCCCCTTCCCCCTTCCTCCACATGCCCGGTCCCAAACTGTGGCTCCTGGTGCAGTGTTGCAATCCTCACAGCCTCTCAATGAGTTTTGTGACATTTGCTGTTTGGCTTACAGCCACAGCTCCAACGGGCAGATGATAATATGAAATTATGGCCCTTAGTTCTCTGAAGGATCATGTTTTCAAGTGCTCACTGCTGTGGAGACAAGCTGGAAAATGTCTTTTTTTTTTTTTTTCAAAAGCTCGAAGAGCAAAAGGCAAATAAAAGGACCCCTTATTTTATTTCACTCTTATTTTGCAATTGTAGATGAAGCTCTTTGTCTGGAGAAGGAGGTGAGGAGTAGCTGGCTTGTGGAGGCTTTGGCCTGGCAATGAGGGCAGAGTTGATTTTCCTGTAGCCCAGATTCTCTAACGCATTTAAACACGCACAGGCACACACACAGCCCTGATGGAGAAACTTAGGAATAGTCACAGTGTGACAGATTAGAGGTCCAGCTGGCCTCAAGTCGAGTCCCGTGTGACTGTGGGCAACGCCAGATCCTTAGGAAAAGGAGAAAGACAAGAAATGTGGAACGGTCCTCCCCTCGCAAAGCCTGCGAGCCCCTCGCAATCCTCAGTCTGGGGTAACATCTGCATCACCCACAGCTGGAGGCCCGCCGCAGGCAAGGCCAGTACTGTGTGAAGGTGTCGTTCGTGCCATGGGCTCCCTGCTGGTTATCTCTGCCATCCTGTGAGCGGCTCCCAGCAGGAGGAATGTGCCCGGGTTGCTAAATCTCAGTCACTCCGTTTTTCGTCACTTCCCTATGACACCATTTGTCTTTGCGCCTCGTGTTATCTCTCTGTGCAGAGCAGTTGGGATCTGTTTGTTCGTCGAGAGACGCTTCTGCGCTCCGGCACTTCTCTCTGCAAACCCTCCGAGGGCCTTTGAGACCTCCCATTTTGCACAGCCACTGATGTCTGCCTTTCTATATGTGAAATTAATTGTTCGCTACCAAGTTGCTCGTGTCTCTACTCCAGATGTATATTGATGGTGTAGCCATACTGCTAAGGTCAACGATCCACTGATCGGTGCCAAAGAACACATTTACAGTCAAATGGCTTGTAGTAATTCAGGGAATGATGCACACAAGGATCATTTGAGCTTGTGAAGGATCTATAAGTCACCGATATGACCAAGGTGCTACTGAAGGGCGTGTGATGAATTATTGACATGAGTATGCAGTATAAAACACTGTGTGGAAAGCGTTACATCCAGCGCTGATCCAGGGGTGTGTGGTGGCGTGGGCTGAGCTGCCATCTCTGCTTGCATGGGGTTTGGTGCAGAGCCTGGCTCCGGGGGCTCTCGTTTTACTCACACATCTGGGAGGTTCACAACAGCTGAACAGAAGCTGGCCATCTGACCCAAAATTCTTGAGATGAAGACGAAGGCGATGCTCACCTGTTAATTTCAGTAGTTTTAGGAATCTCTCAGAGTGGGGGCATTTCCCTCAATGTTTCTGTGCTGAACCAGGATGGACATTTCCCAAGTACCTGGTGAAGCTGAGGGAGTTTAGTCCATTCCGGACTAAGGTTTTGTATCTTGCCTTTACCCTTCCTGCTCCATGGCTGCCATCGCCTTGTCAGTTTTGGGCTACCCCATCAAAAGAGCACAAATTTCATCCATCCACTGCAACTTTGATACAGTAAAATCTTGTCACATCAGCTCATGGTCATTTAATGCTCTGAGAAAATCTGTGGGAACAACACCCGTGTCATTCCTCCTCCTTCTCTTCAGCTTTCAGGCCCTGATTCAGCAAATAGCTGAAGTGCCGCCGTGCTGAAGCGGTGCCTTTTAGCTGCTAATGCCATGCAAAAATGCCCTGAGAATAAAGCGGTTTTCATGACCGCTGTTAAGAATCCACTTCCTTCTTTGGGTCTTATTTTTCCATCAGCCTGCTGGAAGAGCACAGTCGGAAAACAGATTAGCCCGGGAAAGATTTCTTCTGAACTAATAAACATACCGCAAATACACTTCTTAGTCATATTTTAGGTCAAATGGATTTGTCAAGTCAATAGTCAGCCAAGTATGAAGGATACCTATAAATAAATGAGACTTAAATATTTTTAATATCTGCCTGACAGAGCTTCTTTAAAGTGCAAATGTGGCTGGAATTAACTGAAGTTGGGATCATTTCAAGCAAGAGTCATTAAAAAAAAAGAAAAGAAAACAAACATTTGAACTTTTTAACCTTGGGGTTGTTTCCAGCCACATCCCTAGCAATGATAATAAATTCAGAAAATTCCATGAAAATCTCTATTCTTTGGACTCTTAAGGCATTTAGCATAATGTTCTCAGTTCCTCTTCTCTCTTATGAAAACAGGAAGAAATTATGCAGGGTAGTAGCTGTTTAAATACTAGAAAGTCTCCCTGGGGAGAATTACAGACATTTCAGTGATAAATTGGAAGTGAGATAACAGAAGGTTTGGAATGAGCCTGATCCAAAGTTCATTTCGGAGCTTCCTCATTGATTTCGGGGCTTTTTGTATGAGGTTTGAGATGAGAAAGCCTCAGCCCAGCGGGGTTTGGGTGACAGGTTTGTCTTTGTGCAGGTTTACCCTGGGGAGTTCCCATTGAAGCAGGGAAAAAAAAAAAAAAAAAAAAAAAAAAAAAAAAAAATTAATCCGGCACTGGATTTTTTTTCATGGAAGTCCTACATCCGAACTTCATCTTCCCGGCAGCCGGGCTGCTCTTCTCCCGCCAGACTTCTCTCTCTGGGCTATATGAGTGGGCATTATATGTTATCGAAGTTCTCCCTGTCTGGGGCCAAGCGCTACTCCTCCCTGCAAATGTTTGTGATATTGTCTGAAGGAACAGATTTCAAATCCCCACTCTAAGCTCTCCCCCCCCCCCCCCCTCCAGGGATGAATGCATCCTAATTAATTAGCAGAAAGACAGCCATTTAGAAAGAAAAGGAACTGACTATTGTGATAAAGTACATTGCAAAACACGCTGGGCTCCACTCTCACAGTATCACAGGGATCCGAGGACATAATTGCCGTGTTATTTCGTGCTCCCCAGGGCTGTGCTGGAGGCAGTTTAGCAGAATGGGCACTTAAAAACTGCCTCCAGCAAACTCCGCTCCCCGCTGCCTGCTTTCCCAGGTCCCCCCTTGCCTTTGCTCGGCTTGGCAGGAGCTCCTTCTCCTCCTCCTCTGGGAAATTCCTGTCCTTTGATTCCCCATCCCATGACTGCTGCCCCGGACTTGGTTAGTGCCACTGCTGCAGAGCCCCCTCCCCTCCACCACCTCCCCTATATTAATATATATATTTTTTCCCATTTTATGCTTGGACTTGAAATTCTTTGGGACACAGAGCATCTCCTTGTTTTCGTTTTGAGGTTAGCAGTATCCAGCCACTGTTGCAATACAAATAACGAACAGGAATAACACTTCCTCGGTAATATTTCAGCCCAGCGTCACAGGGTCCAGGCCGGTTGGTGACCTGAGAAAACCAGTCTCGTTCTGGACCGTGTCACACTCCTTCCTCGGCCCTACTTTAGCTAAACACATTCTGGGAAAACAACAAGATGTGCTGCCAAAATAGCAGAAAGGACCAACTCCCCAAACAGGAGACCTTCCCCCAGCTCCGCTATTTGAACCGCAGCAGGTTTAGTGAAGTAACAGGAGGTAAAAACAACAAGCGCAACCTTATTTAAACTTACGAATAGCTCCTAATTGCACAAATTGTTCCTAAGGAACAAGCAGGTAGCGAGGATTGCAGGATCAGACTCCAAAATGATTATGCTGAAGTGCAGTGAAAAAATGAACGGCCTCTTTCCCTCTCAGCAAAGATTCAACAGCCAGCACTGCAGTTAGGTCCAATACTGCTAGAAATTACTTTTCTTTTAGGCAAAGTATATATTACGTGCCTGGTAAAATATATTTTCATAGTCAAAAATGAACTGTAATTGGCAAATGAATTAAGCGTACTTTTGTGGAGATCTACTCTCACTCATTCGCTGATTTGCGGTCCGTTGTTCGCAATGAATCTCCCCACTGTTAGAAATTAAGACGCACGGCAGCGCCTCATTCAAAGTAACTTCGTAACGTTCTCACGACTACTAATCATAGAGTCACAGAATCATAGAATGGTTTAGGTTGGAAAGGAGAGTAATGCTCATTTTTATTTTGCGAGGAGTAGAGCGCCCGTTGCTGAGCTGGGCTGGCCGCTGCCTGAGCTGCTCTTCCTCGAGCCTTCGCTGGTGGCCACTGCTGGGGACGGGGCACTCGCCTGGGTGGGCTTTTGGCCCAGCCTGCCACGGCCAGTCACGTGTTCTGCTCCTATATAAGATAATTAGATAAATCAGTGTAAAAAACTTGTATTCGGGTACAAACACAATGAAGCTGAAGCTGGCGGAGGCAGTGAAAGAAAGAATCGTGGATGCTCGTGACAGTGCTCCAGCCAACGTGCGGTGGCGGGAGGGGTACGTCTCTTTGCCGTCTTTCCACCACTGTGCACGTCAGGTTCAGGTGGTGGATCAGCTACACTTGTGGTTTCAGCTGCTACAATATTAAGTTTCATTTGCTAATGCCATATGTTATTTGTGTGATAACAAATGTGCCATTTTTAGCTCCTAAAGCGTCGAATGAATTTATCTGGAATAATTTCTACCCTAACGTGGCCAACCATTTGACAAAGAGGGTTCCAAAATGTGCTTTGGGGAGAGCGATTGGATTACAGTGTGTGGGTATCAAAGCACTGAAGAGTACAATCCGGGGGAAGAAGGCCGGTAGATTCGAGAGCAGGGGCGGAACGCTTGGCTTGGGAAGCCCTCGGGAAGAGGCGACTCCGGTTCCCCAGTCTCCCTGCCTCCCCCTTCCCCCCCTTTAGGTCTTCTCCAGCCTCCCCCTTCCTTTCCCCCTCAATAATCCTGTCTGCCTGGAATCACAAGAAAGGAGCACAGTGGATAAAGCCAGGGATTATTTACTTGCGCTTTTGCTATTAAATGAAGCACAATATCAAAGTAGTCCATGCGTCCCCCCTGGCTCACAGGAAAGAAAGGATCCTTTTATTCCTTGGCTAGTCTTTTGTGTACCCAGAATCTGCCGCCCACTCAGGTAATTTGTACCAACAGATCGTACCCGCGGCAGCCCGTGGAAGATCCTGTCAGGAGGGAATATCCAGCAGCCACCAAGCGTTGCTCGCGCGTGAGAGTGGCCGGCTGGCAAAGAGGTGATTTTTTTTTTTTTTTGACTCGCTTGGAGGAGAGGAGGACTCGGGAAGAGGCAGCTGCTCAAACAGGCAATGCTTTTTGGGTTGGTTTTTTTTTTTTTTTTTTGGCTTCTCTTAATAAATGCATGTGTTCTTAGTGAATCAGCGTAAAAGAGACAAAGGGCAAGCGTCTCATGGGGCCGGCACGCTCGAACTCGCTCCCTCCCACTCAGCGCCACCTTCGAATATATCTTCCCCAATAAAACGTTCCCCTATTTCCCCTTCACATTTGCCCTCTCTTTGAGCACGGGACCAAGATTCCTTGTGTACAAGGACAGCGGAGCCAGCGGCGTCACACCAAGATGTAATTTGGCTCGGGGACTATAAAAATGACAGGAGGATAAAAACGACAGGATGTCCCCCTCGCCAACCCCGTGTTACCTTGGCGGCAGCGAGATCTCAGGCATCTTCTAGTCTCATGCCAGCGGTTTTGCTGTAAAGAAGCGGACAAGAAAAGCCTTCAGCTTGCCCTCAGCCTCCAGCTTGCCAAGTCAGAGGTGTCCTGACAAACGAGGAATTTCTGGGGAGGTGGAAGATCAGACAGAGATATTGCTTGCCAAAAACACCAGGGTGGAGATTTCCCATTCCTACTGATGAGAGGTCACAGCCAGCCACACAGAGAGAAGTCTCTGTCGCACCCCGGCACTGCCTTCCTTCCTCGGTTCAGCTGTCGCCCCAAATTCCCCTTTCTTGCTGCAATTTCCCGCTCAGGTTATGCTTCGCGCTCCCGCAGACATCCTTCCCTTGGGGCGACGGCACCCTTTGCCTGTTGGAAGCATTAGATGCCTCTGGAATAACACTAAAGTGCTGATAAAGAAATTAAGTTTTGGGGGTTGTTCATTTCTAATGTGCTAAAACCATCAGAAAAAAAATAATCCAAAAACCTGAAATTATCTAATTTCGCAGCTGTGCTGGTGGAGAAAAACACTGTGTCAGATTTAGTAGAGCTATTCCCTTCCCCCTGCCCCTCTATTCCCCAGTATTTTCCAGAGACCTTTCCTCCTTCCCCTAAGTCGGAGGACGTGACGTTTCGGATGGCTCTGAACAAGTTGTACAGCAACACAGCCAGCGGTCAAATTGATTTTTCTTGACTAAATTTGCTTGATATTTTTTTTTTTTTCAAGCTTTGGATATAAATTAAAAGAACACTACTCTTTTGTCTTTTGTGTTGCTCCCCTACAAAATAATGAACTGTTTAATACACTAGAGGCAATTGCAAATTATCTAGTTTAATGAGGAAGGTTGTGACAGAAGATTTATTACCCTTTCTGATCTGCTAATGTATTTTCCCAACCATCCCAGCAGAACCAACCACCGTATTTTCATTATACACTCTATTTTTCAGGGGTTCATTAGCTGTAGACTAAAAATAACAGCAAAGGTCTCAGTCTGAGAGCTAATCCAATTTTTTTAATTGGAAACAAAATTTGATTCGACAACTTTCTAATCATAACAGCATCAAGCATCAAGACCCTTACCGAGCGTTTTGTCCAAATTGCAACTTCATGTGACTACACATAAAGACCTGACCTAGAAATACGATCACCTAACTGCTACGAAGGACAGACCCAGCCTTTTCCTTACACAAAAAAAATCCCACGTTAGCACAAGCAATGGACTGTAGTCTATTCCAGCTGATGCCCGTTAAAAGAAAACGGTCTGGCAACGAACCTGTTCAACTGAGACAAACTCAGAGATGCTCTGAGCTGGTGGCTAAACACGAGACTTAAGAAATAACTAAGATTTCTTTTTTCCTCCCAAAGAATTCAGAAGAAGAGTAAGGAAAATAAGATGGAAGAGCTCCCCGATAGCCACCAGGGCCTCCTGCCTCGACGCTGGATTCACATTTCCTTAAGTTGGCACTTTCCAGCAATGGCTTTGTGCTGGTGGATTACAGTGACACCAGCCCGGTGTTTTTCCTGCTGCACCATTTTGATACGGAAGAGCCCCAAGCCTAACGATGACGACAGGCAGACAAACGTTTTTGGACTTCACAGGGCACAGTCTTCGCAAAGAGGTGTCATGACGGGAAGGTGGAGACGCGCTGCCTGACTTTTAATTACGCTGTGGCTATGTTGCGGTGACCCTGGGAGCTATGCTCCCTGATCCAGACATCCCTCTGCCCGGTCCCAAACACACGCTGTTCACGGGATTCCCCCCAGCAATAAAATACCTGGAGTAGCCGCGCCAGGACATCCTTGGGGCTCTTGGCAGTCTAACCCTGCAAGGATCCCCGCCGGACGGTGCGGTGTTCCTAACGACCTGCCCGCGGGGAGGCTGGGCTGGGGGCGCGTTTTGGCCAGATAACGTATCACTCCCGCACCCAGGGGATTTTTAAAATGGATGTAGGGAAGAGGGAAGTTATTGCAACTCACGTCAGCCCCGTGCTATAGATTTTAGATGCATAAATTATGTATTTACGTTCAAAACTCTATTATTCATAGAGTTGAGTAAACAAGTATCGATTTTTACACTGTAGCACAGACGGGTATTTCTAATGATGCAGACAGAGGCTCTTCTTCCATCCTCGGTAACTCTGACCTCATCGGCGCTTCCTGAGAGCAGTATTTAACAAGGACGATCAAGTTTAAAACCAGTTAGCTGTCGCTGTTTGGAATGGAAATCAATGTGCGTTTCTTTCTGAATGGACAACTTCTCCACCCACACCACGTCACGCGCGGCTCGTCCTACGGCTGTTTTAGATGCCGAAGCAGAGCGATGCAGACGGAAAGGAGGCGAGGAAAGGATGCGCGAACCCATCTCGGCTCACAGAGCAACCTCAGCTCTCCCACCTTACTGGTGGTGTGAATACAGCAGAAAAAGTAAGCTTCCGTGTGTTAAAAAAGTGATGCTGCTGCAGAGCTCGTATCAAACCTTTTGAGAAAGGTCCTGCTGCCAGTGTGTGAGTCCCTGGAAATATTTCCCTCCATTAAATGTATGATACCACCGCGCACATTTAGGGGTGGCAGAAAAAAATCCCTTAACTGCGTTTTCCAGTACTACGTTATTTCAGAGGTTAACCAAAATCACTTACTTCATAGCTAACTTTGCTATATTGAATCAATGTACAAGTTCCTTATTGGATTTTTATTGCAGATAAAATTGACAGAGAAAATCACTAGGATATACTTAAAAATGGGAAGGAAATGTACGTTTACAATAAAAAGGTCTCTGAAGGTCTCTTGTTTCATAGGAAGGAAGCTGTCTTTATATTGCATGAACTATAAAAAATGATTAAAACTGAAGAGAGACAGGAAGCTGATAATTTGATTTATCATCTTAATGGCTATGATTCATGAATAAATAATATAATGGTTTATGTCTCTCTTGTAAAAGAAGTAGAGAAGAGCAATTTGTCTAATAAATGACTTCAAAAATTACAGCTGAGTCTTGTTTGCCACATTTGTTCTATTTAAAAAGAATGAGCGAGTATCTTATTTCTTATTACTTACTAGGACATTTGTTGTATTATTTATAAGAGTCAAAAACCTTAACTAAAAGCCACTCATCTCTGACCACAGTCTCCCATTAGCTTTAAATTCAGGAAAGAGAAAGGGATTGATCACTAGATCAATAAATCTAACCTTAGAGATGACTAAAAGCTTCCTTTAACCTCCTTCCTCCAGCATCCTTTTTCAAAATTAAAGTATCCCCCTTTTTAATTATTTAAGAGCATGTCAATTTTACAGTAAGGCCATGTATGACTGCATCATACAAGGATTTCTTCTTTATATTGGAAACACACCAGCGTCTTTAAAGGGAAAGCATTTGAATTATGGTAATGCATTTATTTTTTTAAAAGTTGGATATGCTACTATAGATACACATATCCTGTTCTAAATGTGCCCTGGGTTTCATCAAGGCAAGCGCTGAGAATAGGAAAATCGAGAAGAAATGCGTACCCCCAATTATCGGGCACACAAACCGCCCCAGATCCATCAATGATTCTGATGGAGCTGAAGTTGCTCTGTATTGACCGCACTGGGCCAACAACTGACATTACCGTAGAGCTGCAAAAAGTCACTTCAGGCAAAAGCAAACTCCAGAGAACATAATTAATGGAAAGAGTGTTTAATTTTTTTTAAACCATCCTGTAAAAATAGCTTGTATATGTAGTACGCCCGGTGTGCATCAAGACCCTGACTTTGTTTTCCCCCCTCTTATATCAAAATAGTTTATCAAAATCAGATCTTTTTTCTTACCAGAAGCAGTTCACACCGATTCAATACGCTGTGTTTCTACTGTCCTCCTGCGGAACCGCCTTCAAAACAACACAAATGGCGTCATGCAGACACAATTCCGGATGCAAAGCTGGCTTGGGTACCCCAAAACAGCGGGGCTGTGGCCAGGGTCACCTCTGGATTATGTCCTCGCTCAGCCACTGACCTTGCTGCCTGGTCTGGAGCGCGTGTTTTTCCCCACATCTCCGTATCTTTCCTTGCTCCGCATTTCATCTTCATCCAGAAGGACTTGGGATCTGTCTTGCAAGAGCTTGGGCTTAGAAAATTGAAGTTCTTACCCTGTTTCTGAGACTCATTTTTTTGAGGGCTTCAACACTGAACTTCAAGACTTGGTTATCTTTGGATCATACTTCAGATGCAAAGGGTTAAAAAGTATTAGTGGAGTGAGCAGCACCGGTAAGACTGTTAATGACAGCAGCGGAAGAAAAACTTTAGGATGACAATTCTTGGCATATTGTAAACCCAGTTAATTTCTACAAGGCTTAATTAAAAAAAAAAAAAAAAGAGAGAGAAAAAGGGTACATAGATGTAAGCAAAATAGACCTTTTGAGTTCTCATGTTTCATAAAAAAATGTATACTTCATGAAATGGATCTTTCTCTCACAGACTGCACATGTGTACACAACTCAGTCATTAGGTACAAATGTCACACAGGCACGGTCTGGGCAAATAAACCAGGAAAAAAATAGGGTGAACTGCCACCAAACCCCATTCATCAATATTTTCTACATATAGATTTAGATTTCTCTAAATAAACGCAATTGACTGGCTCACAGTCCAAAGGCACTATTCTTGTGTGCCGCACCTTCTTCCCCCAACTGCTATATTATACAGGTCTCCTAAAATTGGAGCGCTGAAGACGTTTTTGGGGTAAGTGATGCATCAACAAATGTCAAAGCAATGTGGGCTGCACACGGAACAGCACTGAAAACACAGCACGTTGGGGAACTATACCCCAAAAAAGGTTCTTTCGTGGCCTTTCATTTTGAAGGGACAACGTCTTTGCTGATGGTGAAAGAGATGGTGACATTCGCTAACTTCCAACTTCGACTTTCGGTCAAAATCTATTTCTTGTGGTCTTGCGACAAAAACAATGATAACGCTAATCTGTATCTAAAATTATGAGCTTTTTGCCCTAATTAAGAGTTTCTGAAAGAGAATTTTAATCAAGCAGACTGCAAATATCTCTGATGTCACTCTGTGAAGTCAGATTTTGAACCAGATCCTATTGCTTTGTACTGTAGCCATGCAAATCACAGGCCACCCTTCTACCACGATGGGCACGGCGAAAAAGAGCAGAGCAAAGATGATTCCCGCTGCTCACTCACTCTGTATTTGGAAAACGGCAGTGACAGGCAGAGGGAAAAACAGGTTTACTAGTATGAAGTTGTCCTTGATAAAATACAGTTTATGCAAAAGGCAATGTCAGTTGAATGGAAGCAGCACAAGGAAAAGAATACCAAAAAAAAAGGGTAATTTTTCTGGCATCAGTCATACAATTATCATTTGCATATGGAGGAGGGAGAATCTCAGCTGGTATGAGCTGTTATAAGCGTATCAATAAAGCCACGCTGATTTATAGCAGCTGAGAATTTGTCCTGTAGCGTATTCATCCATGTGCGATGCGATAGATTGATGTGTTAGCATTTTCTCCCGGGAGACTTTGGTTCAAAACCTATTTAAAAGACAGTGAAAACAAACGGGCTGGTCTCTAAGCAGATGTCCCAGGAAATCTGTTTGCATCATCACAGTGACAGCAGTTTAGTGGAAAGGGTATTCTCTGCGCGGGGCGGAGGGGGACAAGGGCAGGGCAGCGGGTCCCCGGTGGAATTGCATAGCAAAGCTTCCTTGGTAACTCCCGAGCACCCAGCTCGCAGGGCAGATTTGATGTCCGCAAATCCGTAGGATTCTGTACAAGGTGAAATTAAAAGATTCGAATAGAAATATTGCTTAGTCTTAGCCTACGATCTGGGAGCGAGACTCTATGGCACTGTGCTCTGCTGCTCCCAGCCTGCACACATACGTAACCGCACCGACATGGGTGATTGCTGGTTTTTGTTAAGATCTTTTGCATGCATGAAATTAAGCACATTTGTAACGTGCAGGCTTGGGGTCTCAGTTTCAAAAGCGTTTCAAGAGGATACAAACGCTCCCTGCAATCAAAGGAGAGGAAACAGTGCGGTGGTTGTAGTTACAGTTCCATCATCTCACATACTTTTGGCAGAGTGGTTTTGGGCCCAGTTTGGCAAGAGGAGATAAAGCACACGCAAGTGAAGACGACAGAACCGCAGGTCACTCCCACACCTCCCGGGGCTGCGCCCCGAGGCCAGCCTGGAAAGCAATAGCGTTTCTTGCCTGAACCCAGATCCACTGAGTCTCACTGGGATTTTACCAATAATTCAGCAGCAGATCTGCCTATCCATGTAATGTAAGTAATGCTTTTAGGAGCATTATCCATGCATGGTTTTCCCGTACATGGAATTTGGCAGGAGGCCATTCGACCAAATGCTTCACATTGCAAGAAAAATCTGCAGACTGTTATTTTTTTTTTAAACTGTACTTAATAAAAAACCAACCCTCCTGCAGACTGTTTTATTTTTTAAAAAACTGTACTTATTAAAAAAACAACCCGCCTACTAACAAAGTAAGAAAGTTATTAATCATCACCTCAGGATCAACCGTGCGAGATCAGATAGTTTAATATGCAGATTTTTAAGGACATATCTTCCTTTTTGCCCTCCTACTCCATGTCTTGTCATTTCAGAAGCAGCAGCTCCTATAGTGAAAACTGGGTATTTCATATAATGAAATACTAACACAGAAATAGAGTTACCAAGTCCAAGTCCCATCTATCATAAGTAACTGTATCATTATCCCTTCCAGACACTGATCAAATCCCAGTTTATGAGTACTTTGCTTTTTACTGCTATCATAGAAAATGAAAAGCTCTTCCAGAACTGCGCTGCTCAGACGATAACGAGCCTTCCTCTTTTCCAACCAAAATCTTTTCCCGACCAGTTTATACATGTTCGTTCCTGTACTGAGTGTTGTCCTTAACTTGAATTGTTTTTCCCCTCCCTAGTGTTTAGTCCCCTGATGTATTTATAGAAAGATCATATCCTCTTTCAAACTTCTTTTTGCTAGGAATAGTAATGTTAGAAATAGACCGATGAATTTACTATATTAGATACGGACGGACATACATACACGCACACAGAGGCTAGAGCACTCATTTTAAAAGAAATGCAGAAAATACAGATGAGTCAATCTTTAGTTAACAGTGCATTATTTCAAACATGTCAGCAACATATGTAAATTACAATATAAAAGACAGATCAAGTTCAAAACTGATTTTTAGGGTTTTTAGATCTAAAGACTATCCATCTATAGAAATACCAGAAAGACTACCTGAAATTCCATAAAACTCTAGGTTGGGAACTGTACCAAAAGCCCACAATGAATATAATTTCTAAAAAAGAGAGCTGGGAAGACTCAAAAGTACATTTGGATAAAAACGCCTTAGAGAGAGGCTACTTTGGGAGGTAAATAATCTGCAGAAAAAGAAAAAAAATCAAATTGCTATTAATAAAAAAACATAGAAGGAAGAAAGACTGAACATCCTATCTGCCTATTTAGAGACAATTTCATTCTTTCACAAAAATATTTTCTAGCTTTGCTGCTCTGGCACATCGATCCTGAGTACTCTAACTTTTGACTTATAATGATATTCCTTCAGATACAGCTTCACTGATGGAGGAATGGGAAGTGCGTCAATACCATCGTAAGTCGTACAGTTGCAAATAACTGTTCTACATATATGTTGAAGAGAGAAAGGAAAAGTCCTGTTTAGCGGAGTGGATAAAAGCGGTTCGAAGAACATACAGGAACTTGGATCTTTGTAGTGCTCTAGGAGTCCCGTAATGTCAGGAGAATGGAAGACACAAGGATCATGGGCATCAAAGCTGAAGTTGTGATTCCACTGCTCTATCCGCGCATGGAGGGAACGACTGTAGCGCCTGAAGCTAACAGAAAACAAATAGTCTTCTTGGGCAGAATCTCGTAACAAAAACGTTCCCTCTGGCTTTCCTTCTAGCAGAGCCTCAGCTGCATATTTATCCATGACTCCCCAGTAGCAGGGGTTGTTATTGATCTGGAGGAGGTCTGGGACTAAGCAGTGGACATAATCAATCTGCGTATGGTATTTTGGAGGTGTTTCCATCTGTAGCAGCTCATCATCCGTTTCCCATTTGGGCTTGTTTCTTTTTCTAGAACTTGTGCACAGTGTTATAACTTCATCATCGGAGTCCATATCGCTTTCATCTTTACTGTTCCTTACCACCCTACCTGTGACCAACTCAGACCTCGAATCACCCCTAAACGAACCACTGTCAGTAAAGTCGCAGGACTGGGAGGGAGAGTCCGTTCCCCCATTGGCAATCTCATCGTCTCGCAGCTGATCCTCTCTTTCTTCATGATGGGATAGATCAGCAATTATCCAGTCTTCCGCTTTTGGACTTATAGGGGCCGTATGTCTTTTGATCAAGTGCCACCGAAATGCTAGCTCCGAGCGCGGAGGGAAAGGACATTTATCTAGCATTAACTCGCTGATATGAATTTTTCTTTTTGATGGCAGTCCTGAGGTGTGCCGACTGCTACAATTCTTTATGGGAAAGCACTGACCCACGGCATCTTGCAGCTTCTGTTTGAGAGACCGGCCTAAAAACCTGTGACCACAGGAATGGTCCAGATCCAGCTCTATAGACGAGCAGCTATATTTCCTCTCTTGGCTCCTTAAATTAGTCCCCGATCTTCCCGCAGCACTAGCTGTTTCAGTGTCAGAACAGTGCTCGCTCTTTTTAGACCAGGAGAGCTTCTTTCCACTCCAGACGTAACCATCCTTTCTGTCTGCACTTCTGCTCCGGCTGCTTTTGGGTCTCACATCTGCATTTTTAATATTACTGTCCTTTTTTTCTGCCATTTTGACAGCTTTGCTTCACAAGTTGCCAGAAAGCAAAGGTCTTGTAGGGTTCTTCTATGTAAGGAAGCTTCCTCAAGGCACCTTCTGGAAATATCTAAGGAAAAAGAAAACACAGCTAAATTAACCGTTATGCATGCACGCAAGAGCAATGCAGGTGTATACAGGACAACAGTGACCACTAAGATCTAACCATGTAAAAATAATATGATCCGGCTGAATTATCTCATACACCCCACAAATACTGGCCTGATACCAGACAAGTCTCTCTTAATCTGTCCTTGGGAAAAACATCCTCCAGAATAAACCATCTTAGGTGATTTTAGAGTATCCGTTCTGACTACACAGCAGAGCAGACAGTTTTAGGTGTTGGCAATCCTATTGTGCTAGGGTCCATTTTAAAGGGAAGCACTTCATGTGGCAGGTGACACTGCTTTAGCTGTTTATTGAGCAAATTCTGCATCTCTTCCAAATAACCTTTCAAGAAGGAACAAGCCAGAACAGAAACAACTAGGTCAGAGTACAAAGAGCTACTGTACCTAGATGATATGCCTGTTCGCTACTAATCCACAGGATGGGATGCCAGAGATCTTTTTCTTAACTGACACTTTTGGGTCACTTTCTGGATAAAAAAAAAAAAAAATAAACTATATCAGTCACAGATTCTGTCAATTTCAGAAAGCTGTTTTCCTCTGCCTTTTCAAACGGAGCTAGAAAATACCGAGCCCCTAAGGGATTGAAATATCTGGGGCTTTACATACTGAAAAGGATTAAAACAAATCCAGTCCCTTACTAAAAGCAATTTTAAAAGGCCGTGAAAGATGGAACTGCTTATTACTCATTAGAGAAGAAATTTTACATTATTAAAATCAGTGTTGCTCTGAGACCTACGGTTGCTGATTTCATTCTCTTTTGTTTCCAAAAGTGTATTGAATTCTCAAATAGATAAGAGGTTTCCTTTTGAATGTTGTACTTTGAAAAAGAAAAAAAAATCCTCCTTTGACTACTCAGTTGAAAGTACAGCAGAATTTTTTCAAGGTACATAGACAGCAATATGTTACGTATGCTATACTGTCCCAAGGCATGGAGAATGTAGAAATACTTCCCATCACGTACCATGATGCTTTTGCACCAAAACGATGTACAGCTCCTCTATTCCACTGGGGTTTTTTGGCTGTCAGTTTTTTGTTGTGTTTTATTTTTTTTTAAACTAATTGACATGGTAAATACTAAGCAGGAAAAGAAAAGGGCATCCACTTCCTCTCTCCATTCAATCCATTCTCATCATCAGGATTAGCCAGCATGACACAACCTCTCTGCTGTCCCCCGGGGCTGCGCAGGCTGAGTTCTAGCCTCTGCTTTCAGTAAAAAGAATAAGACTGCCGTGCCAAAAGGCGTACATGCAATCTGCCGGCCAAATGTAGCCCAGATGTAACTTTCACCCAGGAATTTTTCACATTGCATTCCTTATTTACAACCCACAAACCTGAGAGCTGTGGGGAAAAGAAAAATGGAGGGAAAGGGAGGAGATGCAGAAACGTAGAATGAGGGCAAGATAGGTAAAATATTGCAAACATATGGGGGAAAAAGGCATTAGAGCAGTCTGGGTGAACAGTACCTCACTGGTACCAAGTAGAATCAGAGAACAGGGTCCATCTTCCAGCAGTTACAAATCATAGACTTCTCTCAGGATTTTGCAAACCACTTTTCAGTGAAAACACTGCAGGATGCAATGCAGATAGGAGAAAGGCAACATTTCTATGAGACCTGAAAGACCTCTGTTTAGACCAAGATTCACTGATTGCTTTTGTAACATTTGTATTTTTCATCCAGAAACAGACTAGATTGGAGGACTGAATTCTCTCCACAACTAAAAAAGAGGAAAAAAACAAAAGCAGTCTCATTTATACTGCTGATAATCTGAAGTAACTCCTGAAGACAAAAAGTTATTCTAGATTCATACTGTGGTAAAATACATTAACTCTCTACAGATGGGATTTTTAGTTGGACAGGAAGATATCGCTGAGGTTGCTAAGACAAGTACATAAAAATTAGGATATGAAAAAAAATAGGATGTGACAGTTTTGAAAACCTTCAGTTAACTCATTCTGCATATCCAGCCCATATAAGGAATACGAATACACAGAATATGGGCTTTTAATTAAAAGCTGCAAAACATACAAAACTCAGAAGTGCTGAAAAGGCCCTTTATCTCCCAGATTCAGCCTTGGAACTGAAATAATTTCAGTGGTTTATGTTTATTTCTAGGTGGTTGTTGTATTTAACTGTAAAGTCACTTTCTATTTTGTACCTTTCTTCTATCGCAAATCACTAGTGGTACCTGAACCCTGAAACTCAAACTGGAGAAACAGCACGTGATGCTGTAAGACACGCACCATTAGCCAGCAACACGGAGAGCTGTTTCCCTGGGGTTTGAAGGCTGCTGGAACTGAGGCGCCAATTCTGCCACGTCAGAGCAGTAATTGTTAATCAGACATAACACAAGACCCATGGAAAGACCACAGAATAAATGAAGAGAAAGGGATGTCATCCTACTAAAGCCAGGTTTGAATTTGACCTTGCGAAGGAAGAGTAAAGGATGGGGTTTGGTGGTCAGCTTGCGACTCAGGAGACAAAACCTCAGCTTCTGAACGTGTTATAAACATCCGTGGGCTTGCAGGCAAGCTGCCTTCTGAAACACCCACCGGCCATGGTGTATTTAGGTGCCCAAATCCCACCGTTTGGCATTACAATGAAGGGTCATGCCTTCATACCTTTCCGAATCCGTGATTCACAGCCCCGCCAATAAAATGGGGACCACAAATAATTTGGGTGTTGGAAAGAAAAAGGCATAAAGGGCAGTCAGGCGTTCAGTGCTGTATTACCACTTAAGGCTATCCACGTAAACCAGCTATTCCTTTCACTGCAAACATCCAAGGGAAATGCCACATACCATATATCCATTAATGGCTGGAGCACAACTGAAAGAGCAGAAGAGGAGGGCAAGGATAAAAGAGAGGGAACACAGAGTGTACTTTTCCCTACAGGGCAAGGTTAAATGGAAGAGTCCATCACCGTGCAGCTTACATGCATCAGTTCTGAGATCCTTTTGGTAGACACAATTAGTCTCCTGCGTACAAAAGCCACCTTCTACGTGGGGATACCTTGGGCATCTCAGAAACAGACAGATCTGACAAAACCCTTATGCTTGAAAATCTTCCGCCTAAGCAAACGGCAAAGGTAAAGCAACATGCAGGGATAAGCAGAGTTCACTTCGGGCCATGGAATCCGGCTTGTAGTTCAAGGTTATCCAACACTGTCACAGCTTACAGTCCCCGAGGACAAGCAGAGAGCTGGGTGGTTTTTGTTGTTGTTTTTATAATGTGCACAGCTCCCTCCTTCAGAAGCACGTCTCTCACCAGGCTGCGGAGGGGCGGGCGCAGACGGCTGCACAAGATGCTTTTTCTTTCAAGCGCTGATGCCTCATCACTAAAACTTCCAGCCCAAACTAAAAGCAATATCTAGTAGCTAGTTGGAGGCAATAACAATATTACCTCCTAGCCAGAGGTAGGCTGCAATCAACAACTGTGGTAAGACAGTCACAGCCTCACCATATGTCTAATTAAATCAGCAGCAAATACCCAATAACTGCAATAGGGCAATCAAAACCATAAGCGTAGACAGACCTTTTTTTTTTATTTATTCAATAAATACTGAACTGCTTTAACTAGATATTTATATCCTGAGCTGCTGGAACCTTGCATCTAGCCCAGTACCTCCAAGTCCTCTTCATCAGGCTGCCTCCCTTTCAGTATAACGAAGCAGCAAAATACCGTATGAAATATCAGCAAATCACTGTCTGAAGCAGACATGGGGGTCTCCAGCCCACCATCCTGCTCAGAGCCAGACCGCTGCCAGCGCAGGCTCAGGGGAGGCACAGCACGGTCTGGCCATGTCCTGAAAACCTCTGAGGATGGAGGTCCCACCACCTCTCCAGTGCTCCCATGCTGCATGACCCTTCCAGGAAATACTTTGAAAGTTTTCCTTCCAAGTACACAAAAGCTAAAGCATTGCTGTATTATGCCTCTAATTAAACAAGAAAAGGAGACTCACACAAAGACCAACAAATCAATTCTGGAATTGTTACAGAAGTTGATATTCTTCTAGGGCTGATAAAATCCTGAGAGAGAAGAGCAAGCTGTAATAAATCGGAGCACTTTTTCTTTCAACTTACATAAAAGTTATTTAAAAAAATTCTCACTGGTCACATGCTGTTTTCATTAATTTCACCCAATTAGATTTTGGCCACAAGACCACTTTTTAAACCTGACCTTCCACTGAAGTTGAGCTGTTACTGACTTATTTTGGAAAAAAGCCCAACCTATTAAGGATAACATTAAGTCTCAATTCCTCTGTCTTAACTCATTTTTCTTCAGTTTTGACTATGTTTATTTTGATTTATGATACCATCCAAAATACATACACTTGGCTCCAGAGGGCTTTCCAGCAAATTAAAGCAATAATCACATACACATAAAAGAAAGTGACTGTCTAAGGATACCAATGATATCCTACAATGCTGTCTTCCTACTTGGAAACACCCTTGATTCATCCTGGGTCTGTATAACCCCAGAACTGCAGGAGGATGAACCCCCCCAACACTGGGACTATTTTATTCACGCCCAGGAGGTGGAAGTGATTTGGAAGCAGGTGCCAAAAGGTGAGGGCTGCTCATATCTACTGCTTTAATGAAACTCTGCTCATGTGCTGAAGGAGAGACGCACACAGCGCTTGGCAGACTGCAGCAGCACTAAATCAGTAAAAGCTTTATGGTCCATGACCAGCACTTCGTGCTCCACCCAGAAACCAAAGAGGAGAGCAGCGCGATTCCCAGCTCCCGCCCTGCCGCTCCGCTCTCTCGCAGCCACTTACACCTATTAATCAAGTCAGTAGCAGGTCGAGTTCCGGACCGGATTTAAAGAATAACCTTGCATTTGATGCCGTGCCACTTCGGATGTGACAAAGCCACTGGGCCTGCAGTCCCTTGACCAAGTGACCATGGGATCCCCCACCCTCCAAAAAGCCTCCCCTGAGTTTCCCCATGCCGTTCAAAGAGTTATCCCAGCAGGCAGCACCTCCAGACAATGAATTCAGTTGCTACATAGAACTGGACTTAAAACGGCTTTTATATGGTAAAATATTTTAGGTGCAGTTCGTATGAGAGTTTCTGCACATTAAAATAATAAAGAAAAATAAACACAGTTGACATGCGTTTGTCTCCATCCTGGGCAGCGGCTTACAGCAAGGCTGCTGTAAGTATAGCTTGGTCTTCCCACTCATCTGATCAGCAGTTCAGCTCGAAACATTTTGCTAGAACACGTTATCCTCACCAGAAATCACGATTTACTGAAATATGTCAGGATACACCCATGGAAAACATGTCTCCACACAGCTTCCACAAGGTTCAATAATGAAATCTGGGCTTTTTTCTTTTTTAAAAGAAGCGTGCCTGCTTTGTAATCCTGTCACTCATTCATGAAAGTACCAACACTGTGACTGTTACAGAGAGCCCGACCACATTTCCGATATAAATAAATCACTCTGCTCACCCCAACCGCCAATAACTCCGCTGCAGAGCAAAACTGAAGATAAAAGGGGTTTGCCTGGAAGCAATTTTTTCTTGGAAGCAGGAACAAACTGGGCCAGATCATTAAAGCTACATAAAGGGAAAAGAGAGCACTCTGATTTTTTTTTTCTTTCTCCTTATTTCAGGTATGCCGAGCTCTAACATTTTTCGCCCTTCAAGAAATAAACCCCCGACGCTTTCTTCTTCCTATTTTTCAGCGTGCGAAAGCATAATGATTTCTTTGCAGTGCCATCGCTACCTGCCCAACCGCAACCGCTGTCAACCCCATCTAAAGCACGCGCGTCGGGACGGCCGTAATTACGGGGTAATTCCATAATTACCACAACGATCTCCAAGTGGGCTTGACCCCGCAGCCTTCACTGGGGCCAGAGCGCTCCCGGGCCTCCCCGCAACCCTCTGCTGTGAGGCGGATTTTGGAGGCACTGCCCCTCATCTGGGCTTTCCCTGTGCCTCTTGAGGGGCTGCCATTAAATAGATGTACGTGCAGTAAACGCATATGCACGCTATACGTTGAGGTATATACACGGGGCATGCAGCCACACAGAGTTTTTCCACAGGGGGAGCGAGCACTCACGCAGGGGGGAGCCCACCCCGCCGACAGGGGCGCAGACCCCGCCTGACACCGTCCCTCGCCCTGGCCCCCAACTTACGATCGTCCGGAGGGAGCGGCCGACGGCGCTGCCCTTCCCCGGGGAAGCCGCTCCCTCAGCCGGGCAGGGCGGCCTGACCCGCGGCGGTGACGGCCGGAGGAGGAGGAG
This sequence comes from Vanellus vanellus, assembly GCF_965231255.1. NCBI lineage: Eukaryota > Metazoa > Chordata > Aves > Charadriiformes > Charadriidae > Vanellus > Vanellus vanellus. Next base: position 68,410,802 of record NC_138911.1, read on the forward strand.
GAAGAAGAAGAAGAAGAGGAGGAAGGCCACCAGCACCTCCGCGGGCAGCCGGAGTGAGGCAGGCGGCGCGGAGCCCGGCTCCCTTCACCCGCCGGAGCGGAGTCGCTGTGAGGCGGCCCCGGCCGCGCCTCCCGCCGCCGCCATCCTGGCTCTCCCGGCCGGCCGGCCCCGGCCCCGCCTGCGCGGAGCCCCGCCCCGGGCTCTGAGGGGGCCGGGCCGGGCCGGGCCTCGGGGCGGGCCGGGCGGCGGGGCCGGTTGCGGCGGCGGGGGCGGTGAGCGCGGGAAGGCTCGAAGCGGGCGGCGGGGCCGGCGCGGTGAGCGGGCGGGAAGGTAGCGCGGCCCCGGGCCTTCTCCTCGCCCCGGCGGGCGGCGCGGGCCCCTTTCCCGGCGCGGCGCGGTGTGGAGCGGGGTCGGGCGGCCTGGCTCGGCCTGCCCCGGGCTGCCTGAGGGACAGGCCCCTCGCCCCCGCCGGCCCCCCGTAACCCGTTCCCTCCCCCCCCCCGTTTTCTTTCACGGTTCGCCCCCGCGGCCGGGCCCTGGCGAGGCGGGGAGGTGCGGCTGCCGTGTCCCTCATCGGCCGGGCTGTAATCTGCTTAGGCCGGGCTGGCGGCTGAGCCCCACTGTCCCTCAGCCTTGTGGGTGGGTGGGTGTCCCAGCAGCTCTGTCCCTGCCGTCTCAGGCTCTTTCTGAAGCTTTTTGTTTTCAAATTTATTTTACGTCTCTCCCTTTTGTCCTCTGTAAATAAACAGGTGAGAGCGAAGATGCCTTCTGCGCAAAAGCCGATGCGGTACGGCCACACCGAGGGCCACACGGACGTCTGCTTCGATGACATTGGGAGGTAACGGCCTAATTGCTAGAGACCAGGGTGAAGTGTGGCCTGGGGGAGGGATGGTCTTGTTCCTTTCTATGGCTTTCTCAGGAGTTTCTGTAACAGTCACTGCTGGGTGAGATACACTGTGTCCACCTCTGGAGCCCTCAGCACAGCAGGGACATGGACCTGTTGGAGTGGGTCCAAAGGAGGCCACGAAAATGATCCGAGGACTGGAGCACCTCTGCTGTGAGGACAGGCTGAGAGAGCTGGGGGTGTTCAGCCTGTCAGTCTCTGGGGAGACCTTAGAGCCCCTTCCAGTACCTAAAGGGGCTACAGGAAAGATGGGGACAAACTTTTCAGCAGGGCTTGTTGTGATAGGACAAGGGGTAATGGCTTTAAACTAAAAGATGGAAGATTCAGACAAGAGATAAGGAAGAGTCTTTTTTATGTTGAGGGTGGTGAGCCCCTGGCCCAGGTTGCTCAGAGAGGTGGGAGATGCCCCATCCCTGGAAACATTCCAGGCCAGGTTGGACGGGGCTCTGAGCAACCTCATCTAGTTGAAGATGTCCCTGCTCGTGGCAGGGGGTTGGACTAGATGGCCTTTAAATGTCCCTTCCCACCCAAACATTTCCATGATTCTGTGATTTATGGCCAGGCTTGGTCTCGCAAATCCTTTGGTTTTTTTTGCCTGTGTTGAGAACTGACTATAAGGCATATAGTTTGATGCCCTGAATTTTGAAATGAGAAATGATTGACATATAACTTCAATGTAAGCCTATATATAGGCATAAGTATATATAGTATATATGTATGTATATATATAAAACCTCTATATGTAGTTTCTATAAGAGCGATTTCACAGCATCTAGCAGAAATTGGTGTAGTGTGGGAGAAAATATGTTCATATATGCACTAAGAAATTAAAAATATAGTTGAAGAAATCCAGTACTGGGCTTGCTGTCTTTCTTGTTATTCTTGCGCTAGTTCTTGAATGTATAAATATAAATTAAATATTTGCCATTATGTTTTCATTACCAAATAAATGGTAAACCAGAAAACAAGCCCTCTCAAAATGAACTCAAGGGGTAAGTCTGACTTACTGTACTGACTGGCTTAAGTCCATATTGTCTTATTCCTTTCTTTAGTTCCTTAGTCTTGGTACAAAAAGGACTGTTAAGAATTAGTCTGGTAACAATCACTCGTGACCACAAAAGCCTTGTTTGCCATGACAATGCAAATCTTTAAAAAAAGATGCAGACATCTCTGCTGAAGACCACTGGTCTGCTACTGCTGGACTCTCCAGCATCAGTATATTCAATATCAACACAGTGTTGTGTTGCTGTCAAACTACAGCCCGTACAGAACTAAGAAGAGCAACATCACAGCTTCACCAGTGGCTTTGTAATGCTTTGCTCTTTAATTAGATTTTTTTTTGGATTGCAAACAACTTTAGAAAAAGAGAATGCAAGGCTCAATTATAGAGTCACAATGTCTTTAGTTAAAAATCCCATGCAAACTTCTGTGTATTTGCTCTGTGACTTTAAGTTATTGTTTGTTGCATTAAAATTGTGAAAGTTAACTCCAGCAAGCTTGAATTCCATATTAACTATTTTTTAAGGGTTCTGTAGGCCTGGAACATGTTAAGCTTGTTAAACTTCAGTCAAGTACGCATTAACACTCTTAGCTTTGCCTTCAACTTTGTAATTAGCTGTAAGGTAAGTTTTCAAAGTCTTAAGAAGCAATTAAATGCCCAGTTCTTAGACAAATCGGTGCTAATTAAGTCCTTTGAAAAATTTGCTCCAGGTCCTGGAAAAAATGGATTGACTGGTAATATCTAAGGGTCAGTTCAGATGGGTGCCAGGCCTAGGTAGTTATCAGAGACTCAAGGTACTGTGTTATGCTACCAGATGGGATTTTCCCCCTTCCTGTGTTTATTAAGTTACTTAAACATAATAAATGTAGGTATTCACTGTATCACATGGTATGTATTGTGTTTCAATATAAAAAAAACCCTAACACTTCAGTAACATTTTCGTGTTGAGATTGAAAGTCACAGTGGCCATCCTTTTCCATTCCTGAATGTTAACAAATCCTGTGTCTTTCCACAGCTGCATTGTAACTTGTGGCAGTGATGGAGATGTTAGGATTTGGGAAAACCTGGATGATGATGATCCAAAGTCCATTAATGTGGGAGAAAAGGCCTATTCCTGTGCTCTAAAGGTATCGTTGTTAGCAGAACTCCTCTAAGTTGTGTGATGCTGGTGTTGATGCGGATGCTCAGGGATACTGCTTGTGTGGGTAACTAAACATATACTGGGATAATAAACAGAAAAAGGCAAGCAAAATACTCTATGTAGTGCCTTGCAGTCTGAAGTATGTTAAATATGTTGTCTTCAGATTAATGTATGGAAAAAATAAATTGAACACTGTTTAATGAGTGGCAGGTATTTAAATTTGAGCATATGAACGTATTCTACCTTAATGTCTAAGTGAAAATATTAAAGCAGTATTGAAAACATTTTTTTTTTTAAATACACAGAAATGTAATGGATTAACTGTGCCTTTTTGAATATTTTAACTAAACTAAGTATTTTATATAAATCAAGAATACTTTTGACAATTCATTTTACCCCAGGCAGGATTGTAGAGGAATTATTCCTTATACTAAACTTCTGTAATATTTTTTTCCTTCTCTTCCTTCGCATTCAGTTATACTCACTTCTGACTTTGATCTCCTTTCTGAGAAATAAACCCAGCAGATTAAGCTAATTATGCAATGAACTTTTTAGGCTGTTTCAGTGTTTTCTCACAATGTGAGAAAAGTTGCAAAAAGTTTCTCGGCGTAAGGAAAAAGAGCCAAGGTGTTGTTTTATGTGGGCCTGTTTTAAGGTCCAAGGAATTATAATCTATATTAATCAAAAATTACTTTCACAAAGCCAGAGCCTGGTAATGCTTTGGTAATACTCTTTTGTAATTGGTTGATATTTTGCTCTCAAAATTGTCATTTAGCCCAAAGATGCCTCTGACCCACGGTCCCCAAAGTCAGAAGAGGATAGGATCCGTGCTTGCACAAGTTGTAACAGTTTGTGAGAATGCTGATTACAGGCAGTTCTGTAGTCAGACTGACATTTGAAGCATAACCTGCTCTGTTTTAATGTTAGGGCAGTTCCTTTTACTATATCCTGCAGGAGTCATTATTTGTAAATAACAAGACAAGTAAGTTACCTGTGTAAATTTGTATAATAGAAAATTATTCTTTTTACTATGCACGTTCTTGTATTTAGCTTGAGAATTCTCACAATATTTCCTTTATGTCCAATTATTGTTATATTACATTAGTAATAGAAGGTCTAAAATGTTGTCTTTGTGGCAATTGTAGAAGAGAGGAACTCTAGAAGTCTATATAAGTTCTTTAGATACCGTGTAGTTAACTCTTCAGTGATAAAGGAAAATTTTAAAATTATTTTTCAACTATTTGTGATTTTGGAGAGGAGTATGAAAGAGGAAATAAATGAGAATTAACATATTTCTATTATATTTTTAAAATAATAATTTGAAACCTTATTCAGAACTACTGTCTTAAGTGAAGCCTTTTTCTTATACCACTTTTAACATACCTCATGTATCTATTCCTCAATACCTATATAATCCATTTTCATAATTGATTTTTAGGGTATTTTGCTGTTGATTTTCATTACATTACTTATCTTTTCACAAACCAAGTGAGGTGACTTGAATGAGTTCTCCTAGCAAATCAGTGGCAGAGCTAGAAATTGCTAAAACTATTAATGAATAGAGGAGGGAAAATCCTGTTTTTAATGTTTGACCCTAGTAGGAAAAATCCTCTGCTCCTAAGTTTATTGTAAAGTGCTTTTAGTTTTGAGGGGTTTTGTTTTTATTTTTAAACAGTGAGATTAGTAACGCTTTGTGACACTTAAGGAAATCTTTTTTCAAAAATTCTTCATTAATAAAAATGGACCTGATATGAGGTGTTGATGTAATCTAGGTAATAAATCTCATCTCCTCCTTAGTTAGGTTACTTAGTACTGGCTGCTTTGTTTATCTTCAGGATTTTTACTGTAACTTTAGGCAACTTAAAAAAAAAAAGCGCACACACACACCCAACCCCAAACAAAAAACCCTCAAGGGAAATACGGCATTTCTTCATTTAGATATTTCAAAAACTTACTGCTATGTACAACTGAGGAATAGTATTGTCATTTAAAGAAGAGGTACTACTTTTCCAAGTACAGGATAATTATTCCTTTGTTTTGCACTTCTTTTCATCTGGATTCATTTTTACTAAACGTCTGTCTTCTGTTTTCTGAAAAGAACTAAGCTATAGTTCACGAACTTCTCATCTTTCCCTGGTGGCATTTAACTGAGACGTTCGGTCCGAGGGTGCCCTCTGCTGATACTGCAGCGTGTTAATCTAAATAGGATGCAAGATTCTTCCTGCTCTAAGAGCTTTCTTGCCTATGTAAAAGGAGTAAATTTTCCATCCACCAGAAGAAGATCAGAAAGTTCTCTTGGAAATTCGTTAGTGACTTTGAGTATTCATTATTTTAGTAAAGATGCAGGTTGGGAAGGTCTTGATGCAGTAAATTGCCACATAGTTAACATAATGAATTTTATGTGTTTCAGTATTAAATCTAGCAGTGTGTTTCTACAGGACTGAAAGTAAGAGAATAACTTTTCTAGTTTTTAATAGTTTGATTAAAGTGATAACGTTACTGTGCTTGTCTGTATTTTTTGGGGAAAAAATAGAAGTTAAAAGAATATTTCCTCTACTATTCTTACTGTCAGGCCTCTTTTGGAAGTAGTAAAGTTAATCTGCCCAAATATTGGGAACATCAGAGCAATTATTTTGGCTCCATGGGCATAAATGTGTTTTAACTAACAAATTTTATGATGGATTTTCATTTTAGAATGGAAGGCTGATCACAGCAGTATCGAACAATGCTATTCAGATACATACATTTCCTGAAGGAGCTCCAGATGGCATCCTTACTCGTTTCACCATGAATGCAAACCATGTCATCTTTAATAGCGATGGTACCAAAATTGCTGCTGGATCTAGGTAATCTCTGCATGATATGGAAAAGCATTGTTTTCGTTCAAAATCTGGCAACTTCCTTGCATGCTGATTTTTACCAATGAGATCATGAATCCACATACCTCCAAGGGTTTTAAAGTATTGCAAAACGCCTTCCGCGGGGTGGAGGGGAAGAAAGGAATGGAAAGGACTTCAGGAAACAATGGTCTGCGAGATACTTGATCTGCCAAATAGTTTTAAATGGAATTCTGGTGTTGTGAAATAATTCCTTTTCTTTAGGAGACTTGAGTGTTTTCAGCTTTCAGTTCTATGGTGCATAAGCATATGTGTTCGCCCATATGGATCTCATTGCAGCATCAAGGATTTTGTTACTGCGTGCTAAAGATAATGTCCTGACTGTTCAGGATCATGGTGCTGCAGATGTATATACACATGCAAAAGTTAGATGGATTCTGATTTGTGTGAGAGCTTTGAATCATTCTCTGGTGTAGTATCATTGCCAAATGATAACAGATGACAGTTGCAAGACTTGCCTGAGGGGAATTAAATGCATAGTTTAGTTAATTTCTTAGGGCAGTGTGTTTGCTTTTACATAACATTCCCCAGTCCTTTAACAGAGATGGCAAAATAGCAAGCAGGCAATATTTTTTTGTCATTTAATTAAGGTTTAGGTGAATCTTACTTTGATTTGGTGAATTCTTTGGGCTGCTCTAGTTAATCCAGGCTGTCTGCTTGCCTCTCTACTGGAATTTGTCCTCCGCAATAGACATGGCAGAGCGTTGCATCTGCTCCCTGGCTTCTTTAAGTGTGAATTGAACTAGAAAGCAATTTGGATGAATATGCTGGACTGTGAACTCTGGCAGCTACAGAGCAGACACACCAGTTCCACCAAAACTGGGAGACTGGACAACTGGGGGTAGTAACCACTCTAATCTTTAAATCTGACAGGCATCATGAGTTTGGGCCCTTTGCCAGTGCTTGTTTCTGAGGGAACAGCTCTGCCTCAGGATCTGACTTTGATTAGAGAGATTAGGCAGACGGCAAACTCTTTTCTAAAACTTTTATGAAAGCCCTGTACTGCTGCAGCCTGGCCAGGGCTCTCACATTAGTAAAAAAGAGCTCCTCTTGATGAGGTCTTCTGTAACATACTGAAGGAGAAGGTGACAGCCATGAAATGAAGGAAAGCAGCTAAGAAGAATTGCTTTCAGTTGTCCATTTTTCTTGAAGCCTGCAAACTTCAGTTTTACAGAAGTTTAACATCTAGCTGGCTGCCAAAGTTCACATGAACTATTTGAAAAATAGTTGTGTGGCTACTTAAATAAATAAAAATTATCCTATTGCCTGTTTGTTTTTTCTTTAAAGTTATCTTGTGTTGTTGAAGAATGCTAATATAATTTTAGTTGTCTCACAATATAGCTTATAGACTTCCTTTTATGACTGGTTAGCAATAGATAGCTGACAAAATTGAGGTTGTGTTTCTGAATATAGTTAAAGTAATGCTTAACCCTATAGAATTAAGGCCTAAAATTTATCTCTGAGGGTGTTGCAATGAAGTATGAGAGGGAGTGGTACTGCATGATTGTCACAGGAGCTCTTTGGCTTAGAAGTCAGTGTTGATATTTTGAGTTAAACTGCAGTAATGTCAGTAGTTTTGGAGAAGGGAATAAACTTGTGAAAAAAAACTGTTAATGTATCTGGTACACTATATGGTCCTAAAAATGCTGTTAAAACCATCACGAAGTAAACTATTTGCTCTATCTTTTTTTAAAAACCACATGAACAAATAATGATCGTGATGAATATCAGTCCCATTCAACAGATAAATCTTAAGTCAGCTCTCTGGTATCTGGGCAGAGGTTTTCATTAGGTCATATAGAATATTGTATTAAACAGGTATATAATATGGTCTCTGTGTACATAATATCCTCTTCAAAAAGCAACCATATTTTATGAACTTTGACATGAGCAAAAATTATTTTCTGATAAGAAATAGTCTGCCCTTGCTTCTATTGTAGTAAGCCTCAAGATTCTCGTTTTCCCTTAGGTCTTACAGTGTTGAGAGCCTTAACTTTCCCAAAAGACAGTTAGTGCCCACTTTTTATTGCCAGAAACATAGTTTGTCATTGTTAATGCCAACGTTAATAATTTTTATGTCTGTGCTGTTGTGATCTACAGTGACTTTATGGTCAAAGTTGTGGAGGTGACTGATAGCAGCAAGCAGAAAACATTCCGAGGACACGATGCTCCTGTTTTAAGCCTGTCTTTTGACCCTAGGGATGTTTACCTGGTAAAAGCACTTTCTTGTTTACTTCTACTTTTAATCTTTTCCCTGGGGAAAAAAAAACAAACAACTAAATATATGCTTTTTACAAAAAAAATCCAGTGACTGGGCACATGAGACTACTTCATTTCAGCTGGCCTTACTGACGGTGGAATGTGTGACGACTTGTTGCCTCCCAGGAGAACTCAGTCTTTGTTGTACTACTCAATTACAGTCTCTGTTCTTCTGGAATCTAATGCTGATCTGATTTTAGAGAGGAAAAGATGGCTCACTAAAGAAAGTTAATATTAATTTTGAGCCTCTTTTGCAAATAAGTAGCTCACTTGAAGTATGAAGGTTTGTAAGTACAGTAGTTTGCAGTCAAGTACAATTATCAAGATGACAGTATTAAAAGGTTTTAAGTCTTAAAATGGCTTAAATGAGGAGGCTTTCTTTTTAAAACTGCCTATGTCTTATATGTCTGTAGCATTGGTTATATTGATTTTTACAGTTTTGTAGCATTAATTGCTTTATGTCTTTAATTATTAATTTGTTTACAAAAATCTTTTACATAGGCATCGGCGAGCTGTGATGGTTCTGTCAGAGTATGGAAAATCGCAGATCAGGTAAAAGACTTGCCTTTCAAAGTTAAGTGTTTCATAAGAAATCCAGGATTTCACAGACAGTGAGAAGAGCTGGACTGAAATAATCCTACTGGAATAGGGTTTTTTGTGGGGGGAGGAAATCTAACTACGCTTTACAGAATACTTTTATCTACTTCTGGGAGAAATTCCAAAGCCTGATTATGAAATGTTGCCGGGGTTGTTCTTCCTGTCTGTGGAATCCTTGTTTTCTTCCATTCATCTTTCTTCACTGGCCAACATTGTGTGTTTTGTCCTCAGCACGTTCTGAAATAATGCTTCTCTGTAAAGATAGCAATTGACATCACATTCCTTGTTCCAGAATTTCATCTTATTGCTGAATGATTAAGAGTTAAGGAAGGATTGTTATTCTAATAAACAACTATCTAGGTATATTTTGTTTTTATTTATTTTTACCAAGCTTCCTATGAAATAATGAATCGTTTTCAGGATCGTAGCCTGACTGGTGAAGGTGGAATAATGCTGTGAGATGCTACGTAGTATCTTCTTTTACAACTGATCTGGTTGGTTAATCTCTTTAGGAACACAATTGCTTGGATCGGAGATTAGGAGGAGATAAGGATTTCACATGCCAGGATCACTGAGATGGTGCCCATGATGATAACATATTTCTTTGATAGGGAACTTTGGACACAACTGTGCGTCCAGTCTCTCCTGCTCTCTGCCTATGGCACGCGTACTTAGTTTTCTAAGGACTCAGGGTTCAGCTCAGTGCATTTCAGCCTTTTAGATTTGAATGAATTTACGGCTATTGACAAGGGCTTGCTATTCCACTTCATTTGTTTGTTTGTTACAAATGTCACAACCAATTCTCAGAAGGAGGATGTAAATCACAGTTTGAAGAACATAATTTACTAGAAATACAGTCTTTGGGCTCAGCTTGGCAATATTTGGCTGAAATACTTCAGGGCCTGTGTGGAATCAGATTTGGTGAGAGAATCGGATTTAGTCTCTGCTCTTGGAATGCTAAAGAACTTGAAAAGAGGGTTTCAAGTGAACATTTTAATAAGGTATTTCTGCATATGTATGTGGGATTATTTTTCTAAATGCCATTGACTGGGATAAGAATCAGTGTGGTATTATTCCTGTAACAGTTGAATATGGACCCCCGAACTTGTGGATTGCTACTTCTTTAAAACAAAAGTGTACTTCTAATGTGAAATCTCATGTTACAGACTGACAGCGGGTGCCTTTTGGGGCAATTACACTAGCAGTGTCCTAGGATTCTGGCAGTATGATGTATGTATGTGTGCTGTAATTTGAGAACATAGCCGTTCATTCTTTGAACTGCTGTGGTGAGATTCAGGCTGGTGTGTCACCTTGCTGCAGTTGACAAATGCATTTTGGACAGATTTCTCTATAACCTGAAAATATGTAAGCTCATTTGTTCTGTACTTTATTAAAACCACTTCTTCTGTCATCTTATTTCTGTTACAAGTAGTTGTATTGTCATTAAAATAGTTACAGGTCTATCTTTTTTTCTTTTGTTAAGGCGGTATACATCATAGTATTTGGATGAAACAGATTTATTTCAGTTCCAAAAATGGTACACCTTTTTTCCTTTTAGTTTTTTCAACACTTTTCCTTCAAGAAAACTTGTACGGTACACTAGATTTTCACAGAGCTAGAAAACTAATTTTTTAATATTTTTGTTCTCAGACATGCATGACAAGCTGGCCGCTGCTGCAGAAATGTAATGATGTGATAAATGCTAAATCAATATGCAGGCTTGGCTGGCAACCTGGCAGTGGGAAGGTAAGTGTCATTGTTTTAGCCACATCTTAATCCTTCTTTTCTCTTTGGGAGTCCAACAGTAGAATTCAATCTGGGCAAGCCCAGATTGCACCTCCTGGGACAGAGGGAAATATTTGGGCTGAAGTTCGCTTTTAGGAAAAATAAAAACCTGGAAATGGTTACTTGTTTAAGCTCCAGACTGCGTTTGGCAGTAGTCCAGCTGTCAGCCCAAAACAATGTTAAACAGTCATGTTGCACTGAATAGGAAGGAACATTGTACACGAGGGAAATAATCAAATTGCTCACAACAGAGCATCAAAGGACTTCAGTCTTTTTTTATGTTAAGTAAATTTTGCCCCATCGGTAATCTCGCTCTGTAAGTATTTCCTTAGTAAATTGTTCCCTTTCTTTTCACCTGAAGAACAAATTTGATTCTGTTGTGACTAAAGATGGTGCTGATACATACTACAGGTCTTGGGTATGTCCTGCTGCAATAGTACCATGTGTGAATCACTAATCAAAATGGGTTGGGGAGTTAGTATATTGATGTCTACGTAGCGTGTAACCTGGAACATCTCTACAGCATCTGATAATGCAAAGGGGGGAGGAGGAAGGAGCAGATAAACATAAACATGTATGAAATGAGACACACCCCACCATACTTGAAGTAAAGGGCAGGGAATTGTGCGAAAGTTGGCCATTTGGAAAAGTTGTTTTACGGCTTCTGTTCTTGCCTGTGATAATAGCGTGGCAGAACCTATTAATCCTTTATTGACAAAAGAATATTTTCCTGTGTTTTCTCACACTTCTTACCTGAATAATCTCATTTTCCCGACTTAGCCTTTGTGTCTGTCTGCCCATGTCCACTCTTACAATTCCTGGCTGCTATGATAGCATTATGTATAACTTTTCTGTGGAAGAGAGGATGTCACCTGTAGTACAAATTGTTTCAATATCCATATTGCATAAAACCAAATACTTTTAATTTTTAGACTAATTCTTCATACACACACATATTTGAAATGTAAGCAGTTGTCTTGCTTCTCTTACAAAGCAAATTGTTAGAAGTCTTTAAAAAACCCCAAATCCTAAAAAAATAAACAGGCTGTAACATTTGTGTAGTTTTGTGAAAAATGAAATGAGCTATTCAAATAAGATATATTGAGAAATTTTAACCTGATCAAAAGAGGTTTGGAAAGGGAGGGAAAGGGAGATCGTAAGCTTTGTGCTCAGAGCATTGAGAACTATTTATAAGTGTGTGTTAGCTGTTTCATAAATAAGAACTTCTAACTTTACAGTGCAGCTGTCATTATCTTCAGTTTTCTGCTGGAAAGAAATGAAGGTTAGAATAAAACCAGGCATGCTTTGTTATGTTGCATGTCACTCTCCTGAGACCCCACCTGGAGTACTGTGTCCAGCTCTGGAGTCCCCAACAGAAGAAGGACATGGACCTGGTGGAGCGTGTCCAGAGGAGGGCCACGAGGATGATCCGAGGGCTGGAGCACCTCTCCTGTGAGGAGAGGCTGAGAGAGTTGGGGCTGTTCAGCCTGGAGAAGAGAAGGCTCCGGGAGATCTTATTGCGGCCTTCCAGTACCTACAGGGGGCCTTACAGGAGAGCTGGGGAAGGACTTTTTACTCGGGCATGTAGCGATCGGACGAGGGGGAATGGCTTTAAACTGGAAGAGAGCAGGTTCAGATTGAACCTTAGGAAGAAGTTTTTCACTGTGAGGGTGGTGAGGCACTGGCCCAGGTTGCCCAGAGAGGTTGTTGAGGCCCCATCCCTGGAGGTGTTCAAGGCCAGGCTGGGAGGTGGGAGGTGTCCCGGCCTATGGCAGGAGGGTTGGAACTTTATGATCTTCAAGGTCCTTTCCAACCTAAACCATTCTATGATTCTATTAAGTTACTTCAGCTTTCTTTACTTTCTCAGTTGTCATTGCTGGGATGCTAGAGAACATACTGAGGCGCTCACAACTGTAATACTTTTGAATGAAGGAGCTATGCAATTTGAATGTTCTGTTTGACAGATAACTTGTGCTAAATTGTCTGAATCTTGTCTCCTCTGAACAGTTGCTGGCAATTCCTGTAGATAAAGTTGTTAAACTATACAGAAGAGAAACCTGGGATAGTCAATTTGATCTATCAGATACATTCATCACACAGGTAGGTACATAAATCAGGTGCTTGCTAAATCTTCCATAGGTTAAATGTTACTCTGCTAGAAATTATCTTCTGGACAGTATCTCCCCCTATCCTCCGGTAACAATTGCTCGCATTTTCTGATCCTGTTGCTTTATGTTGGAAAACAAGGCAAGAGATAACTAAATGGGTGTCAAACGTGTCTTTATGTGGCCCTGGTTCCCCTCTTTCATTTATAGTAACCCACTAGATCTATAAGGTCTACCGCTGAGTCACCAACTGCAGCTGAAGAACATCTGTTTTCACAAATTGCTCTAAATACAGAGCATTTTAGGGGAAATGTCAAGAGTATTATTTCTGTACAGAACAGAGTTATCAGTTGTTCACTTTATATTTTATTAAGCTGAAATTTAGCTATGTAGTAGTCCTAACTGTGCCGTCTTCTTACTTTTGACCTCACGATGTACTTGGAAACCTTTGGGTTAAAGAGGACCGCTTTCCTAGTGTTATTAAGACACAGAACACACAGTCTTGGATTTGAATTTATGGAACTGCACTAGGTTCAAAATAAATAAAGCTATGTTTAGTGCTGAGTTTGCAAAATATACTATGCTTCTGTCTACATGTCTAGAATCAGGTTTTGACCTTATGGCAGTGTTTGATGACAGAAGATGGACGTTCTCGGGAGAAAAGAAGTGTGCTGTCTTTAAAGAATGGTTCTTGCAGGGAACTACCTAAAGCCAGCTCTACTACAGAAGGCTGGATGTGATTTGCTAAAGATCATAATTATTATTATATTTATTTTTTTTTTTCCAGAATGTCCATCTGTTTTAAGCTCCAGAATACGAATGCTGTGTATGCATTGCTAATTTTTTTTTTCCTCTTTTTTATTTTTTCCTTAGCCCTTGAATGTTGTGGCCTGGTCTCCTTGTGGGCAGTATTTGGCAGCTGGAAGTGTGGATGGGAGTATAGTGGTGTGGAATGTGGACACCCAGGAGTGCATAGAGAGGTATCAGGTGTTGTTCCATAAATCCCTAAGTACATAGTTTTTCTTGAAATAGAATTTTGTTATCTTTTCTGTAAAACTTATTTGTGCAAATGTAGAACACTGCCTCTTGAAAAGCCTTAAGGTTCACGGGGCAAATCTGTAAGTTTTCTGCGACTGTTCCATTGAAAGCGAGCACCCCAGGAGGCAGGGTTTGAACGCTCAGATTGAAGAATCCCATTTACCTGGCCTCACGGATGGTCTCCCAGCTGGTGGGACTGGGAGCCACATGCACAGGGAAGGAACCGAAGCATGCAGGTCAAATAAGCTGTGTCAGAGCTGGGTGATGCTGGGAGGCAGGGCCACCGCTCAGTCTAGGCTTGAACAAAGGGAGCAAGAGGAGGGCTCTTCTCTTGTGCGACCCCAGTGAGATGCGCTATTACTGCAGTTCTTATGCTGAAGGGAATTCAAAGGCTGCCATATAATTTCTGTGTTCTACAAGGAAGCAGCTTCCACAAACTGTTGGTGGTAGGTAGAAACATGGTATTGTTTTGCCTTCCCCCGCCATATCCAGTGTGCACAGAAGCGCGTTCAGATTCCTGTGATACACTGTTTTCCTTTCTGCATAGCTAGAAGGATCTCAACATTTCATTCTTAGAAGTAGAATACGGAGGGAACACAAATGTGGATTTTGTGCAAATTCCATAGTCTAGTTTTCTGTGTGCAAATATCTTTTATTACTTTATAATCTAATAGTTGATTAAAGGATAGGTTTGATGGAAACAAATCTTCCTCGCATCCCAAACCCCAAGATCATTGGCAGTAAGATGTATTTTCTAAAGAGAGAGGGAAATACAGATAGATCAGCCAGCCATCCCCACCTGTAGGCAAAAAATGACAAACTGACAAATTGCACTTTATCTTCGTTAGTTAAAGCATCTCTCTCTCTCTCTCTCTCTCTCTCTCTCTCTCTCTCTCTCTCTCTCTCTCTCTCTCTCTCAAAAAAAAAAAAAAAAAAAAGTATGATTAAGTGAGGTAAAGGAGAAGGGATGATTTATCTGTCTGAATATTTTGGGTAAGAAACATGATTGTTACTGTAACGCCTATGTTAAGAATTAAAGATAGATTATGTAAATAATTAATAGGGGGATTTTTTGTGAGAATAAAGGGTGGAAAAGATAGAGTATTAACTCATCAGTTTGGTACAAGAGAAACAACTGAACGTTCTTTTTATAACTGGATGGTTCTGGAATGTATGACTGCTGGGGAATTACTTCGTCTTTTCTACATGTATCAGGAAGCTGTTGTTTTAAGAACATTATTCTGTTTGATTTTTAAAGCTTAAATGATTTCCTCCGTAGAAAAGGAAGACCTGTATTTTTTTAGTAGTAGCTGTTTATGCTAAAGGTGACCTATTAATTATTTTATTATGTGTAATATCAGTGTAACATCACTTTCTAATACTAGTAAATATTGCCACTTTTTCAATAACTTTTGGGGAGGTTTCTGCCCTGAGAAGCTTACTAAAAATCCATTGTTTTAATATTCTTTTTAGGATGAAGCATGAGAAAAATTACTCGATTTGTGGACTGGCATGGCACCCCAAATATAGGCAAATCGCTTATACAGATACTGAAGGAAATCTGGGGTTGTGGGAAAATGTTGGTGATGGAAAGAAATCAAATGACAAGGTGATCAGTACCAGTTGTTTCTTAAATTAACATGATTATTTAGGTTACCAAATTATATTGAACATTCTGTATTGTGTCTTGGAAGTTCCCTCGTGTTGTTAATTCATTCTTTGAATTCCATGTCCAAAAGAAGTTTTATGATAATTGTTTATCTGGTTTTAGGTTGCCAGTACAGTGACAAAAGATTACAATGATCTCTTTGATGGAGAAGATGACGACGATTTAAATGGAGATATGATTGAACCACAGTCTTCCCCAAAGGCAGGAGCTAATGAAGATGATGGTGATGATGATGATGACCTTATGCCAACTTCAGTCCATCTGAGACGAGCAGTAATTGATGATGATGATAACTCACTAGGTACAGAATTAACTGATCTTCCAGAGCTCTTCAGTGCTGTTACTGGGATGATGTCTTAGCATCCTCTACTCGGATATATTCTGACTTATTTTTGCAGAGAAATCTTGACTGTTTTAAATCTTTTACCTATATTTTGTCATAATAATATATGTAAGATGTAATTTTTTTTTTAACCTTCTAGATATTGGGATGATAAAAGCTAATTCCAATCTTCTTGAAAAGGATGATGATGACAATGATCAGACTGATGGCTTTCCAGCTTTACCACCGTCATCTACACAACAGCCTTTCTATGATGGGCCAATGCCAACCCCCAAGCAAAAGCCGTTTCAGTCTGGCTCCACTCCTGCGCATCTCATGCATCGTTTCATGGTAAATCTCACTGCTGTGTGGTAATGTAGATCTAGTTGCTTTATTAATATTGTTTAGTTCTTGCTGTGTTTTAATCTAATCTTTTCCAAGATTTTTGATATATTTTCTTTTTAATTATTCACGATGTGAAGCTAAATGGTAGAAAGTAGCTTTGTGTTAATGCAAAGACTGGATAATGTTAGGCTTTATATTTCAGTTGCTTTTGATGTAGAAATAAATGCTTGGCTTTAAGACAAAAGAAAGCTATACGGTTTGTATGTGTGCTATTGAATTCTAGCGAGTCTTTTTTTTTTTTTTTTTTTTAATTCTTTTTTTAGCCAGAAGTTGTGGATATTTTTGTGCGGTTAAGACTTGTACATTAATCACACACTATTTCTTTCTAACTGCAAGTTCTTCACGTTTGATTTTATAAGGAGAAAGATGGCTAAGCAATGAAGATGAAACTAGTTTCTGCCTAATTCAGATACTTTAGAAACTACAAGTCCTGACTACACAAGCCTTCAGTCTTCCTCCAGCCTTCCCACCTACTGTCATTTCAGATGAGAAAGTTATAGCAAGCTGGTTTAGGGCAGTCAACATGCTTGATTTTTTTCGGGCGATTTCTTTTAATAGGTATGGAATTCAGTTGGTATCATTCGCTGTTACAATGATGAGCAAGACAATGCTATAGATGTAGAATTTCATGATACCTCCATACATCATGCAACACACCTGCCAAACTCTCTGAATCACACGATGGCTGACCTCTCTACTGAAGCTATTTTACTAGCCTGTGAGAGTACAGAGGAACTTACGAGGTAAGTCATAGCCTTGCCCTGCAAAATCTATAGTATGGGATTACACTTATCTTGTTTCAAATATTTCAGCTTTTAATTTCAGCTTCTATCACTGTTTGAGATTTTTGGCTTTTGATAATGTTTTTATTTATGGGACTGCTTTTGAGGAGGTTTTTCACACCTACCCACTTGAAGACTTCAAGAATATTGAAAGATGTATTTCGTTTCTTGAGTTTTTTTTTTTTTAATCCCTTTTTCAAATATATATATTCTTGAAACTTCATGCATTGCTAGCTCAAAGGAAATTGTAAACATGAACAATAGTTTTTCAGTCTGCTCAGATCAAAGATAAATCATAAGGTCTATGCTATTTCTTTTCACACTGTTGCTAAGGAGACATATTTGGAGATACCCAAAGAATTATAAGTGTGAAGAACACAAGTTTATGAAAACCATAAAAAGATTTAAGCAGCTTGGCCGGCTAGACTCTGTTCTTGCATTTAAGAACAATAGCAACAATATTTTATTGCCAGTTTCTGTGGAAATATCTTAAAGAAAGAACTTTCTTATTTTCACACATACAGCATTGTGATAAGCTGAAAAGCATCCTTTCCCTTTAAAATGATTATTTGTATGTATTGGTTGTCTATATCTGAAAATTTCGATTTTTTTTTTTTTTTTTTCCCTCAGTTGAAGTGGGTAATCTATCAAAAGCTGCGGCATCTGTGAATTGGTTGTGGGCAGTTTTCAATTATTAACATGACAGAACTGAAGTTCCTAATTTTTTTCCCTTTGAAAGATAGCATAATATGACTGACTTGAAATGTGTGCTGATATTCAGGGGTACCGAGCACCTTAAGTTCCTATTAATGTTACTTAAGCCGGACACTTACCTGTTTCCAACTAAAAAATCTCCCTGAAAGACCTCTAAACTGTCTCTGCGGCAGGCTTTAGAGGCTCTAAATCTGCAGTGCTGGAGGTCGAATTGACTCTTCAGTTCTTGAATAATCAGAGTAACACCTTTGCAAATGACCACTTGTAATATGTAGTTCCTTTCTATGACCATCACAGATTCCAGGTCTCTGATAAAAACGTAATATATTGGTGTTTTTTTCAGATATTTTATTTTTCTTTGTGTTGAGGTATTTGACCATTGTTCTTTGTCTCTGCTTTAGCAAGCTCCACTGCATTCATTTTAGCTCATGGGATGCAAACAAGGAGTGGACGGTAGACATGCCAAAGGATGAAGACATTGAGGCTATCTGTCTAGGTCAAGGCTGGGCTGCTTGTGCCACTAGTGCCTTGCTAGTTCGTGTGTTTACAGTTGGAGGAGTTCAAAAAGAGATCTTCAGTCTCCCAGGTCCAGTGGTGTCTATGGCAGGACACGGAGAGCAATTGATGATTATCTATCACAGAGGTAGTTTTCTCCCTTTTGTCTTTTTTGAACTGGGGTTATGTTTTCAATCCTCATCTATTACTGGCTTCAAACACCAGTTAATTTGTATGTAGTCACCAGAAGTATTTTCTTCTTCTTCTCTTCTTGATGATTTTTGCTGTCACAACCCACAGATCTTTGACTTCTGACAGCAAAGCCTACATTTTACATTGGGATGCCTAGATTGAGCTGTGGGGAAGGGGAGAATTTTATAACAGTGATATTAATAGATTAAACTTGGGTTTCAGATATGCCAGAATGAATTGCTATCGGAAAGCAAGGAAGTAGTTGTTATGCGTGCTTCGTATGTCCAAAATGACAAATAGTTCTTTGTCTGACAGTGGTATTCATGGATTAACCTGCATTAGAATTAGTTTTTGATTCAAAACTTAAATTTGGCCAAGAGACAAGACAATTCTTTCCTTTCTTAACATAGTCATTGAACAACTTCTTCCTAGGTACTGGGTTTGATGGGGACCAGTGCCTTGGAGTACAGCTGATGGAGCTAGGAAAAAAGAAAAAACAAATTTTGCATGGAGACCCTCTTTCTCTTACTAAGAAATCCTATTTGATATGGGTTGGATTCTCCGCAGAAGGTATGAATACCTGCATGAGTGACACTGAGAAATCTTGACAATATTGGGGGAATTTTGGAGGGGGGGGTTGGCTAATTAATGCCCTTTTAATAATGGTGATCTTGGGACTCAGACTTTTTTTTTTTTCAATCTGCTCAATGCTAAACAAAAGTCTAGTTTTATAGTCTTTCAATATATTAATTAGAAATCTTTAATATGTTTCCAGTCTGAACAGAATACACTGGAATGTTATCATAACTTATTTTCCCGATTGGTTGCCCTGGTCAGCAAGAAGAAATAATCTGCATTAGTACACCATAATAGGCATGTTCAAGTATTTCCACAAAGACCCCTCAAAAAAGTTGGTAGCTTGGGAGGATTTTTTTATGATAACCAGAAAAAGTAATTGTAAAATAGCTAATTTTCTTTGGGAATCTACCCAAGGAGTATGAATTTGATTTCTTCGTAAAATGTTTTAAATTTGAACTTGTCGGTTAACTAGCAGTAGTGTTGACTGTCACAAGGTGGCGCATCTTTCTAAGGAAACTATTTTTTCCCAGCTAGTTTGTACTGCTTGGGTGAGAGGACATTGTATTTGACATACGCAAACTATTCTTTCCCAGCAGTATCCACCAGCTCAAGCTTACTTGCGTTGAAATTAGTTGCCTGTCAGAATAATTGTTTTAATTTGTAACAAACAGGTACCCCGTGTTATGTGGATTCTGAGGGAATTGTGCGGATGTTGAACCGAGGACTTGGGAACACTTGGATTCCAGTGTGTAACACGAGAGAGCATTGCAAAGGCAAATCTGATCATTATTGGGTAGTTGGCATCCACGAAAATCCCCAGCAGCTCAGGTCAGATATTTCACAAGGAAATGTTCTGTTTGTCTTAATTTATAGAGCACTTCTTACTGTGAGAGATTGGAAACAACTTTTACTAAAACAGGTGGCTAGTAAATGTGCGCAGTAAATGATCTAGTTCATAAATTGAATTCTGCATGGGCGTTTCATTACTAAATTGGTTTTGAATAAACTCATTGGAGTCTTATAATGTGTAACTGAGTATGGCTTTTTGCCTTGGCTAGCAGGCGTTTGCACTTTGATATGAAATCACATCTCTGATGCAGACACATTCATAAGACTGCTTTTTGCCAGAGAAACCTACTAAAAAGTCATGGTTTCTGTTAGGAATCTGCTTCTGCTGTTGATCGGTTTAGGGAGGTTGGGTTTGTGTTTGGTGGTGTTTTTTTTTTTTTTTTTTATTTGTTTGTTTATTTGGTTGGTTTCTCTTTGTGTTTGGTTCTTTTTTTCCCCCCTCTTAAGTATGTTTTCCCCTTTTGTACCTTAGAGAAGAATCCAACCCTGTAACTAATCTACATCATTAGGCAGAGAAGAATCGGGACTGTCTGTTATTATATGAATATTTAAATTGTGGACATGAAGAACATTTTTGTATGTAAAATTGCTCAAACATTTAGCTGAGAGTTAGATATTACTTTATAAAATGCGATAATGGTGATGTCTAAATAACTCTGTTTCTCTTTATTGTAACAAGCCTCCTAGACCTTTAGTTGCTAAGCTTTGTTTGTAGTCCTCTTTATTCAGTGATTTGTGTCCTTTTCCTACCAGGGCAGAATCCATCAGCTCATGTATTTTATTGAAACTTAGGCTCTTTTACTTTGCCAGTCATGCACAATTGTAGAGGTTGTTTGGAGACTGCATTTTATTTCAATTCACGTGACGTTCTTTGTAATCCTCTGTTTTTTGTAATAAGGGGGATAATTTGCTATCACTGGTAAATGTCAATTCACTGTCTGTTTCTTCCTCCGAATCATTACTTAATGTTAGCCTCCAGAAAATTCACCAAAAATGTGCAGGACACATCACATTGATGAGATGGTCAACTATGAGTCTGTCATCATGAGTGTTTTTTTTTTTCCTTTACTCCAAGAAAAAGTGCTGCTAAGTTGCAAAGAACATTTTATTTGAAGCCACTAGCATATTAAAGATAAGAAAGGGGGAGGGTTGTTGTAGAAACACCATATGCCTTAATTAACACAGATACTAATGCTTCCTGTTCGTTTTTTTTTTTTTTTTTTTTTTTTCTTGTGTCTGAAACAGCAGCTTATAAAACCAGACGCTTTTGTTAATGCTGCATTGGTGCTGCTGGAAATACAGCTCTTCCCCAGTCAATGTTTTGCTTAAGTGATTATTATTACCAGAAAGTACTAGTTTAAATGTAATGAAACAGTAAGCCTATGCTTTTAGTGTATGCTTATCTGTTTCACCCCGCTTCCCCCCCCCCCCCCGTTTTTTTTTCTTGTGCGTGTCTGACCACAGCATTCTCCTCATGAAGTCCAAAACACCTCATCAAAATAAATGTAGACGTGTCTGCTCTTTTCCAGTGGCTTTCAGTTGTTCAGTAGTTTCTGATTTTAATAAATTGCATTTGCATTTTGTAGTAGCTGTTAAATTGTGTGTTGTGTGAGAGATCGATCTACGTCTGTTATGTGCCACATTTGGAGTTTCTGGTGTGAACAAGAGCAGCATGTTCTTTGCTGGTTTTAAAATCTTTTATTGGTTGCAATGTAAAAATAACCCTTTATAATGCAATCTTACATATTGCTATATATAAGTCAGTAATTTAATTACTACTTTTTAAAGAACAAATCCTCTTAAAGTATCTTGCTTCTTAGGAGACATGATTTAGATGTAGAACAACTGGTGACTGTAGGTGACGGGGATTGTATGTGTTTCTTGTTTCCCTTGCACAGGTGTATTCCTTGTAAAGGAGCCCGATTCCCTCCTACGCTACCACGGCCTGCTGTGGCAATATTATCTTTTCAACTTCCTTACTGTCAAGTTACAACAGAAAAGGGACAGATGGAGGTATGGAATGGTGTTGAGTCCACAGCTGATAGTCTCAGATGTCCCCATAGTAGGGGTTATACAAGATTCCTGTTAATCATCTCTACTATGAAAGAGGGTAGTACAAACTCCGAGTAAGACATGTGGCTAAGGAGGTTATTTGGGTTCAGTGTTTTGGGTAGCTTTTCGGGTTTGGTTTGGTTCATAACTCTTTCTAGAAGAATACAAAATAAAGCTGTTAGAGCTGATGCAAGGTTATATTTACACATAATCTCTTTCTGACCAATGAAGGCTTTCTACCCCTCTTTTTTCATTTTTTTAGTGGGTAGTGATTAGTGTTCTAGGAAGCACCACATCTTGGGATCCAAATCAAGACCCTCTTGAAGGTGCCTGGTTTTTAATAATTTAAGCATAACAAAATTGCTGGAAGGCTTTTTTTTTTTTTTTTTTTTTTTTTTGAAAGATGTACTAAGTGCTCAAATTCATATAATCACTGTGAAAACATAGGCCTTCAGGTTTGACTTATTTTCTTAAGTAGAGGCTGGTTGAAGTAAGATGTACCTGTGGAGAACTTCTAGAAGAATATCTGTATTTATTATTCAATTTTTTATAGCTTTAAATATTTCAATCTTGTGGTGTTCAGCTGTAGTGCACAAAATGGAAACAAACATAAAATTCTAACCTCAACCTTAGAGACAGTTTAATACTATTTGAAATTTATTCTCTTTGATGGAAGTGTAGATAAAAAGTTTCAATAATGAACAAACAGAATATTCCAATACATCTGATGAAAACATACTGGTTTTGAATAAGTTTATAATTATTTTGTAACAGAGCTAGCCTGGTCTAATAGCCATACTAGTATTTCCCTGAACAACAAGAGTTGTATTTTCTGTTTACCTGCCTCACAGATGATGATTACTCCTACAGTTAGTGAGTTGTTCTGGAGTGCTTCCAATTTGCTGTGGGTTGGAAGTTATACGATAAAATAATCAACTTGTTCTAGAATTGTCTGTCCTGGTAGCATGCTGGTGAACATGTAGGTCTCATCCTGCTGAAAGCCTGTAATATAAATGGAATTTAACATAGAGGGCGACACTGTTTGGATCAGTTTTTATATGGATGGCTGTTAGTGTGCTCTGTTTTTCCTTCAGTAGGCATTTAAAGAGAATTGTCTACCCCTCACCCTTATAAGATGAAAGAAACATTTAAGAATAAGTTAACAAAATATGTTGTAAATTGTTAGGCATTGAGTTGTAGGCTGCTTTTCCCCCCTCTGACCTCCTCCACGCATCTTTCTCCCTTTTTCAGGAACAGTACTGGCGTTCTGTTGTATTTCACAACCATGTGGATTACTTGTCAAAAAATGGCTATGAGCTTGATGAAAATGCTAAAAGTCAGTCAGTGAAAGAACAGCAAGAACTTTTAATGAAGCTGTTTGCCGTAAGTACAGATAAATAAAACCCAGAAAGAATCCCTGAGACTTTATTTGGAGTTGATGGCATTTGATGTAAATTTTGATGTGATTCCTCTTACTAGAAGTCTGGCTAGTGATTGGCAATCCCACTAGTTCGCAGACTACAGTAAGAGGTGGACTGCAGTTAGCATTGTTATTGCTTATCAGTATGAAGGGTGGCAAGGAGAAATAAAAAAAAATAATAAAAAAAAAAGCTTTTTCTTTGCTACACAGCTCATGATTGTTGGTGGTTTGTCTTTATTCATTCACTCCACCAAGACCACTATATTCTGGTCCTAGAGTCTTGAGAAAGCTATGTAACTGAAGTGTGTAACTCTCAAGGCTTCTTTTCTTTCAGCTTTCTTGTAAACTGGAGCGTGAATTTCGTTGTGTGGAACTTGCTGACCTCATGACACAAAACGTTGTGAATTTAGCTATCAAGTATGCTTCTCGCTCTCGAAGACTAAATTTAGCTCAGCGACTTAGTGAAATGGCTGTAGAAAAAGCAAGTGAGTTGGCAACAGCACCGGAAGATGAAGAGGAGGAAGAGGATTTCCGAAAGCACTTGAATGCTGGGTAACACAAATTTCTGTGATTAAAAACCTGGGAACATTTTTACTCATCTATTAACATTTTTGGTCCAGTTGATGCGCTTTTCTAGACCACAGTTTGCAGTGTATTTGTTATGAAGTAACAGTTTGTGTTGCTCTACTTTATAAATTGTGCATTAAAAAAAATGGTACATTATTGTTGATGTCTTGTGAGGACTCATTAGTACCAGGAGACTAACACAAAGGGGAGTATCTACGCTCCTTGCTTACTGTATGCCTGTGTTCAATGGCTTCAGAGGCAAAGCAGGCTCCATACCAAGTTGCTCTGATGAGAATTGGTTTGGGTTGCTTCCTTCCCCGCCCCCCTTTCCTCCAGCTTGTGCTGGTTTGGTTATTTGACTCCAACTTTTTTTTTTTTTTTCTCTCTTTGTCTCAGTCTCTCTATCTCGCTTCATTCCACACCTATCTTAAAAGGATTTTATCTTCCTCCAGCTCTCCTCTCTTTCAGTACCCCATGCCAGTGCATCCTATTTAGTCTTATTCCCTCCTAATTAATCCTAGCTCTTCAGAACTATGGAAATACTACAGGTTTGCTGTGCATTTTTTTTCCCTCTCTGCATCTGTGTTACCTACCTTTCCTCTCCCACCTGTGTCTGCTTTGTAAAGCATGATGAGGTGAAAGATGTGTGTGTTTTTTAAAAAATATAGACCATGCAGAAGAGCTATGTTCTTGCTTGGCCTCTGGATGGTACAGCTGTAAGGAAAATAGTTGCAGAAAAAATGCCTTAAAGTTTTGTCAGAAGCAACGTCTTCCTATAGCGATTTTATGTATGAAGTTTGGAACTTATTTAAGTAAGGGGAAGTGGTAAGTCCCTGAACTTATCTGTAGCCTTCCCCTTATTTGTCTTTGTGAAACCGCACATTTAAAATTCCTTTCCAAATGCTCTACTTTGTTCTTCTGGATCATTCATGGAAGCTGTAATCCCATGTCTGCGACTTCAGCCACTCTGAGGGTTAAAATTCATCACAAACATTACATTGTTCGTACTGCCAGATTAAACTAATACTGACTTTCTGGTTGAAAGAAATTAACCTTTTGCTTATGTATACACAGATTTTAGTAATCAGCAAAGATTAGGAGGGAAGTGCAAGAAATGTACATACTACTATACTGGGAATTTAGAGAATAACGTGATTAAACATTAAAACTCGCTCCTTAAGCTTCAGGCTGAAAATATGCATCCGTGTTACCACCTGTGTATTTATTCATGTATGCAAAATAGTAATTTATTATATTGGAGGTATGTGTCTTTAAATAAAGATTACAGAAGGTGCTTTATGTTTGCATTTGTATTTGCGGCAAAGTGTTCTGGCAGCAATAGTGATGCACTTTAAAGGTGGCAAAAGTTTGTTGTTTCTGTTCGGGTGCTCGCTCTTGAGTGCGGAGCTGTTTGAAGGCCAGTGCATGTACTTTTAGCTGAGCGTGAATCTCGGACAGTTTCATAGCTGCGTGTGGTCTTTCTTAAAACTACATGAGTACCACTTCAGGCAACTGTGCTTGGTGTTTCAGGGTGAACTGAAGTGGTTAATGAATCTTTATTTTCTTTTTAGTAATCATCACAGTTTAATCAGAGGTATAATGCAAATAAATACCAAATGTTATTGTTCTTATTTCCTTAATTAGATAAATAAGTTAGCCTCCCTTTGTTCCAGTTTTCCTTCTGAATTTGGTGAGCCCTTCCTTTCTGATGAATTCCTTCCATTTAGTTACAGCAACTCTGCCACGGAGTGGAGTCGGCTGCCAGTCAGAAACGTTCAGCAGGACCAAGAAATGGAAGATGCTGAGGAAACTGATGCCTGTGACGAAGTAGAAGAAACACCAGAAGTGCATAAGCCGAGTAAGAAAAATATATTCTCTGAATAGGCTGGAAGTTATCTAGGTGTGTCCTGAATAAGGAATTCTGGAAAATTCCCAGATAACTTGTAGTTTGGATAACTCAGCAGTCTATAGGATAACAGGAGAACTAGGAAATAGTATCAGACAACAGAAAAACACCCCAAGGGTCCCTAAGTTACGGGACTAAGTACAATGCATAAGCAAGCTGCCACAGAGAACAGGAGAACAGCGAGGTTTTCTGTCTATTGTTTTGTTATTTTGACATAAAATTTAAGGAAGACAGGCACACCACCTGTCAAGGGGTACCACAAGTGAGGTACAGGAGGTTTGATTTAGAAGCCATTTGTGTAAATAGAAAATAATTCCCTTTGTTGCACTGAGTTTTGAAACTCTGCAACTGTAGCAGGAACTAGGTTTTCTGCTACCTAGTTAGAACAGGTCTGGTAGTTCCTGATCTGTCCTATTTGGATGTTGACATGTGAAAAACTACGTAGCAGGAATAACAGGGTGACTTGCAGCAACGCCTGCCTGAGCTTCCCGTTACCTGGAATTCCCTGTGGGAGATGAGTGGTAGTGCCTAACTCAGTGAGCAGGTGCGAATTCCAGGCTGTGCCTGCAGTCGTTTCAGAGAACCAAGTTGAGTGTATGTCATCTGCTCTGTGGCAGCTTGCTGATGTATTGTACTTAGTCCTGTAACTTAAGGATCCTTGGGGTGTTTTTCTGTTGTCTGATACTATTTCTAATGAACTGGGTCACCCTGTGAAACGGTTACTTTGGTTTTCGCTCAGATCTTGCAGGAGGTGAATAGACAAGTAGTTTGCTGGGCACATTTTAAGGAATAAGTTTAAGGTTTAGGGAATAAGTATACAACTCTCTAAGTTAAATCTGGGTAAAGATAACAGGTGGTTTTGTAAAATGGTATGTACAGTTTGAAAATTAGAATCATGATTTAAAATATAGATTGCTTTACTATAACTGGCTTGTCTTTTTTGTTTGTTTTTGTTTGGTTGGGTTTTTTTTTAACAATTTATGCTATTATGTTTTATTGCACTTAAATGTGTACCCCTTTCTCTGTTCTGAAGGGCCAAATCCTTTCTCCAAAGGTGTCACTTCAGCAGAGGTGACTACTCCGAAGTCTGGTGAGTGAACCTCCATTTACTCCAGGCTGAGAACTTTGTCATGCTTCGCAATACCTGCTCCTGGTTTTATCCTCTGTTTTCCCATTACTACTAAACTGTAGTGTGTAACAGTCTTGTCAAGTGGTAATTTGCACTGATAGTTGATCTCACGTTTTTAGGAGGTTCCCTATGCCTGTTGATGTTTTCATTACACTATGCCGATTGCCTTAGCTGTACCAGATGTTGAATCAGTTGTCTGCCCGGCTATGTCATGAAGGCATTCTTTGGGACAGGGGAAAAGCGAGAACAACGATCAATTGATTTGTTTTACTAATCACAGGCATATTTATTGGTTGCACTTACAAGGCAGAGTTAGTAACTCTGCTGTAGAACTGTGAGTCTGAGCAGGCAGGGGCAGAATGTGAGCTCTTGCTGCTTCTTGCTTCTTCCCTCCAGCAAGAATAATAGGAGTGGAAACGGATTTGGGAGTGGAGGAAGTACTGGGTCTTCCTGTGGATTTGTATTTAAAGCTGTTGGTCCTGTGTGGCATTTCTGATGACTAATAATAGCTTGGCACATACAGTATAACTTTCATGTGGTTATTAAAGTGTCTTTCTCTTTATCTGACCACTTTAAAGCCTGGTGAGAACTTTTTTCTTTGGTGTGGAATAGTTGATGCCTTTGATAGTTCTCCTCTTCAATTTTCAATGAACAGAGGCTGAAACACACAAAATGAGTATGAGCCTTGTTCTTTGGAAGTGAGGCTACTGTTGTTTCATCTGCTCCTCTAAAATGTGCACATTGCTTCATAGATTTATATATATGTGTGTGTACACACATGCACATGTTCTTACATTCTTTGTTCTTTCCTATTAAATAGTTGTAATTGCATCAAGCAGCCAAGGACGGGTGAATCCCTTTAAGGTAAGAATTTTGCAGCTGCTTTGATTGCAGTGCTCTGAAAATCACAAGAGATTATTATATCTAAAGTTTACAATATAACTATGACAGATACCTGGAGGGACAGAGGAGGGGAATATGACAGAAAATAAATAAAATGTCTATCTGTTTGTTTTGCTAGGTGTCATCCAACAGAAAGGACACAGTGGTCCCCTCAGCAAATGTTCTAGACACTATGAGCAAATACTCAAGGAAAACTTCATTGTCTAGCAATCGAGCTGTAAACAAGCAGAACCCTCCAGTTATAAAGCCTCTGATTCCCAAACCCAAGTCCAAGCAGGTAATGTTTCTAGTCTTTTTATGTTGTTTCAGTGAGCAAAGAACAGGAAATTGAATTTTACCAGCTTTTATCAAGTATGAAACCCTGTTGACTGAGTAAAGCATCTTAGATGGCAAAGTTCATTTAAGCATACTGCAGAAACTAAAAAAGCACAAAACCCAGCAAATTAAATTTTTAGTTGTAGAAATTGCATTCTGCACTGAATCTTCTTCTTTTATTTTAAATAGTGTTTACTAAACATCTACTGTGCTGATATTGGATGGCTTAGATGCTGTGTTGATGCAAATGATTATTATGTCTTTAGGAAAGGCTTGTTTTCTGTCAGGCTGCATGGTATGTGTTGTCTGAGAGTGAGGTGTTCTTACCTTTTTTTTTTTTTTTTTTTTTTAAACTGAATTTCTATAGGCTTTAGCAGCCTCCTTCTTCCAGCCTCGTACACCTAACTCTAGTGAAAAAACAGTGGAAGAAAGAGAAGAAAAAGCAGGAAACGAGTCCTGTGATGTCAAAGTCACTGCACAGGAGAACACTGAAAACAGAAGGTGAGTGGTCACTCGCATCTCAATGCCATATTCCAATTTTGATCGAATAGCAAGTCCAAAAACTATTTTATTTATGAAGATGTTGGACTGGCTGAAGTACCATAACATCAAAATTAAAGTGTTAGCTCACAAGTTGTCATGTTTGTGAACTCGCTTCAGAAATTTCATAAAATGCTGCTTATACTGTGCATATTATCAAACAAACCTGCATAAGAAACATTGGTTGGTTTTCAAAATTGCCACATTACAATCACAGTGAAAACAGAGAAAAGCATTCTGTTCTTTAAATCTTTCCCAGTGTCCATGGCAGTGTTATTCAAAGTAGAAGTTTCACATTGGACCGAGACAAATACATGTGTGAGTGAATAATAAGTGAAAAATGCAAGATGTAATTTTAGGGCTCTAAGCAATGATTCTTGCCTTGATACTGCTTATGCATCTGATAATGACCTTTGAATGATAAATGAGACCATGCTGCTGTTCTAGTTCCAAGTGTAAGAAATACTTAAAGTTTAAACATCCCTAGCAAATCTCAAAGGACGTCTAAAAGCTAAGCATTTTATGTGAAAGTGTAAAAGCTTTATACTAGCATGGTTATTTTTTGAAAAAGAAAACAATCAAAAAACTTACATCACCTAAGCATGTCTCTTCTTAGCTAAGGCTCTAATCTGTCTTGTTCCTCTGGAGCAGATGTATTTTCTAACAATCCCAGTCCTCATGAAACTTGCATTATTATAATCATGTTTCATTTAGACTTCATTTAACTGAGGAAGATGAAGGTAATTATTATTAATTTGGACTAGCATTCTTTTCATTAACCTTTACAGATAATGTTCTAAAACAAGTGGCAAGGAGAATTGTGAAAAGGATTAGCTGAAACGTGCTAATATGTATGCTCTATTTTTAGGTTGATGGGACCCTGTCAGAAAGGAAGAGAACCATTATGCTTTGTCATTCTAAAACTGAAATGTTAATCTCCATATATATCACAGTTTTAATAAAAAATGCTTGACTTAGAACATGCTGACAAGGCAAGACTTTAAGCATATTGCAATAGGAGAAAGCAAACTGCTGGCTATATATGTCTTTTATTTCAAGAACAAAATAGTCCAGTTAGGTGTTGTTTAGAAATGTTGTTTTGGGGGATATGGTTTTCCTATAACCTTCTTAAATGGACAAATTTTTTTGTGCTTGTTTTAGACCAAAGACCGGATTCCAGATGTGGCTAGAAGAGAACAGAGCAAACATTTTGACAGATAATCCTGATCTGAATGAAGCAGAAGTAATAAAAGAAGGCATGAGTCGATTTAGAATGCTGTCGTCAGAAGAAAGAATGGTAAGAAAGCATTCTCTACTTCTGGGGTTTTTTTGAGAATTTTTTTTCCCCCATGAAATCCCTTAGTTATTTTCGGTTAGGAATTTTTTCTTGAAATTACACTCTTCATCTTCATGGACTTCAGTTTTAAATTGGGCCATGATCTGTGACATACACTTTATGAAAATATAAACTATGTGAATAATAAGTAATAGCAGAAAGCAGCTTTTCCAAAGTGAGGCATGTGAGAGAAATGTAATCAATGAAGAAATAACAAAAGAGGCGGAAAGGAGTTCAAAGTGACGTAGCCAGGCTTAATTCATTGGGGCTTAAATTTGTTCTAAGGCCTTTTGGGTTTCTTATTTATCTGGAAAGACAATTGAGAGCTTCAGTTTCATGTACAGGCTCAAATGAAGTATAGTTTTGAAGGACAATGCTGTTGCAAAAAAGGAAAGTGAGGAAATTGTTCATAACTTGATCCTTATTAGTTCATAACAGGAATTATTTCAGTGCTTCCTTATAATCAGAGAAAGAAGGTATATAAAATAAAGTGGTGAGTTTTGTGGCCTAATTTTTAGTTTTCTGTTTAATGATGTACTTTCTTCAAAGGTGTGGACTGAGAAAGCAAAAGGAGGAACAGATAATGATTTAACAGAAGACAAAAAGCGAAAGCGTCCCACAGCTGATGAAGAAGAAGCAAAAAAGGATCAGGAGCAAAAATTGGAGGACTCAAATTTATCCAAAAAACCAAAGCCTTTAGATCAATCTACAAATGTCAGATTGTCAGCTTTTGCATTCAAGCAAAGCTAAGTAACGTGGTACCTTCTCAGCATCTGGCTTCTGAAAATATTTGGTAGCTCTGTATTGAGAAATTTGCCACTGTGCTCAAAGAGCACTCGCAAAAAGAGTGCCTTGCTCCAAATAGTATTTTAGAAAGTATTTTATTATCAATTCTTTTTATTGAATTATCAGTTCTTTTATTGAATTACTAATTCTTATCAATTGATATTTCAGAAATGCTGAATCCACTCTCCTGATCTTTTGCAAGTTACTAGTATAAAGCTTGATAGCAAAACCAATACTAGTGGACCTGTTACTTAGAAGCACAGTTCCACACAGCGTTGCATAGCTGTGTGCCTTGATACTTGTGATAGCTGATGCTAAATACAGATGAGTCAGTCTGGGGAGGGTAAACTTTGTACAAAAACTGTCCTATGGTTTTAGAGAGGCAAAGTAATAGCTTCTATACCATTCCTTCTGCCTGCTGCAAACACTGGCAAGAGAAAGGCACTCAAGGAAATGGCAGTGGGGGGAAAATAGCTTAATGTGGTGCTGATGTTCAGCTGCATTTGTGGCTGTGACAGGGCAGAGAGCAGCCTGATAACGGGCAGGGAGAGAAAACCAGTACAAAAGCTGAATTGGGAAGGTGAGATGTGCAGAACTGAGCCATTCCAGACTGTGCAAATGTACTGTCCCAGTCTGTGCCTCAGCAGCGTCCAGAAAATGCTCAGAACTTGAAAATTCCTGTATTGTTTTATGTAATGTTTGTTTTTAAAATAAAATGTGAATGTTTCTTTGTTTTAAGGTGGTGGTGTCCTTTGCAATTTTTATAATTAAAGTAAACAGACTTCTGCTTACAAGTCATAAGGCAGTTGTGTTTACCTTCTCTGGAGAAAAGGCAGTATGTCTAAGAAATGTATTTGAAGCAAACTCAAATTTTGAAACTTTTTTAAGATAAGGTAAAATAATTTAACTCTTTAGCGTGACAACTGAAACTGAAGAGTTCTAATTTAGGGCATTTTTCCTGGTTTTGCACATCCTGTCATCATTTTTTCATTCTTTGTTTCTCTTCACATTTATTACTGAAAAGGCAAACGACTCTGTTTAGAATACATTTTTTTAAACATTGAAATCTATAGATTGAAGAGTCAGTGACGTTTCTGTAAAAGCCACTAAATCTTAGTGTAGGAGGTGTTTTGACTTTTTTAGCAATTGTTATATTCCATTTTGGAGGAAAACAGCTCCTCTTTTCACTGTATGTGGAGAATCACGGTCATGATGTCAGGCAGGGATGGTAAGTAGAAATAGAGAAAGACCTGAAGACCTGTCAATTTAAATGTGCTTTTTAATCCACAGTTCTTATATATTGTTACAAATTTTATTTGTTTAATGGTGATACTAGGCACCCAAGTAATAATTCACACAAGTAATATTTAATTTTCTGTGCTGACATAATTCAGGAGAGTAGTGTCATGTTATAGTGATTTTCTACGTTCTTTGGAAAGAAATAATTGTATTGGGGACTGAAACTTGTTTCGGGGCAGTAAAGTGTATTTCCACATTTTGGGTGTATTGGAAAAAAACGGAATTGCATTGGCAAGAAAAACACCCTGTTAGAAAAATTGCTGTGGGCTTGGTGAGCTGTGTAATGTTTTCTTTCTGCTAGACTAGGCTGTTCCGATGATGAGTTGAGCATCTTGACCGTGGTGTGGGGAGATGGGCTGGTGCAAACAGACGGCCTTTTCGTCTACGTGCGTACAATCCATAGTCGAGCTGAGCTGCCTGTCAGGCGCCCTTTCTGCAGGCCAGATGTGAAAAGTCAAGTCACCCTCTGCGGTAAGCAAGCACGCTTTTTGAGTGACTCTTTGGGGCTTCTATGTCAAGGCTGCAAAATAACTTCAGCAAGATATTTATGCCTCTGGTACAGTTCCTGTTCGACAACAGAAGCAGGTAGGTAGCCACTGCTGCAAACAGTTGATCCCACAAATCATCCAAAGTCCTTTTGGCTCCTGTAGGAGGGAGGAAACATCCAAAGTAAACTTCCATGAGAGTTTTCCAAGAGCTGGACGTTTGCGCACATGTAGCTCTTCTGAATAAACATGCCAAAGGTCTATTTAAAGGGAAGCTCCTGGATTTAGTGGATGATTTCATGGAAATCACTGGGGATGTCATGCTCCATCCTGCAAGTCCTTGCTTCCCGTTTGCTTTTCTCCTGGCTTAATTTTTGTTGTATAATGCTTGTAGGTTTCATTGGACCCAATGTTTGCAGCCTTGTGGTCAAATTCTGGATCTCACTGCTACCCCCATGGCTGGTTAGAGGCAGCAAAACTGTTCGCAACGTCAGATTTGAAATACTGCGTCAGAGCTGCGTGGCTGTGATGGTGATCACAGCAGTGATTTTTAATTATGAAACAGTTGCTGCTGTCCACAGCAATAAAATAAACAGCCAAGAGGGGCTATCGAGATCACGGAAGCGAGTACCTGGCTGCTTTTATGCTGGGAGGATCATCTCCCACTAGGCTGCTCTTACATTTCTTTCTTCAAAGATGGGTTTTGCTCTATTACACAGCTCTGGGCAGAGTTGCAAATACACCCTCTGTCACCTGGAGCCTTCTAGGGAGCTGCGCTGAGCCAGCCGGGAACGGGGCGCGCTCATCCAGCAAAAGCATCGGCAGAACAGCGCTAAGTATAACTTCCAATTCGGGTGGAAATGAAATGCCAAACCAAAAATGAATAGAAAACGTGGAATGGATTTTCAAGTGAAAACAGTTAAATCTCTACTAGCTGTTGTGGTTTGGTTTTGTTTTTTGTTTTGTTTCCCTAAAGAATTTAATAGAATTTCACTGAAGTCTTCAGAAATGCTTATTTGTCCTGAATTTGACATCTTTCTGCTGGAAAACCAGGTATTTTAGAAAAGCCC
This sequence comes from Vanellus vanellus, assembly GCF_965231255.1. Classification (NCBI taxonomy): domain Eukaryota; kingdom Metazoa; phylum Chordata; class Aves; order Charadriiformes; family Charadriidae; genus Vanellus; species Vanellus vanellus. The sequence goes on from NC_138911.1 coordinate 68,444,343, forward strand.
ACCTGGAAGCTGTGTCAAGGAACCTGCCTGGTGTTGGTTGTTCCTACTGAGCTCAGAAAACCAGAGAGGGAGGATTGCACTGCAGAAATATCCCATTTTTGGATTGGGTTTGAAAGGCTCCATCTATTGACACACCGCCAGGGCTCTGCTGTGAGCGTGCTCTCCGTGTTGCTGTGCCAAGCAGCTTTGCTGCGTCTAAACCCAACCCCAACTTCCCTACCCGATTATTGCTATTCCTCTTCAAATCCTGGGAACACAAAGCACCTTTTCTTCCTCACTCTCTCTGTATATTGTCCTCTTCCGTTCCATCGCGCCATTTGACTTTAAAGAATGCGCTTTGTCTGAAGAAGAAAGTCATGTTAAAAAAGCAGTGTATAAAAACAGATAGCAGGTGCTGGAGTCTGCAAAAGAGAATATTGCTGAATATTTCTGCGTGTGGCATTTTGTTCTGCTGCTGCTGTTGTTCCATATTGCAACACAGAGACACTCTTTGCTGGAAAGATGCAGCTACTAAAACCCAACAAAAATAGTCCCAAAATGATGGGTAGAGTCTGTCAGCTTTTCAGGGGGGGTATAACCCAAAGCAGCAAACACCCACCTCCCTTGTTCTGCAGCTGATAGAGCGTTTCAAGCCTTTTACCTTATAAAAACATCTATAAATTACCTATTAGGTGTGCTGGAGCGTTGCTAACCTGTTGGACTTCAGAGGGAGTGCCGATCCCGCAGGAAGCTTGGCATTTATTCGGAGAAAGAACATTTGTACTACAAATACACAAAATATCCGCTCACCTCCTAAAGAATATTTTCTTTGGCTTGCCCAGCATTTGCTCCATAACATAATTTTGTGACAAAAGAAAACAATGCCGTGACACAGCCTAGCTGGTAAAACCAAGGCAAAAAGCCTCATTTGCCTTCGGAGCATCGTGTTGCTGTATCAGGCAGGAGCTAAGGAGGAGGTGAACAGGTACATCAGGGGAAGAAAGTACTTTTCCCACAACGTTGTTTTCTACCTGAGCTGTTTACTACTGCCTGTCCCTCGCTGCCGGGCTCTGACCCGCAGGCCGGCAGCCAATGCTGCGGCTGGGCACCAACAACATCACCGAAATCATATTTTGCATACCTTACTCTGTTTTGGGGTTGTGTGTTTTTTTTTTTTTAAATATATATATATGTGATGTGTAATGCCAAATCCTGACAAAGAAATCTCTCTGCCCTTCGCATGTTATGAAACTGTGTCACCTTGTGCGTTTTTGGTTTGTGGGTTTTTTTTTGTTTTTTTTTTTTTTTTCAGATTTGGAGAGTTTTCTTTCACTCTGCTTTAAATCCCAGCAACAAGCAGCCTCTGGTGAGGATGCCAAATACGTGTGGTACACAGCACAGAGCAGTCGCTGGTTTCAAGTAAACGGTGTAAAGCTGATTGCTGCCTTTCATACTGGGAGTTTTAACTGGTTTTGTTGGTTGGTTTTTTTTTTTTTTTTCAGTGTCGGTAGGGGTCAGATTAGAAGGTCTATTCACATCACAACATCTGACAACTTTATCACAAGCATTTGATACTGGAATAGGATCACAAATATTTTCTGGCAATGCAAGTCTAATTAAGATACTTGTCTCCATCAGGGAAGAAAGATGTCTCCTCTTGGCTTCTGGGGATGTCCTGTCTCTCCAGTTTCCACAGCAAACCTGAGCCATCCTTGGGTTAGCTCCACTGATGTTGGTTAGGGATCCTTCGCTTCTCTGGGGTTTCTGCTCTGTCCCTCACTGAGGATTTGCATCCAGCCAAAGCGAAGTTCCCGTGGCTTGTTTGGCATTGCGTTCCCTGAGTAGAAAATTAAAAACTGTTGGTTATAACTTCTCCTTCTCTTTGTTGCTTCAGGAGTGAGCAATGCTATCAGACTTGAAGATTTGCTTTACAAACCTGGTGTAAGTCACCTTCTTGGACATAGCGCTGTGTCCCTGGCCTCTGCGGTTGTCACCAGCTCTGACATTTCGCACAACTGAGGCAGCTTGGTTACTCCAGCTGGGAGCGTTTCTTACCTTGTAGGCAGTAAAAGGAAGTCGATACCAACAGGGAATGGTTCTGGGGTGGGAAAGTCAAGAAAACTCAAGCAGCTTGGATGCTTCGGGTGGAGCTGGACAAAGGAGACACTGTGTTTGGACAAAATAACTTCTGCCTGTGAAACGCACCTCAACTTCTTTCCAAAGAACACAACTGTGTTGGTCATGGAGTGACTCAACATGGTGGTCCTGCTTGGTTAACCCAAGGAGAAGACAACAGCAGTGAGAAGGTCAGGTGTCTCATGCAGTAGAGTTTTTTGATGGAGAACAGCAGGCCTGGCTTCTCTCTCCTCCCGGCTGATGTGCTGCTGTATAAATGCAACAATAATTAATTTACTTAAAGGCAGGTGAAACACGAATACCTACCCGGGCTGCCAAAAGAGCCACTCGATGCTGGACTCAATTGGATGTGAATGGCAGAGGAAATTCGCAGGAATAATTTCAAGCCGCGTGTTGCCAGGGAACAGTCCAGTCTACAAATCGCATTATCAGTCTCGAGGTAATAATGATGCAGGAGCGATGCGGGGACACAGCTGCTATTCCTGTCTGCCCGGCACATGAATCAAAAGCTGCCCTTTATTTAGGAATGGGCTGGAGGGACCTAGAGATTGCCCTGGCCGATGTCAGATAGCTCCCATCGGGAATGGGGCACAGGTCCACAGAAGCCTGGAGACTTATGTTACACAGCTTTTTTCACATTCTTAAAAGCACAAATATGAAATTACCTCCTACAGCCTGCCTGGGCCAATCCTCTGAAGTTTTCCAAACTTCAGGGAGCAAAGGCTGGAGGAGTCCATCGGCGTGAGATCCTGTGTCCTTGCTCTGTGAAGACACGAAGAGAAGGCTGGGGCAGGGCAAAAATGCCCTTTTCATTTCCACTTTCAGCTCTAAAATGTGAGACCTCACCGGGGAAGTTAAAATGCAGATTGCATCTGCAGAAGCCCCTTCAGACGTTGGGGATCCTCTGTCCTAACACAGCAACACATCCCCCTGTAAGAGATTAGTATTTTAGGAGCCTGTAATCAATTTTCCTTGTTACTCTGGGTAATAGAATTAAATTGCTCATGATTCACTCTTTAAACTGACACCCTGTGATTCTAGGGGTTGATAAATCCCAAGCTGTATTTCCAGGGCAGGGGAAGGATGTCAGTAGGCTGTGACGTTGCCGTCCATCGCCGCCGTGGGCACAGCTATTATTTGAGGATCACTTTCGGGTCACGTTCTGCCTTGATGTTAACAGCAGGATCGATCTGCATTGCTCCTCTCCTGCTTGAGCTGTTAATGATACGCTGGGTCAACACAGATGGTTTGAGAAGGTGGAATTCATCATCTCTTAACTTCAAGCTCTGAGCCCAGTCCTGAAAGCTCCTGCTTTATAGTCAATGGAGGAAAAATAGGCGTCTCTTGTGAGTGATTTATCTCAGCCTTTTAGCAGCTGTCAGCGCAGAAATTGCCTTTGAAGTACCTTTTAGATGGCTTCATCTGACCCAGTGAAGACTGCCCAGGGTCTCTTCAACCTTAGCCAGCTTTGCGCGGAGAGGTTTCTTTAAAGAACCTGTTCTTCAGACCCTGAGGAGCATCTCAGGCATGCAGGGAACGGTGCTGCAGCCCTTCCCCGCTGGGTCCCATTCAATGCCACCAAAACCCTGCGGAAGCTCAACTGACAGAAACAGGTCAAGGAGCTGGAGCCTGAACACAAACCTGCTCCCTCCTCTCCTGATTTTGGATTTTCCCTACTTTCAAAGGTGGGAGAGGCCTCTGATGGGTGTGACCATGGACCATGCACCCATGCGCCCCCACCTTGGCACCCAGCAGTGTCCCCTAGCTCTCAGAGGAACTCCTCGGGTACCTCCAGCGGGGGGAACCTGCTCTGGACCTTATTCTAGATTTGCAAATAATTCAAGTTACAGCTTCAGGGCTTTTTGCGCTCCCTCTTTTGTTGGTTTTGTTGCTCTCTTCAACCTTCGAACAGCAAAACCAACCCCTGAGCTCTGAGCGAGCGCAGGAAAGAGAAACAGGGCAGATTCTCTCTAGGAAATTCAGAGTATCTTTTAATAACATCGCACAGTACCCTCTGCAGCAATTGTTTTATACCCTGTGTTTCACTTTTTTGGGATGTATTCAGAAATAGCAAAGAAAAATTTCTTTGGGAAGGCTACATGAGATCATGGGGTGTAATTAATAAGGAACTATCAATAAAATCTTATCATAAGATACCTTTTTTAACAACAACAACAAAAAAAGGGCAAGCATCAGTGCTTCTGCTTACCCGGCCCATGTTTCAGAGGGAGAGGACTTCACCATGGCTGGAAATCGGGCTGTGTCCTAACATGTTCTGACACATATCTAAATTACCTAAACCTAATAATTCCGCATTTGCAAATGGTGTTAGCGGAACCGCCGTCATCGGCTCCCACGTGCGCAACCTCTGCTCAAACGGCACCCAGAAAAAATGGTTTTCTGCGCATCCACCCTGTGCTCACGCTAGCAAAAAAGCTGGCAAGTGCCCTTCTCCCCCCCATAAATAGAAGAAAAATTACAACCACCTCCCACAGCTGCTGAGTTCAGACCGTTATAAAGTCCAGGGCAACTCCGGAGGGAGCTTATCTTCTTCTTTTCCAAGAAAATAAAGGTAGCAAAGACCAGTGAGTGCTAAGACACTTAGATGCCCTTTACTAACCCCCTTTTCATACGGATGATTAGGTCTCAGCAGTTTTTAGCTCCTAAGAAATGCTTACCCGACCCTTTGAACTGTGTCAGCTTGGTCTGGATCCAAAGGAAAGCAGCAGTCGTTCTGCCGAGTTCCATGAACATTTTTTTGCAGGTTTCTAGGAGGAGAACCCATCTAGCTTATACGGAGGATTTGGGCATCCTCAGAGGGTTGCATAAACGACGCGAGGTACCCAGCTGCACCTCGGTGGGGGGGTGTGGGGAGGAGCGGGGATGGAGTTCATTCAGGGCTTCAAATCTTCCGATACAGCAGTTTCTGTTCCCGGTCGGAGCCCGGGGCAATCAAACCGCAGTAAAGCCTGGCTGGCGGCCGGCCAGCGCCCGCCTCTTGATTTCACCTGAGTCATCCTCGCTCTCTTCTGGTAAAACCTGTGATTGGAAACCGAATGATAAACGTGGAGCGCATTACTGCTGACGGGTTGAGGGGTTTCGTTTTTTTTTTTTTTCCCCCCTTTTTTTTTGCTTGTCTTGGTTAAATGTAGCTCTTGGGCCAGGAGGAGAAGGAGGAAAGCCGGTGAGTCATGCTCCGCACCCCATCCCTCCGACAGCTCCTTCCCCTCCTTATCTCCCTGACAATTTACCATTTCCTAGGCACGAGGGGGGCAGAATTTGTCCCTGCTGCCTTATGGACAGAGAGGGCTTTGCTGTGACCCTTAGTATCTCAGCCGTTCATTTGGACGGCGATCCAAAAGATTAATCACCCCGCTGGCGGCTGGAGTGAAGGGCGATGTAGCATACACCCTATGCCCAGCTGAACCTTGAGACTCGGTTTTGAAGTCATAAGATCCCAGAATAGCTTTGGCCAGAGGGGACCTCCCTTCCTTCACCAGCATTTGAACCCTTCGTGGGGTCGGGGCAAAAAGGGCTGTTGGCAGAGATGAGCAGAGCTCCATCTCCCGCATTTGCCCCAAAAGCCTTTGGAGGTTGCCCAAACCACTGGCAGGGGTGACGCCCCAGCCAGATCCCTACGGAAGCCCCAATATTTGGTCTTGGGTGTGTTTCCAGAGCCGCAGGTGGGAATAGGAAAGCATCGGGGCACAGGAGCCCCACAGCAGAGCAGGAAGGTATCTGCAGAGCTCAGGCTGGAAGGGAACGAAACCCAGTTGGGATTGAGTGATAGGACGAGGGGGAACGGTTTTAAACTGGAAGAGGGGAGATTTAGATGAGATATGAGGAAGAAATTCTTCCCTGTGAGGGCGGTGAGCCCCCGGCGCAGGTTGCCCAGAGAAGCTGTGGCTGCCCCATCCCTGGAGGTGTTCAAGGCCAGGTTGGACGGGGCTTGGAGCAACCGGGGCTGGGGGGAGGTGTCCCTGCCCAGGGCAGAGGGGTGGAACTGGGTGATCTTGAAGGTCCCTTCCGACCCGAACCACCCTGTGGTTCTACGAAGCGGTGGGGATTGTCACGAAGGAGTGTAAACTCACGCGCGGGATCTTTCCGGCGGCTGCACCCCCCGCCGCCGGTGACGCCAAAGCACCCCAGAACGCTTCCGGCGGCGTTGCAGCTGCTCCCGAGCGGGACGCGCCGCCGTCGCCCCGCGGTGACACACACACGGCGGTGCGGGAGGATGAGGAGCGGAGGGGCACCGGCGCGAGCGCCCAGCGCCACCCCGCCGCGGCGGGCTCAGGCCGGCCGGCTCGTGACACCGCGGCTGACGCGCCGGCGGCGGCGGCCAATGGCAGCGGCGCGGGCGGTATAAAAGCGGGCGGCTGAGGCGGCGGGCGGCAGCGCTGAGGCGGCGGAGGGTTGAGGTGGTGGAGGGCGGGCGGGAGCTCTGAGGGCGACGGGCTCCGCTACAGCGCGCTGCCCTGCACGGCGGCGGGCCGGCCGGGCCCTGCCGGGGCCCATGGAGGCGGCGCGGAGCTGTAACGGGTACGCGCGGCAGGAGAGGCCGCCGTCCTCCGCCACCCCGGCGGCGGGCGCCGAGAAGCCGCGCGTCCCCCCCGGTGGCGGTGGCAGCGGAGACGGCTGGCGGGGCGAGCGGCCCCGCAGCGAGGAGGACAACGAGCTGAGCCTGCCCAGCCTGGCGGCCGCCTACACCACCATCCTGCGCTCGCTGGGCGAGGACCCCGAGCGGCAGGGGCTGCTGAAGACGCCCTGGAGGGCGGCCACCGCCATGCAGTTCTTCACCAAGGGCTACCAGGAGACCATCTCGGGTAGGGAGCGCTCCCCCCGGGCGGGCAGGGGGGGTTGTCACCCCGGGGAGGGCGCCGGGCCCGGGGGGCGGCGGAGCTGGAGCTTTGACACCAGCCCTGGTTGCTACTTTATTGCTTAAAAGGGGCTTTGCCACTGCCCGGCCACCATACCCTCCGTCTGATGCCCCTTGTCAGTGAGTCACCTGAGGTACGTGCTAGAAACAACCGTGCCTTGGCCTCTCTTTGTTCCCTCCTTCCCCAGTTTAATTTCTTTTAAACTCCACGCTGGCAAAGTTCACAGTCTGTCCTAAACTTCTGTGCTTCTGGTTGGGGTGAATGGAGCAAGTGCTTTTGCTTTTCTTCTTTTGGTGTAAACTTTTCAAGCTCTGGCATAGAAACTTGTTGATTGTACCTTCCTCCATCCCCAGCCGAGCTAGGCTGTGTTCGGAAGGGGGGGGAACGTTTGCTTCTATTAGCAGGCATAGGTGGTTTGAATTTTCTCAGAAAAGGTCCCGTTCTACTGATGCTTCTATCAGGTGAGGCTTTTCCAAAGGTGGGAATGAAACTTGAGGAAGCGAGGTAAGGAGAAAGGAGGAGGCTGGGGAGATCCCTGCTCCATCTCAGGGTCCCAGCAGCAAATGAGGGTGTAGAGAGGTACCCTGGGTTCACATCCCTGCCCTAGGTGAGTGTCTTACCTGCCTGCTGGCTGGGGGCCCTCCCTGAGGGCAGGAGGAGAGGAACTGGGTGGGATTTGTTCTCCTCATCGCCAGGAATTCCGAAGTTGTCTCTTGGTTCCAGTGCAGGGTAAATCCTTGAAAAATTTAGTTTTTTACATCAGTTTTCCTCTCCTCAGCTTTTCCATTAAGGACTGTACCCAGTACAAATAGTAAAAAAGGGCTTGGGAAGCTGGGGAATCCCCCCTTCTCCTCCCTCTTACAGTAAAAGGCAAGTTCCTGTTAGCACATAAGGGATGCAAATGCTGTCAGCAAGGACCTTTGAATGCAAATCAGGAAGGAGCTGATTGTGTTCTGCTCTCTGGAGTGCAACGCTGGTGTATTGGGTGCCCCAGAACTGCATCAGGGTGTTGCAGCTGAATGAAAAGGCTGAACCTTGCTGATGGCTGGCATTGGGGAGCTTCTCCTAACGCATGGGAGTCCTTTTCGTAAATGTACTGTGCTTCAACTTAAAGGTTGGCTTTTGTGTTTAGTTTCTTTTTCACTTCTCAACTGTTGGCTTTTCTGAAATCAGATTGCATATAACTTCCAGCATTAACTAACTCATAGCCAGCCTATACTCATATGCCAACGTTGTGTCTGGGCTTCCTCCAGGAACAGCATTTCTGCCTTTATCTTTGTTTTGCCTTTCTGACCAAACCGGGTTCATATATGGAAATAGGCTCTGGGCTGCAGTGGCCATCCTCTTTCCCCTCTTCCTTTAGTCCTGCTGCTCAGTGTGTTTGAGATGAGGTTTCATAGGGTCTCACAGAATAGTCCTTTGTCTGCTGGAAATAACTTTCCTCATTTGGGGATTGTATATGCTGCTTTACTGCTGTAAAACCCGGCAGGTCTCAGTCACTCTGCCAGTCTCTAGCAGAAGAATTTTTAACGATAGTTTCTGAGCATGAATTTCTGTGCTGAACCTGGATGAGGTTGCTGCCCATCTTAAGTCTTCTCTTATCTTGCTGCCAGTTTTGTGTGCAGAGCCACACATTCCCTTAAGGGTTTTTTAATAGCTTTTTTCTGCTCCAATGTGGATCCTCTGGGACTCAAATAGTCTGTCCTAACCTCTTGTGTATGTTATATTAAGCAGAGTAGGTTTGGATAGTCCCCTCCCCTGAATATTCATACCTGGGAGAGAGCTGTATTATATCAAAGAGTAGAAAGTGTGTCTGTTAGGTGCTGTATTTTTGGACTGCTTTTTTTTTCTTTTCTTTCTAGGAAATAAAATGAAGCTGTGATCTTAATGTCCCCTCCTGTGTCAGCTGGGGAATCCTTTTACTTTCCAGCTACTCACCTCAACAACTACAAAATCTTTGGGAACAAGGCTAGCTGTGGGATTGCAGCTCCTGCTATTTGCCTCTGCTGCAGCATCCTGATGTGCTGTTCGCTTGGTTATACTAATACAAAAGTCTGCCTAGCCAGGCTGTGAACAAGACCAGAAACTGACTTGTAAAAGCAAAAGAAAAAACAACCCTCAAAATGCCAAATCCCAACAAAAAGCATCCCTGACTTCTTGTTTTCTCAGATTTTGCAGTTTATTCAGATCCTTATGTGGAACTGTCTGGATAGGCAGAGGTTAAAGCAGTGATTTGTGGTTTGTGTGTTGAGTAGTATGTTCAAGTTTACCCCCCAACAGGCAGAAGATAACGGACAGTTGTAATAGCTGTAAGTACCATCCTTTCATAAAAGGTTTCTCAAGTAAAAGCTCTGTGGTGGTTATTGTACAAACACAGGGCTAGAAGCAAGGTGTGTTGCAACAGGCACCTGTCTTCAGCTGGACTCGGCTGAGCTCGCAACCCTTGCCAGTATGTGGAAATGTTTCCAGACTGTGCAGCCAGAAAAGAGTGACAAAGATGAACCATGGTAGTAAATGTTAATAAAGCTACAGGCTTTAAAATCAGCCTTATGAGTTTGTCTCCTTGAGTATCCGCCTTGGGTAGGCAGGAGAAAAAACAATTGATTCCTGATGGCATTTCAATTTTCCATATAGGAACACACAAAAAAATTATGTAATAGATATATCCCCAAATTATGAAATTAGTGGAGGCTGGAGAGTGTAAAGTTGCAAGTACACTGCAGGAGGTCTTCAGTGGTTAATGTGCTTGACTTCAGCCTCACTTGCTCCAAGTGAGAACATGGGGGTTATGTGCTTGGTTGCAAGACTAAGCTGCCTGGCTGCTTTGAATGCTGCCTGCCGCTCTCAGAGGTTAGTGGTTTGAGTGGTGCCTTGCTTTTACTTGTTACTGAATATTTTTGAGTGGGGTCAGGTTGCTGGAAGCTTTTTGGTATGGTGAGGGATGATGGCCTTACCTGCCCTGCAGGAGTCTGTCCTCTGTGGTGGCATTGGAAGAGAAGACAAGCAGTGGTGTGAGTGGGGAGTTTGGTTTGAGGAATCCTGTTTCCTTTGCTTTTAAGAAATTCCTTTGGAAGCTGCTGAGTTGATGTTATGGTTTCAACAGTCAGCAAATAGGTATCATTTTTCTTTTTGAGCCTTGATTGATAATTCACCCATAAGAACAAACTATTTTCTTGATCTTTTTGGTTACTGTGTGTCTGTGAACATAATGCATTTGGGGCATGGTTAAATATGCTGGACACTTGATCTCCTTTCTAGCTGTTATCATTTTGCTTACATGACACCTGATTGTATTTGTATTTTCATATTTCCTATAGCTTAAATTTGTAGTGTTGCAGGGAAATTACATCTAAATTCTGTCCCTTCTCTCCATTCAGATGTACATAACAGAGAAGCTGATTCTTCTTCTTGGCTTCCTGTCTATATTTCCTAGCTGGTTTTCAGCGGTGCAGAGAAACAGTGTTCCTGCTTTACCTTTTATTCATCTTTGCTATCTGTGTTCTGCAGCTGGTCACTATTGTATTCCAGAGCCATTAGTGGAGTTTACTTGCTAAATGTCTAAATCTGGCTCTTGCTGTTCTTTCTAGATTATGTCTTTTCTCTGTTAATCCTGGCTTTAGGAAAGGCCTCACTCTTTCTTTGACAAGACATAATCAAATGTATTGATCTCGCCTCTATAGTACTAGTCATCACACTTCCATTGGAGGAGCAAGAATGCCTCCAGTGATTTCAAATAAAATCCACCTGGACACCACATTAAAAAAATACTAGCAGTCCACACTTGGGCATCTGTGTAGACTGACAGCCATTACAACAGACACCTCTTAATGTATTGGTAAGGATGGTAGAGCAGACAGGATACTGAAAGTTTTACTCCTCAATTTCATGTGGTGCTTCTGCATAAGCATCCAAGAACGTGTTTTCTCTTCCAGGGTCAGATCTATCAGCTTCACACTTCTGAGAGTAAATTATATTACAAAATAGTAACCTGTTCTCTTGATTAATAAGGTGAACTGGACTGTAGATAGCAGATGGCCTTTAGTATTCTTACAGGAGGTTCAGGCCATTGCCTGCCACACAAGAAGACTAAAATCCTTGAGAGATTTGCCCCTCCTTTAGTAAAGGCTTAATGTCACCCTTAGAGATGGCTGTGAGACTATATAAATACTGTAAAGCACAAGTGTGTGCAAATGCAGTATATAAGTGAATACATGGAAATAAAAGATTGTAGATGGTATTAACTTGTGACTCAAGCTGAGGACTTAAGAATCGATCTTGCTAAGCAGAGCTAACTAGTAAGTTACAGAAATGGTGAGTGTCAGTGATGCTAGTTTCAAGACACAAATTGTAAAGGAATTGGTTGTGATTGTGTAATCCTGTAGGAAACATTAGGCACAGGGTTGCACAAGGTGCCTGCATCTGCAGTAGGAAGTTAACTTATCTTCATCACCTGTAAGCACTCTAAGCAAAATGGCATGTTCATTAAACAGCGTAGTTGCTGGTAATGGTGATAGTAGTTACATGAATAAAAGCTGGAAGACTTTTCTGGTAGGTATGTTAGCTTTCAGGCATGTTGGCAGGTTCAACTGTCCTTTCAGTGTGTTTAATAGGGAAACGAAATCAGAAATACTGGGAGAGGGTAACTGCTGTCTGAACCTCTGTGGTTTGAAAGGCTGCGTGTATGCTTTATTTGCCTGGAAGCTAAGTGACTCTACTATGCAGCTTTTATTTTAAAGCAAATAACAACTAGTTAGGTTTCATACAGTCGATTAACACCTGCTGCATTGTGTGTGTGTTGCTTTTCCTCTCTCATTAGTTTATGTGCTTTTCCTATGATGAAGGGTGAAAGAACACAACCTTAATACTCTTTTTCTTCATCATCTTGTCTGTGTGGATTTGGTATTTTGACAGATGACAACAATGGTGTAAGCTCATAAATATTTCTAAGCCCACTCAGTTTGCTGTGGATGAGAGGTGCTAACCATCGCTACATAAAAATAGACAGGCAGTGCCTTAAGCAAACAAGGCTGTTTGATCAGCAGCACTGCCCTTCATTCTTTCCTGGAAACAAGGTACTGCTAGTTCTCTTGCTTCTCATAGATGCAACAGTCTAACCTATTAATAACCTAAACATCAGCATTATTGTGGTATGGCCATGGCTTGTTTCTTGTAAACTGGAGCGTGGGAGAGAGATGGTTGTTCAGAGGAAGGTTCTTGGGGGGGGTTTCTTTCCTCAACGTCTCCCCCCACATGAGTGAAGCCTGCCATGCTGAAACAGGTACTCAGTGCAGTGAAATTCCTGCTGGGAAGCAGGACTGGAGGACTTCCCAGGATGATCTTGCCTGCCCATTAATGCTCAAGTAATACCAGATTTGCTAAGCTTGTTTGGGGTTTTGTTGGGAATTTATTAAATGTCTTAACCTCTTGGATCTTAACTATTAAAGGCTTCTGATCTCTTCATGTTGCTTTTCCAAAGTGTTGTTTCATCATCTTTATTTTCCTTTGTTTTAATTTCAGAAAGAAGTGTGGATGGGGGATCTTTTGGCACCTTCTATGACATGAGACATTGGAATGGTTATTGAAATCCTGATACATTTTAATGAGCATCTCCATAACCCTGCTTTCTTTCATATTATTAAACCTCCTGGCAGAGGACAACTTCTGGAACCTAATCTTAGCTTCATCTGAGAGTCTGCAATAACTGATGTCTTATGAATAGACTTGAGTCTCTCACTGCAACATGGAAAGTGTCGTATAGGAAAACAAACGAATCTGTATGAATGATGGCCAGAACTAGTTGAACATCAATAATGCTTTTTCTCCATCTTTGCTCCTATGAAATGTACCTTAAATTACACCTGGTTCACCTCTCTTCTGGTAACTGAGGAATTAAGCTTTGCTTCTGAAGCAAATGTTCCTGTCTGAAGTTGAATGTCTGCTTCTAGTCCTTTTGTGTGACAGTGTTGAAATCTGAAAAATAAGTCATAAACTTGTAAATTCTTTTGCGCCTGAGGTTTCTTTTGTTTCCTGTTAGGAAGGTATGTTATGGCAGTGAAGCCACACTGTGCTAATTTATTTTTCTCTGCAGCTTTTGAACTCTATTGTCTATTTAGATAGTAATGTGGCATCTTAGGCTATGTCTCTTTCTGTAGCTCTTCAAGACTTCTTGAAGCAAGTGGCATACTCGGACCACTCCCTTTCTTAGCAACCTGAAGTCATTAACTTTCTGCAGCAGTACAAACTCTCTTTATATGAATGAGTGTTTTTGTAGCCTGATTGTCTTCTCTGTATGCATAATAAATTCCTGGTACCTTTTTAATATTGAAAGGCTGCAATAATTTTCTTGTTTCTTGTCTAGAATATTTTCTCTAACTTCAGTTATCCTGTAGTGTCATCACATGAATAACTAAACAATTGAAGTTTTGACTCTACATCTTACTGCTAACCCAGCAGCAACCAAAAGGTTTTTAAAACATTTTCCTTCCAGATTTATTTCTGACCCTGTAGTCAGTTTCCTTACCACACATTCAGCTGTTAGCTTGTGGTTTCTGCTTTGTCAATTACATCTGCCCTCAGATGAAGAGGCGCTTACTGAGAAAGAGAGTCAAATGAAGGTTAGGCTTAATGAAGGGTTAGCCTTTGGTCTCTGGGTCATAATACTGCTGTTCTGGACTATCCTCCAAACCACAACCTGTTCCTAGTTTGTGCAAGGTCCTCTGCCATCAGTCTTGGTGTAACTCAGTCTGTGTTCCCAGGAGAGCAGAAGGTACCTGATCTCAGCCTGTACTTTGGTTTGTTCAAACTAATGGGCATTGGTATGGTGTGACCTGCCCCACCACCCTCATAGGACATCTGCCTTCCTTGGCCTGAACTCATTCTTACGATGGCCTCAGCTGCCTACTGCAACTTGTGGGTCTTATGGGTCACCACAGAGGGCATAGGGGCTGTTAGTGAGGACAGTCTGGAGCTGTGTAATGAGTATAAGGAGAACCATGAGCCTTATGTCTCTGCCATGATGGATGAGCTCAGGGAATCTCTGAGGCTGCCTTCATCCTTTTGCCACTTGAACAATTCTGTCTGACTCCTCTCTAAAGTGGAGCAGTGAGGCAACTTAACACCATGGGGAAGTACTTTATCTCATAGTGAGAACAACCTACATCGCTTCTGTCTCATGGGCATAGTAAAAATGGGACATCTGAAGTGCTGGGAAGCTGATGCAGTGCTGCTCTGCAGAGTGCTGCCATCCTTCATTCCCTTCACCTACTGAGCCAGCTGCTGGGTGGGCTCTAGCTTCTTTGGTTGCCAGAGGTGCTTTTGCTTTCCTGTGTCACATTAAAGCCATGCAAATAGTTTCTATAGCAACAGGTCTTTTTGCTTAGCTCTGACGCAAAATCCTGAAAGGTCTTTCTCATTCGGTCTTCATCCAATTCTGATTTTTTTTTTTTTGCTTTTATCAACTCTTTTTGAAGATAAAGGGGAAAATTAATTCTGCTCTGTTTCAGGAGTTAACTTGCACCAGAGGTGACTGTTCAGTTTTAACAGTCCGCTGAAGTTTCTACAACAGAACTTGAACTCTGGGCTGGAGGAAAAATCAGCTGGAATAATCTATAGAGTGCCTCAGCTGTACATAAAATGTTTGTTCTTGTTCCCTGTATATTTTAATTTGAATCTTAGCTCTTTCATTAACAGGATGTGTCTATGCTTCAGGACTTAGGCAGTAAATTCTCTTAGCTTTTCTGGGGTGGTGGAGAATGAAAATTGTGTTACTTGCAGTATCCTCTGGCTTATAGACCTTGGTGGCAGCACTTGAGCACAGCTGTGACTAATAAAAGCAGAGTGAGGGGAGGTATGATTCTGAGAGGCCAAGGGATGATGTATGAGCGTGCCCATCTTCTTGCTGGAAGAGGAGACACTAGTCCTGTCCTACTGGTGGATGGTTACGTAGGTGGTACTTGGAGGGAGTAAAAGTGTTGCTTCGTTTGAGAGGAAGAATTTCCTTTGTGTATTAAGGAAGCCTGTTGTAGCCTGTGGTCTCTGGGTCTTGGTACTGATCATGGTACTCTGGTCATGGTACTTTCAGGATACTGAAAAGTAGCCTGTTGAGGAGGGGCCATCTGAGCTGCAGGTGCCTTGCCTTGTCAGGAAACAAAGCTAGCAATATTTACTTCTAGCCCTTCTTCCCTCTAAAAGCCTCATTGACTTCTATGCTTTTTGCTTTGAAGATGCTGGTGCTACAGGAGTAGGGGATGGAAGAGGTGCAGTTGCATTGGAAGATGTGTGTTTTAGAGCTGAGTTGCAGCCCGTGTCACAGCCATATGGTTCTGTCTGAACTGGGACAGGCCAGGAGAGGGACAATATGGCTTTTAGATGGTTACACCGGCAGTGGGCGACTTGTGCAAAGCGTTTGACACTGTCCCACATGATATCCTGGTCTCTAAATTGGAGAGACATGGATTTGACAAATGGACCACGCGGTGGATAAAGAACTAGCTGGACGGTTGCACTAAAAGAGTTGTGGTCAACAGCTTGATGCCCAAGTGGAGAGCAGTGATGAGTGGCGTTCCTCAGGGGTTGGTACTGGGACCTGTGCTGTTCAACATCTTTGTCGGTGACACGGACAGTGGGGTTGAGTGCACCCTCAGCAAGTTTGCCAATGATACCAAGCTGTTTGGCGAGGTAGACACGCTGGAGGGGAGGGAAGCCATCCAGAGGGACCTGGACAGGCTGGAGAGGTGGGCCCAAGCCAACCTCATGCAGTTCAGCAAGGCCAAGTGCAAGGTCTTACATCTGGGTTGGGGCAATCCCAAGCACAAATCCAGGCTGGGCTGGGAATAGCTGGTGAGTAGCCCTGAGGAGAAGGACCTGGGTGTGCTGATTGACGAGTGCAATTGCAGCCCAGAAGGTCAACCGTATCCTTGGCTGCATCAGAAAAAATGTGGCCAGCAGGTCAAAGGAGGTGATTCTGCCCCTCTACTCCACTCTCATGAGACCCCACCTGGAGCACTGCATCCAGCTCTGGAGTCTCCAACATAAGAAGGACATGGACCTGGTGGAGCGTGTCCAGAGGAGAGCCATGACAATGATCCGAGGGCTGGAGCACCTCTCCTATGAGGAGAGGCTGAGAGAGTTGGGGCTGTTCAGCCTGGAGAAGAGAAGGCTCCGGGGAGATCTTATTGTGGCCTTCTGGTACCTAAAGGGGGCCTACAGGAGAGCTGGGGAAGGGCTTTTTACTAGGGCATGTAGTGATACGATGAAGGGGAATGGCTTTAAACTGGAAGAGGGCAGGTTCAGATTAAACATCAGGAAGAAATTTTTCACTGTGAGGGTGGTAAGGCACTGGCACAGGTTGCCTAGAGAAGTTGTTGAGGCCCCATCCCTGGAGGTGTTCAAGGCCAGGCTGGACGTGGCCTTGGGCAACCTGGTCTATTGGGAGGTGTCCCTGCCTATGGCAGGGGGGTTGGAACTGGGTGATCTTCAAGGTCCCTTCCAACTTAAACCATGCTATGATTCTATTATTTGTGCCCTGAGTGGCAAGAGTAAATGTTTTGGGGCCTGCAAATGAGGAAAACAAAATCAAGCTAGTGAAGCAGACAGTGTGCCCTGGCAGGTAGAATGAAAGAACAGGAAAAGAGGCACAAATTTGTCCTCACCTTTGCTTTTGACAGGATTAATCTGAGGCCCTGTTTCCCCTGCTGCCCTTTCAGCTCTGATAAGTTCTCCAGAACGTGTGCTGCCAGCTGAGCTTGTCGGGGCCTCATTTGATGCTGTAGCAAATTGAATGACTTAAAGGCAGGGAAAGTTAGATAAAATGGTATTGCCTCCTTGCACAAAGTGTTTGAGTCTCTGCCAAACAAGTCTCTCCTGTGTAATTACTCAGAACAAGTGCTGCGGTGGGACATAGCACAGCATCTTGTTGCAGTTAGTCTTACCTAACTATTCTTTTGTCAACACAAAGCTTGGATTTCAAAGAGGGAGGTATAGGCAGGCTTCAAGCTGCTTATTTTCAGGAGGACAGACTTATCAAGGGTGAGCAGGAGGGACTGGAGCAGGATAGGGGTCACTGGGGTGCTCTCTTAACGGTGTGGCCATTTACTCAGGTAGTGGTCTTCAGTCTCATGTTGTGTATTGCCCCGTGTCATCTGGCAGTTGTGAAGGGGTTTTTGGAGGGGCTAAGACTAAGCTGGTTTCTTCCTTTATGGGCTCTGGCCCTCCTTCTCAAGGAGCAACTGGTGCTGACGTAAAATCAGCACCCCCTGCTGCAGGCACAACTGCAGAGGTTATGCAGCTGAGCAGGTATCATCTGTCATCTGGCTGCAGCTTGCTGCTCTTATTAAATAAATCTAAGGTGGAAAATTGGCAAGACCTGTTACAACGAGAAGTGCAAAGCATCCAACAGCTCTGTGGTTGTATTCTTGATGCACAGATCTGTTTGCTTACACACCTCTAAAACTTCCTTGGCTGAGAGGGGGCATTACCGAAGTTGCTGTGACGCTGAGCTGAAAGAAGGACGGATGACCTTTGTGTTCCCATTTGATTACTTTAGCCATAGGAGGGATGCATTTTTTTTCTTATGTTGCCTGTGTGGTACTTCACAAGTCATCTCGTGAAGACTTCTTCTCCCTCCCCCAGCCCCAGCTTTATAATAGGGCTAACAGCTGTTTCCGTGATACAACATGGCGCTTCAGCATTCCAGACTTCAATTCCTTAGATGAAGTTTGGAAGGATCTATTCATACATATTTTATACATGAATAAGTGTGTATATGCATATACATACGCATATATGAGACTTCACGGTTGAAGTACCTTCTGTGGAGGCTTTGGCCTTATGCTGCGTTACACATTACCATGACTTAATGAGAATGTGGCCATTTTTGATTGTTCTGAACAGTCTGCTTTGCGAGTATGCTGACGTAAATCCATATCTAGCATCAGGCTTCGATACGCTCCTGGCAAGGCTGGTATGAGCCAAACTGGTAGTGTAATAACAGCAGGAGTCACTCTGGAGATGCTTCGTGGATCTGTTTGGATTTTGTTTTAATAATGCTAGGAATAGTAGCAGGTTTTGTGAAACCGCTGTTTGCCTTTCTGCTGTAGAAATGGCATGTCTGCAGAGTGCTGTGGGAGGGAGCTAAGAACCCAGACGGCTGCTCTGTCTCCCCTTCCCTCTCCTCTGAGCCTGCTCCATTTAGGATTGTGGCTATTCCTGGCTGAATTCATAGTTGTACAATTTCATGGGGCTCCCCAGGTAATCAAAATCCTCTCCAGCAGTGTTTGGAGTAAACTAGACTCTGAAACTTGAAGAACAAAATTATGTACCTTTACAGAGTTGTTTCTTGGCCTCTTTTGTGCCCCCTACTCCTGCTCTCTGACCTGATCAAAAGCCTTCTGGGGTTCAGCATCACTGTCTTGCAGGTTGCCAGCCCTTCTCAGGAAAGAACGTGCGTCGCAGGCAGAACATCTTGCGCACAGTTTCCAGGGTTACCTGTGTAGTGCTGATAGCAAGCAGGAAATTAAAATGCTCCATGATGATGATACGTTATCGACAACAGATGGTGGCCATTAGGTGTACGTGCATGTCAGGGGAAGGCATAAAGGCAAGTAGAGCAGACACAACTACTAGATTTGTGTAATCACCACTGCAGGTGCTAAGCTCCACCATGGATGAAGCAGGGCAGTCCCTGAGTACCCTGCTTCCCCTTCTGGCCATGGCATATGTGACTCTAGTTCCTGGAAGTAACTCCAAGCAGTCAGTGTGGCTTCAAGCTAACTTATTTGCAGAGTTTCTCATTCTGATTATCAGCCCTTCTATGCAGCTAGTTTTCTCTCTCTCTAATAGCTCTTTTCTATACACAATTTCTCTCTTGTCCTTAAAAGGCTTGGTCTCTTAACTTGAGACTGTTCTACTTTTAAACTGGTCCAGCATGGTCCAGCTGCCTACAATCTTTGTGTAGACTACAGTGATCAGCTGTAACCTGTATCAGGACTGCTTGGGAACTTGTCAGGGGACTGCTAAATCTGGAAAACCAACTGAGGATCTGTTCTGCTGAGCTCTGAGACTAGCAAAGTGTCACCTTGTGTGTTCCTTTTCTTACTAAGCTATCTCTTCTTCCTTCTATCTCTCTGGTTTTCTCTGCCTTTATTCTCAGTTAACTCTGAGGAACAGAATTAGACTGGAGTATGCAAATGTGTGGCTGATTTTGGTTTAGGATAGCAAATCTCTCTCCGATCTATGGGTACAGATCTATCTTTTTGACTTCATGTATGCCTAAGCAGCTGCTGGCTGGTGTGCTTCAGGATGAAAGGATTTGGGTGCAAAGCCTCCTTGAAGATAGTGATGCTGATGTTAGTGTTTGAAGAAACGGCTGAGCTTTTCTCAAACCTCAGGCTCAGCTTTGCTTGTGGTGTGTGGAAGCACTAATGGAAGCCCACTTTGAGATGTGCTTTCCTCCTCAGTGCTGGATTTATCAGCTGTAGTCTTAACTGCTCTTGAGAGGCCAGTGATTCTGCAAAGACTGGACTCGTTCTAACCTGGACTCAAACTGTTACTTAAATAAAACACTGTAACATCTAGTGTAGCAAATAGGTAGACTGACATGGCTATCAGTGTGGCAATTGTGTGCTTGTATGCAAACCAAAGTGTACTTGTGATGTTACTCCTTACTTGCCTCCCATATCTTAACCCTAAATTCTGTAGTTCTGAGCAAGCTACGCTCTTGCTACAAGCTTTCTCAGATATTAGCTGGAAGAACCTTCCATGCTTCTGCATTTACTACTTTTTTTTTTTAATACTAGTGTTTAATTTCAGATGTTCTGAATGACGCCATCTTTGATGAAGATCATGATGAGATGGTAATTGTGAAGGACATAGACATGTTCTCATTGTGTGAGCATCACCTCGTTCCATTTGTTGGAAAGGTAACTCTTCCTCACAAAACGAATGTGGGAATATGTGATAAAAGACCTAAAGTACATGTAAAAGGCTTTGTAGCTGTAACTACAAAGCTTATAAAGCTGTAAGTATTTACTGCTTATGGCTATGATTCTAGAAGTTAATCTTCAGAATACAAATAAGGAAGACCTCTTTAATGTGAGTTTTATTTGGATTTAAGCTCCTAAAATATAATGCTCAACCTTTCCTAGTCTAAATAATCTAATGGTTTCTGACATTTCATATCAAAGCTGCTCTTCGTGAAGCAGCAGCAAGCCTTGAGGGCAGACATCTTGATATTAAACCGGCTCACCCTGCACACTGGCTCTGTCAGAGATTTAGCTTCTGCCTCAGAGCTATCTAGTGCACATTCATATTGGGAACCCCCCTGTGAGTCGAACAAACTGCTGATTAGCAACCCTGTCTTAAATAAACAGGCCCAGTCAGGGAGGGGGTGGTCAAAATTGACTAGCAGGAGCCTGCTAGGTTGGGACTCCCATAAAAGGGGCTGGTGTTTCAGAGGGTGTTAAAATTGCGGTGCCAACAACTTTAAAAAGAAAATAAAAATTCTTAAGTTAATCACTGTAAGTGTGCTGAAGAGTTCAGAGTGGGTAGTCCCTTCTGCACATCTCAGCCCTTTCAGTCCCATATAATCACGGAAGGATGGAGCTTATTCTGATCCATCTGTTTTACCATAAAGCACTCGCAGGCCAGAGAGTAGCAAGTGCTTTTTTGTTTTGGGTTTGTTTTTTTTTTTTTTTTCTGTGAAATTCAATCAGTACCACATATATGCCAAGTAAACTGTCTCCCAAAAATAAAATACCCGAACAGAAACCAGCTGTTTATTTAGTTGAAGCAACTCAATTTCATCTGCTTTCTTTTCTTACTGTTAGTATTTTATACTGGAAAACAAGGTAACTTCTTTTTCTGTGCAAGCTTTCTATTTTGCCTGTTATTCTTGGTTACACATACTGTGTATATTCTCTTCGTTACTCCTGTGGCAATATATGCATTCTTTTTACATCTAGCTGTTTAGCCTGTGTGGTTTGGAGAAATCTCCTCGCAAACACCGAATTGGTCCTGCTCGTATAATGGTCTACTAAATGACTTGGTATGCCTCTAAATATTCTCAGACTAACCATTCTCCTGTTGGGTACATCAAACAGGCTGCAAATACTGACCAGTAGGCCTTGTATTTGCAGTTCTATGTTAAATGAAATTAAGAAATTTGCGAAAATACTGTATGGGGAACAGGATTCCACGCTTATTTCTAAGTTATGTCTCTTACTTTGACTGAAATGTTTCATGTCTTTTCAGGTGTCAGTGGGTTGATTACCCAACAGAAGTGATAGGAATGAGCAAGTTAGCCAGGTAATTAGGTGCACTGTGGTACCTGTAATGGCAGGTACAGCAATACAGGATTCTGAGATGGGGCCTCTAGGCAAAGCGCTAAGACAGAATCCTACTGTATCTTGGCTAATTTTTCAAGTCTCTGGTACAGTGACACACATGCTGGTTTATAATCTGTTATAACTGTAAACCCACTTGAATGCAGTAGCCCATGTTGCTTTCTAAAAGCAAGAAGTTAAATGGCTTTCCCCCCTACCTTTGCATCTGAGCACTTTTCTTCTCAAGAACTTAATTCTGCCTTCATGCAACTACGTGTTCAGTATGAATGTTCAGTAAATCCATATTTAAGCAGGATGGAAGTTGACTTAATCATACAATGACCTATGGTGCTACCAAAGCAGAAAAATAAAATAAAAATCAGTAAGTGCAGCCTGATTTTGGTGGCTAAGTATTTCTTGGCATCAGAACTTTCACTGGAAGTAAAGTACAGTCCCTCTCTCCCTCTCCCTAATTCCATTTTAAGTCTGGAAAGAAAAGCATGTTTAGTTCAGATGAACAGTGCTGTGCTGAGCAATAGACTGCTTTTTGTACCCAAATGTAGTGGAACTCTGTAGCATTCCTGAGACTTGGAACGTAAGCCTTGACTCTTGAGGAGCTGTGATTTTTCTCCCCCTCAGAAAACTTACCTATTCTTCACCAGGACACTGACCTCACCAGGCATTTACAGGCTCTGTTAGCTCCACAGTTTTTCAGGCTTGCATGGTGGCATGTTCCTCCCACATGCTAAGACTTCTTCCAGGCTAAGACTAAGTTCCAGGGTTAGTTCTGGGGCAAATGCACATCTCATTCTCTATGCATGAGTTTCATATGCATTTGGAAGCGTGGCTTCGATTCTGTTAATGGTTTCTTCTCCTCTGTCTAGGTACATATTGGCTATCTTCCTAACAAGCAAGTACTTGGCCTCAGCAAGCTTGCTAGGTAAGTGTTAATGTAATGAAAGTGATGCTAATTTGTAAAAGAGATTCCAAGCTGTGCTAACTGTGCTAATCTTTCTAATCTGGTCCCCCTCTAAAGCTCAGCCCACTTGGTGTCCTGGATTTGGATTTACACCAATCCTCAGCATTATGTTTTTTGTGGAGAGGACAGATAAGTCTTAGAGCTCTCTGTTAATTCACATCAGTCGACTGTAGTAGCACTGTAATGCTTTTGTACATTCATCCAAAGCATTAGTGTCTGCAGGGAGCACAGAAGCAAGAAAAACAGAGAACTTGGTCCTATTCTAAGGCTGGGACACCAAAACCAGTGGGGATCTCTAGCTGTTTACTACAGTGTATATTGACCGATAAGAACAAAAATCCAAAACTTCCAAACTGCAAATGAACATGTTCTCTGGATAGAAATTGAATCTAAAGCTTTCATCTGTTAGCTGACTCTTCAGATGAATTTGGCATTTCTTTCACTCAAGACCTGCTGAGAGAGCTGTGGGGTAGACTTTATAGATAAGGTTCAGCCTAAGAAACAAAGCAATTATGATACACTTGAGAAATCCATTTGTTTACGTAAAATAGCTTTTTCCTCAGCAAGTGCCCTTGGATTAGTTGTTCCACTGAATCTTGTTAAAAAGTGGCGCTTTCTAGTCCTGGTGAGGAAGGGGATGGTTGATCCCATCAATAAGCAGATTATTGGGGACTGGAGTGGAAGGGTCTCTTTTGAGAAACGAATCTGAAAAATTAGCTGTAGTTCAGAAAGACCACATAGGTTTTGCTTATGCTTTCCCTCATAGGTCTGTTAATCTTACTGTAGTTTCAGTAATACTAATGAGAATTAGCCTTGTAAATCTGTATGCCTGCTGGGTTTTCTTAGCGGGTAAGAAATGTGTAGGATATGCCACTAAAATGCTTTAAAGTCAGTTAGCTCGGTTCTGTGCCCTGCTTGCACAACAGTGAATTTGGTTTGGAATGGGAAGGGCCCTTGGAGGTCACATCTTTTGTTAACATAACCTCATATTACAGGGAGAGCATCTTCATGTCTTCTAGCAGTGCTTATAGGAGTGGACTTCGCTCTGATTAAAAGGTTGAAACAGGCAGTTCAACATTTACATTTTTTTCCTACATGTTTTCTGTGACTGTACCTAACTGCTGAAATTGTAGGATGAGGTTCTGAGCTGACAGCACTGCAGTTGCTGGGCGAAAGACTTTGTTTTCTGTAGCTGTTTATGCTTGGGGTTGTCTGCGTGGCGGTTCATGGCTTGTGTTGTGTGTTGGCTGGCACTTGCGTGGCTGGATCTTTTTAAGTGGTGAGGGGTTTTGTTTTGTTTTGGGTTTTTTTTGAGTTGGATTTCTGAAGGCAAACGTCCTTCCTGAAGAGACTGTCTTTAGCACTTGGTTTCATTTCTGCAGGGCTAAGGATCATATTTGAAATATGCATCAGTTGATTTGTGCTTGCTCTAGTCTCTAGTTACGTCTGAATTGCAGATGTAAAAAGGAACTCAAAACTGTCTTTGATTTTTTTTTTTTTTTTTTTTTTTGCAATTGGCAACATGGTGCTAGAAGTGTACAATTTTCCTACTATTTATTCTCAGTGTAGTAACATGTATGAATAAATACGTGCAAGGCTTCCTGCGCTGGGCTTGGAGGGTTAAATCTTGCCCCTTTTTCAAGTTAGGGTAAAACCCCCATATATGGCAATAATGAAAAGATTAGATTCTTGTATAACAAAACGTTCTCAGTCCTAGTTTGCTTTTGAGTGCTTACCATGAAGAGATTGGTGGGCCAAATAGCGCTTCCCTTTCGTGCCCTATATAATGCAACCAGTGTTCAAACAAAGATTTGTGAGGCTGTTGGTACTCTAGGCCTAATCTTTCATAATAGGATTAGTCTAATGTGGTGAGTTTCTGTTGTTGTGGATGACCTGTATTCAGTAAACAAACATCTTTCTTTGGACTTTAAACTCAGGCTTGAAAATGCTAATTCAAATAACTGTTTTTACATAAACATGCTTATAGGACTTCTTGTATGCAATACCAGTGTGAAAATATCTAAGCATCAGCTTGTTTCCTATCCATATATTTGATCTAAGTATTATGTTGCTTTCTCTAAAATAGCTATAACACAACCATTTCATTTCTGGAGGGGAGTTTCTGCATATAATTCTCTCTCCAAAACAGCAGGCAAGTCTCATTGTCAGAAATGTTTCTCGTAACTAATGCCTCGGGCTGCTGGCCAGTGTCTGGTTTTTGTCTAGTCTGACCAGATGAGTATTGATGCTTTCTATAGCAACTTCTTTACGTGGCCACTTGATGTGTAATTAAGCATTTGAGGTTGGCATTAATAACCAGTTGAGTTACAGAGCAGTTATAAGACTTCTCTTAAATGTGTGGGTTATAGTACTGCAGTTATAAATGAAGGTAGTTTCACTGGCATTGCCCCACAAATGGCTTAAATTTGAAGTCACGTTGGAGAGGGGTGCTAAGGTGATCCCTGCACTGAAATGCAAAGGATGGTGTGATATATGGGTGGAGAGTATCTGCTTTAAATAAAAACAATTCTGCCTCATTGTTCTTAGTTAAATTTGTGGTTAAATGCAAGAATCCAAACCATCTCTTGTGTAATTTCAGTAGCCTTCTGAGAATCCCAATACCTTGAATTGTCCTTAAAACAGCATTTGGTTTATATTGAAGCAAAAGGAGGTAATCTTACCTCAGTTAAAAGATTAGTTTTCAGGGAGTCTTTGGGCATGGATTTCCTTGCAACTGCATGGTGCAGGTGAGTGGTGGTACAAGTAATTCAAAAGTGACAGCCAACGAAAGGAGCTTTAAGGAGAGGTGGCAGGTTTGCCCCTGAAATAGTCTCTGGGGTGGCAGGTAGGGGGAACCTGTCACTAAGCACAGTGATGTGCTTAGTGAGTCCTTGAGTGATGCCAGCGGGGGGCTGAGCAGCAGCGTGATGCTGCATGGATTCCCAGGAAGGACATGGCTCAGTACAGTCGTCTTGTTTGATAGAGTCAAGTTAATTGTGAAGATCAGACAATGGTCAGATAGGACTAAGTATAACATCATCTTTTTCCTTTTTCCTTTAGGATTGTGGAAATATACAGTAGAAGATTACAAGGTAAACAACTGATTTTTTTTTTGTTTTTGTTGTGTGCACTCCTTTGCTAGCCAGCGCAGGGTATTGCTAATTGTATGTGGACTATAGCTGTGCAAATTTTGGTGTGAAGGAAAACACTATGTACTTGAACAGGTGTTTCTCACCTGCCACCTTAGCCCCTGTGTTTCCAGTGAGGGGCAAAATGTGCCTGTGAAAATAGATGTAGGCAGTAACTGATTCAGAGGATAAACGTGCTACAAGATACAGCTGCCAGGAATAACTAAACTAGGTGGATGCTGCTGGAGATGAACTCTCCTACAGATAATTTAAGAGATGTGTTCAAGAATTCTTGTCTGAAGAGATGAAGCGAGAACTGCCATGTTATGGACTGCCTGCCTGCTGCCCCTGAGAAGTAGAGGAAGCTGCAGAATCTGAGGCCTTGGGTTGGGCTTAGCCTGCTCTCATTGTCCTGCAGTTAAATTTGGCCTGTTCTTGGCGACAGAAGTCTTAGTGACCAGTCTGACACCTAATGGTTAGAGCTGCAAGAAGTAAAGCTTTGCAGGACAATAGACTCTCTTAATTTGCTTTTTTTTTTTTTTATCTTCGTTTCCTTTCTTTAAAAAGAGAAATTGTGTGTAGGGAGTTAATAGTGCAGCAGTAAAGCCGGTGAACAAATACATAAAAACTGAAGAAAACAGAGAAGCAAGAAAATCTAACTGTGTAATGGGAAATGCAAGACCTGTTATAACAAATCACAGTAATGCAATTCCTGCAAAGGTGTAATGCAAAATGACTCCCAATAGAAACAAGCAAATAAAAGGTCTGTTCCAGGATACAAAACATAAGATAGGATTTGGTGCTAATAAAATTTATTTAGGAAAAGCAGAGCTTGCGTGTGTGTTGTGATGGTGGTGGGGAACAGGCACGCTTGGAAGTGGGCATGCAGCGTTACCATCCTGTGTGTGTGGCACGCAGATAACGGTGGGGCATTGATGCTGGTCGGATTTAACACTGCCTCTGAACTCCCTGTTGTTCTCTCAGTCCAGGAACGCCTTACCAAACAAATTGCAATAGCCATCACAGAAGCCTTACAGCCCGCTGGAGTTGGAGTGGTTATTGAAGCTACGTAAGTTACTCCGAGCTGTTCCGTGGTGGTGTATGGGCTGCATGTGATTCCCGCTGTGTGCCGCAGAGCTGTTGTGTGGCCTCTTTGGCTGCGGTAGCTGTGTGTCACGCGTGTTTATGAGGCAGAGCAGTGGCAGGAGGGGTCCTTGCCCGTTCAGCAAAACAGCCTGGTGGGTTGGAGCCATTTAAAGTGGGGCCCTGCCTTATCTGCTGCAGAGAGGTGGCAACTGGCAGCGTGGTCAGCTGTCCCAGTTGCACTGGGTCTGTGCTGTGCCTCAGTGCACCAGAAGGCGCAGCAGAGCTTTGCTCAAGTAGAGCAATGCTTGGGTGTAGCAACAGGCATGTCCCTGTGATCAGAATGCACCTCGGAAAGGTGGAATCTTCCTAGGGTCTGAGGAGAGAAGGCAGCGCTCCAGGACTGTGAATTTGACTTTCTTTTCCATAGAGGACAGCTGAGGTACAACTGACAGATGTCCGTTCTGGATATGGAGGTTTTGTCGCTTCCCCAGAATTTAATGTGATGGTGTGAGAAACATCTCTCGTGGTGGGATTAGTTCTTTCTTTTGATTTATTGACTCCTCTCTCATTTCTTCTAGGCATATGTGTATGGTAATGCGTGGGGTACAGAAAATGAACAGTAAAACAGTAACCAGCACAATGTTGGGGGTATTCCGGGAAGATCCAAAGACCCGTGAAGAATTCTTGACACTCATCAGGAGCTGAAACTGTGTTTATTCTCTAAATGCACTCTGGAGATTGTTCTGTCCAATGTCACTGTCTGTTCTTACTTGTTCCTACATCTCACTTTTAAACTAAATCGTTGTGAATTGTTGTCATAGTCTTTGTGCAGTAAAAGACTTCTAATGGCAAATGAAAAATGTAATGATGAGGTAGGCTTCTCCTGGATTTCCAATGATGCTGATGTCACAGAATTACAAGCTAAGAATAGGGTTTTGGAAGTGTTTTTTTCCATCTAAAATGCAGAATGTACTGCTGTTAGGGGAAAAGTGGGGCTTGGGAGTGAAATGGCTATTTATGAAATTCAAATTTATTAGAATAAATATGGAGCAGCACAGGAAACAATTGAAAGGCTGTGGATCCTTGTAGGACCACTTATGCTGCAAATACTGTACCTCTGCTGAAAAGGATGGTCCTGAATTATCTCTGACTATATTTTATTATACGTCCTGCAGTGGCAGTTTCAATATCTGAATATGTATGTTATACCTCTTTGAGATGTTACCTCTGGTGGTGTTTTATATTCTTGCTAGTATTGACCCTCCTTTT
This sequence comes from Vanellus vanellus, assembly GCF_965231255.1. Taxonomy (NCBI): domain Eukaryota; kingdom Metazoa; phylum Chordata; class Aves; order Charadriiformes; family Charadriidae; genus Vanellus; species Vanellus vanellus. Next base: position 68,472,115 of record NC_138911.1, read on the forward strand.
TTGTGTGTGGTTTTTCTTTGTTTGTTTGAGAAATTTAAAACACGTTTTTCCAAGCCTCTTAACATGCAGGGAATTAACTTCTAAATTATTTGGGGCACAGTCTTATCTCAATATAAAGGGTTTTATGCACCTTTTTCTCTGTGCCTCAGAATGTCTGACCACTTTAACTGTCAGTTTCATACTATTTTTAAGCAAACTTTAGCGGGGGGGGAGGAAAAACACCCCAGAGTCTGTCTGCAAAGTGCTAAGATATCCAAAGAGGTTTTTAATGATATTTATATCTTGAGCTTTCCTTCTCTGATTTCCATGGGTTAGAATGAGAAGCTAAACCTAGCCTGATAATCTGAAAATGAAGATTTCTTTTCAAGTATTTCAAGATTTACATCTCATAAATGTTGGACCAAAGGTGAGCACTGAAATCCTGAACACAGCACACTGTACCTCTCCTGCCTGATGGCAGGTCATTTTGGGGCAAAGTAACCTGAAATGACAACTTATTTCGTAAGAGCAATTGAGAAAAGCATTTCCAGGGCCATCAAAATGAATTAAACCACATTTTTCTGTGTATGTGGCAACCTCTGTATGTGGCAGTACTGGTACAAAAAGTTTCAGTCAGCTGGACTTGGCTGAACTTCTTATACTTTGTTACAATTTTAATGGGTGTTTTGTAACTCTTAATTGGGACAACATGAGGCTCAAATGAAAACCACCCTTCTCAAACTAAGTACAGGAGGCAAAACTTAAAAAATGAAACGTCAGCCAGGGTGTCAGATGCCCACAGCGCAGGTTCGTATCATGGTCGTATCTGCTTTGCCAAATGCGAATCCAAGATGTTCTGTACACAAAGCTAAAAGGCGGTTCCTGCTCTGGCAACCTCCATCTTACCAACATTCCTCTCTCTTGCTTCAACCTGTGTTGGAAACAAAACAAAAACCGTGTCCAGTCAAACTTCCATTGGGCCTAAAGAACTGTAAAGAACAACCACCTCATGCGTTTAATTACACTGATTTTACCTTGATGACCTTCACAGCATTATTGGAAAAATATCCTCTGTCCCAGATTCTGTAGAGTTAGGTGCTATAAAAGTGTTTGTCTGGTCGCCTAAACACACTGTGTCTTGCACATTTCTAAAATACACTAACTCTATGGCATTTGTTTTCCTTAAATGATTGAGAGCAGATATTGCCACTTTTCAGTTCAGTCTGTGTATCCAGCTGAAAAGCCTTAAATCTTTCTTGCCTGAAGTTTGGAGTAAAACTCTTTCTCTTTTTAGCTCAACAACTGGATGAATTTGAGGACCAAAGGGGCACACGCTAGTACTCTTGTTTCTCTTTGCTTGCTTTAGTTTGGAAATTAAGTCTCTGTAAAACACAGTCTTGCTCCTGAGGTAACGAAAAGTTGCGTTTTAACCGCTTATCTCTATAACGGATAAAGTTCGCATTGCACCACCACTGTTTTTTATTTCTATGTGACCTGTAGTCCTTAAAACATACCTCTCTATACCTGTGGCCTTGGATTTTGTTCACGTTTTTGTTGTTGTAAGACTTGGTGCATTTTTTTTTGGAACATTAGTATTGTTCAAAGACACAAGCTTTAACTACAACCAGTGTGTGTATATGTATAGTACATACAGCCTCTGTATGGACGTAAAAGTCCATTGTCTCTAAAACATTAAAGCGCAGTATTATCCTTTGGAGTGGTAGCATCCTTGGTGACTCGGAGGCAATGGCGTCGCCCAAGGAAGTGGCATATGCTCCATCTCCTTGGGTGGGGGTTGTTTCTGCACTAGCAGGTGCTCCAAGCCTGGGGTGAGATGTTGGGTGTTCCAGATGCTCCTCTGGGACAGTAGGTGCTGTTGTCCCCAGCTAAGTCCCCATTTGTTGAGTGAGTAGCAACCCTCCCCCCAAGATTTGGTGTCACCTGCTTCTTACTGGCCCTGGGTGCCACGGGAATCAAAGCAAATATGTAGGGACAGGGAAGGTGGGAGGCAGTGGCTGCTCTAGAGTGGCTGTTGCACACATCGATGCTCATGTGGGCTAATAGTCGTCCTGTGTGCATCTTAAGCTAGTCTGGATGCCTCATCGCACTTTAATAAAGAAATATGTGATTCCTGGCCAAATATCCAAATTAGCTGAACAAATATATCCAAACAGCAGATGTGATGCAGGTGTGATGAGACCTTGAAGATGAAGTCTTGGTTGGGTCACCTCACGGTGTACCACGCATAGCAATGAGCTCTGTCTGTGCCAGCAGAAGCTGCACTGCTCCTTCAGGGTGGAGAAGCTGCCTTAGAGACACTCCCGCTGTCCTCCCAGGATGCAGATGTTGCTGAGATTCAGGGGAAAAAAACCCCAACCAACTTTACAGATCCCAGACTCCTGAGGGTTCTTACCTCCTCCTCACAAGATAAACCAGGCCAGAGAGGGGGGAAAAGGCAATTGAAGAAGTTCTTGGGCTGCAGGCAGGGATGGGAAATCAGCGTGGCTTTGTGGGTGAATGCTGTGGCAGTCAGAAACAGAGAAGGCATAATGCATGAAAGGCCCTCCAGCCCTTCGTGTTTTTTTTTCCAAATGGTCTGTCCTGTTTGGAAATAACTGTCCCGGGAAGCCCCAGGAGCGTTGTCAAGAATTGTCTTTGTTGTGAAGCTGAGTTACTTCTGTGTTTCCCACGGTTGTATATTAGAGCTGGTGATTGTGGTGGGAAACAGCCTGTTTGTGAAAACAGGCGCTTCTGCAAGGAATTTTCTATTCCATGCCTCTATTTTTTTTTTTTTTTTAGGTGTGGGATTGGGAAGGAGCCTCCTTGGTTTCATGACTATGAGAAAATCTGTTTTCATTGGGGTGAAAATGTATTCAGCTTGAAAGTGTTTTCAGCTCAAAAACCCAGAAGGGTGAATGAAATCTGTACAAGAACCAAAAGCTGTTACTAAGGTAACATTCCCCCATCCCCATCCTAACCTACCACATGTCCCCAGGTCCCACCTACTTTAGCACGTGCTCTGTTTGTTTCCCGATACCCTCCAGTGGTACATGTTGCTTCTTTGTTTTGTTTTGTTTTGTTTTGTTTTGTTTTGTTTTGTTTTTTCTCAAGTCTCCCCCATATAAGCAGTTTCTTTGTGTTTTTTTCTGTCACTGTGATTTACTTTTGGATGTCTCCCATCATCTCCTGCACATGTGCTGGAGAGTGACTGGTCAGCGAGTCCCTGTGCCCTGCCCAGCCAGGTCCTTGGCACAGGCACTTTGGTCCTCTCCCCTTGCGTTCCACTTCCAGGTGCAGGTTATACTTTGGTTGTGGCAGCTTTTCACAGCAAGGAGCCCCAAGAGGTGATGAGTCCTGCATATCTCATGGTGCAAAGAACTGGCCTCGGTTCCCTTGTGCTGTGATGTGAATTCCCTACAGAGACCTGGCTGGTGGGTCGTTTGCTCTGCCACTGTGTCCCAGCTGTCCCTGATGTGGGAGCTTGCTGGAAATGGAGATGCCTCTCCTGGAAACCCTGGGCAGATATCTCCTGCCCAGCTGCATTGCGTGTGATCGGACCTCATGCCATCTTCGTGCTCCCAAGACCATGGTAGATTTTTCTTCTCCACTAAAGAGCATGAGTCCCAGAACTTCTTCCTCAAAGCACCCTCTCGTGTACAAGATCCTGCTGCTGGTCATCAAGATTGGTCAGGTAGGTGGTGAATAATGGCAGCTGCTGTCCAAAGACATGAGAGCTGCCAGCCCAACCCAACCTGTCTCCAGGGCATCTCATGGTAAGCGTGGCCAGCTTTGTGGTTAGGTCTTTGAGAAAGGAGGAATGAGGAACCTGGGCCATACCAGCTAGCTGGGAAACCCCTGGCAGATGGCTACTCTGCAGCTCTGCGTGTTCAGCAGGGGGGAGCTGCAAGCTGGAGTAGGACTGATGTCTCCATGGGTGCAGTATGGGTTCCTGAGTGGGTGGCTGTCATCCACGTCTCACCCAGGCTGAGTACCTGTCAGCACTTGTGGTGGAGCGTCAGAAGAGCTCTGCCTTTCCTTGGGCATTTTACCCCAGGGATCCCAAAATAGGCTTTTTCTAGCCAAAAGTCTGCCTTTTGAGTGATTGAGTGGCTGCAGTCGAGGGCTCTGATCATCCTGGAGGCTTTACGCAGCCATTTGCAACCTTCCGGCAGCTCATAGTTGCTTAATGAGCTCAAATTGCTCATTACCTGCCCTCTGGTTTCTGCCCCCGCTCTCTGGAGTGAGTTGTCGGCGTTGGGAAAGAGCCCGCGCTCAGCCATGCCCTTTGAGCTTTGGCTGAGCCCTTCTGCCCGACTCCTGGAAACAGCCTCTGTGAAAAGCTTCGCCTTCCAGTTGGGTTTGAAGTTGCAGTCATGATTTAGCAGTCGAGAGGATATAAAACATTAAAGCTTTTTTTCATTAAGTCTTGGGCTGGGCTGTTAAGAGGGACAGCAAATAAATGGCAGCATCCAAAGAAATTATGCTGAAATACCCAAAGAATATAATCATGAGTTTTTGGTTTTTTTTTGTTTGTTTTGGTTTTTTTTAAACAATGTTGTATTGTGGGTTTGGTGTTGGGGCTTTGCAGGGGTGGTTCTGGCAGAGTGAACCGTACCACGTTACCTCTCTATTTGTGCTGCTGCTCCGTACCGAGATTACAACAGTAAAGCAAAGGTTAAAAATCCACCCTGAGAGCGGCTAACGGAGCGACGCAGCCCTGAAAGCTGTTTCAAAAGTGCTAAGGCAAACCACAGTGGCGCTTCTTTTGCCTGGGGTGTACGACTGCCACCAAGGGAGCGACTCCTGGGTGGGTACCCACCACCCAACCTTCACGTGTGACCTGGGGAAGCCTTTCTCGGGTGCTGCGGGAGGGTGTTCACGCCTTGGCTCCATCCTGCCCTGGCCGTGGGTGCCTGTACACCCTCTCAGCATCCCGCCGGTCCCCTCCAGAAGCCGTATCTCACCGTACAACCGGCATCTCTTGAGCTCCCTTGTCCTGCAATGCCCTGCCGGAGAGCTGCGGGAACCGGTGGAGAAGGTGACTTCCATGGCTCCAGCCGGGACAAGTGGCAGCCCATGGATGTGTAGGAAAAAGGCAAAACTTCTGTTTCCAGTATAAATAATGTCATCGGCATCCAGCTTTAGTGACATTGTCACAAGCAGATTGGCCAACAAATTATTGGGGGGAGGGGGGTATCTTTATGGTAAAACAAATGGTGGTGTTATTTTTATCTATTATTTTTACCTACTGGAGGGAGGAAGGGATTGTCCTTCGCCTGTGTATTCTGCTGTAGCCAGAAATACCACAAGTCGTGTGGCCCACAGATACAGTAATTATTGGAAAACAAAAGCTTTGCCTTAAACAACTGCCCTGTTGACATCACCTTCATAATGTACCTGTGGGATACGTTTAGGATCTCCGTTTGTTTTTAAGGTGGTGTAGGGTGACAGCCCATAGCACTGTGTAAATTCTTCCTATGGGGACCCAAATCCATGCAGACATGAGGGTGTCAGCCCAGGGCCATGAACAGGCTACACCTTCAGGTCTGTCCTCTTCTGGCCTGGACCCTCCTTCTCCAATCTCTTCTCCATTCCTCATAGAATCACAGAATGGTTTGGGTTGGAAGGGACCTTTAAAGGTCATCCAGTCCCACCCCCCTGCCCTGGGCAGAGACACCTCCAAGCCCCGTCCAACCTGGCCTTGAACACCTCCAGGGATGGGGCAGCCACAGCTTCTCTGGGCAACCTGGGCCAGGGTCTTACCACCCGCACAGGAAAGAACTTCTTCCTAATATCTCATCTAAATCTCCCCTCTTTCAGTTTAAAACTGTTTCCCCTCGTCCTATCACTCCCTTCCCTGATCCACAGTCCCTCCCCAGCTCTCCTGGAGCCCCTTTAGGCACTGGATGGGGCTCTAAGGTCTCCCCAGAGCCTTCTCTTCTCCAGGCTGAACACCCCCAACTCTTTCAGCCTGTCCTCCCAGCAGAGGAGCTCCAGCCCTCACAGCATCTTTGTGGCCCTCCTCTGGACCGGCTCCAACAGGTCCATGCAATTCCAACATGTCCATGTCCTCATCGCCTGGGGAGATAAGCTGGGAAGGAGAAGGATATTATTGCAAGGGGCCAAGGCAGCTGGAGGAGAGAAAGAGGAGGGTGGGAAAGGATTTTGTAGGGAAGCAGGAGCAGGAGGGATATCTGGCGGGGGGTTTGCAAAGGTCCTGGCTCCAGCTGGGTGATGCTCCAGGTCAGTGACGCAGGAAGAGGGGACAGAGGGCCGGGCTGGGTGCCAGTCTCCGCAGCCGCCTGCCCGGGGACGCACAGTCTGTGGCTCCCTCTGCTGAGCCCGGCCCTGAGCTCTGCCCGCCGCGGGAGAGAAACAAGAGCTTTCAAGGAGGCAGGACAAGCTTTTTGGGGAGGCCCCGGGAGTCACCCCCATGCCAAGGCGGGGGCATGGGGGGGTGGCAGAGGGGCACCCAGCCCCTCCGCTGCATCCCGCTGCCGGGTGATGCTGCCCTGGGGAGCCAACACTCGCCCGTTCCACCTTGTCACAGGGATGGGGATGGTGATGGTTTGTCAAAAAGCAGGGGCCAACCAGCCAGGTTGATTTATTTTTTAAAAATCATTATTTAAAAAAGGGCCAAAAAAACGTTTTCTGTAGAAAAGTGGGAATTCTGGCTGAGCTGAGCAGTTTCTCCTCTGACCACGCTCGTTCAGTGGGGCATTTTCTTAGAGAAAAGAGGGAAAACACTGCTTTCCTCTTCCAGGTCCCACCAGGCTGTAAGCACCGCTCCGCTGCCAGCCCTGGTTCTTTGGGCTTTGGGCGAAGCTGTGGTCCGTCCTCCAGCTGCTCCTTTCACTGGTGCTGATGGCTCCACGGCAGCCAGAGCACCTCTGGGACCCTCTCCCCCAAATCGCAGAGGGACAGGCGCTGTTGGTAGACCAATTGAAGGATCCATCACCATGCGCCTTGCTGGGACATGCAGAGAGGTGGCCTCATCTTCAATAAGGCTGCAAACTCTGCTCACGTGGACATACATGGCTCTATAGGTACAGGATATCCATTCTGATCCAGTGCCAGGACCTGTGACTCACAGGGTGGATGGTGGGGACCACTCAGCCCGGCCACTCCACCCCCCCGCATAAGAGATGCCATGGTCACACGGTGCCCGTGTCAGGTGTATGTTGCCAAGTTATTTGCTATTTTTACTCAAAAAATAACTCTCCTGTGCGCTCAGCGACGCTGCTGAGCCCCGTGGTGGGTTCATTCTCCAGAAGTGCCATCAGGCTCTGCCTCTGAACAAGGTCGGGCCACCCACAGGAACAACCGGCCCCTCACAGCCCCGGGTTCGGATGCACCAGCTCTAGGAATATTTTCCTCCCCGGGGGCGTCGCGTGGCATCGCTCACCCACCGCTCGCGAGGAGGGTGACAGAGGCCACGCCGAGCAAAACAGCCGTGCTGCCGGTGACGAGCCCTGTGCTGCCGGTGGTGGGCTGCCAGCCCAGGGCTCCGCGGAGCAGCATGGTGGTGGTGATTTGGTATATTTTGGGAGCGGGTCGCTGGCTGGTAGGGAGCCCACCGGTATCATCCAGCCTCTCCGGCACAGCCTCCATCACCAGACTTGGGGAATTAATTATTCCTCGAACTCGAGGAGCTCTTCTGGTAAAGCCCTCTCCATCTTGATTAAAAACTTCCTTGTAATGGGAAATCCCTACCTACCGCCCCTGGTTATTCCCCTCGCTGTTAAATATGAGGCATTTGTACCCGCTCAGGGAGCATGGGGCGAGGGCCAAAGGGACAAGAGCATCCCCTGGGAGAGAGCACCTGGGTGGCCGCGCTGGCTGCTGGGGCTGCGGCTCCTTCTCCATCACTCCTCTGGGATGGTGTAGAAAAGACCCTGTTAACAGGATAACCCGGGGTTATCCCGCGCCTGCCAGGGATGCTGTGGGAACCAGGGCAGCCCAGCAGCTGCTAAAACAGTGGCCACCAGCTCCTGCCTGTGCCCCCACGGAGCTGGGCTGGACATGGGCCGGAGCCTCCACGGGGCAGGAGAACGGGAGACCGACATCCCCAGGGCTGGACGGGGCTCAGGCGTGGTGTAATCCAGGAGCACACGTTGGTAAAGTCTTTAGTCACCGGTACTGACTCATCCATCGGCTCCCGATGGCACAGATATGTGGTTTTTTAATTCTGCTTTTTCTTTTTTAAGCCTTTTTCCAGTTCGCCCGTTGGTGGGACCTGCGGCCTCTCCCTAACTGCGCGGCTGCCGCAGACTTTCCTTGGAGCCTTTTCCGTTCCCGTTTTCCATCCCAGGGCTTTTTGCTTTTTCCTTTCCCTTTCCGTTCTCTATTAGTGCGACAACCCCGTGCTTGGAGATGCAGGTGGCCGGCACAAAGCCACGGGACGGCAAACTGTTTGTGGAAGGAAGCGGCATTTGGCTGGGGTTTAGGTAATGCTTTTCTTAGCCGCATGGGGAGGGCTGATGCCCGGTGGGCGCAGGGAGCCGTTGCCCATGGGCTATGGATACAGGTGCTCTCCTGGGCACGGTAATTCGGGTGGGACCAAACGTCACAATGGAGCTTTCCCTCCTGGGATGGTCCTGCCCGTGATGCTCAGGAGCATCTTTAAATAGAATCATAGAATCATAGAATTGCTGAGGTTGGAAGGGACATTTAAGATCGTCAAGTCCAACCATTAACCTCCCCTGACAAAAACCACTTCTAAGCCATGTCCCCAAGTACCACCTCTACCCTTTTTTTAAACACCTCCAGGGATGGCGAATCCACCACCTCTCTGGGCAGCCTATTCCAATGTTTGATAACCCTTTCAGTGAAAAGGTGTTTCCTAATATCCAATCTAAACCTGCCCTGACATAACTGCAACCCATTTCCTCTCATCCTATCACTTGTCACCAGGGGGAAGAGGTCAGCCCCCACCTCTCTACAGCCCCCTTTCAGGTAGTTGTAGAGGGTGGTAAGGTCTCCCCTCAGCCTCCTCTTCTCCAGGCGAAACAACCCCCCTTCCCTCAGTCCTTCCTCATAAGATTTGTCCTCCAGACCCCTCACCAGCTTTGTAGCCCTTCTCTGGACACGCTCCAACACCTCAATATCCTTCTTGTAGTGAGGGGCCCAAAACTGAACGCAGTACTCGAGGTGAGGCCTCACCAGTGCCGAGTACAGGGGGATGATCACTTCCCCAGTCCGGCTCACCACACCATTCCTGACACAGGCCAGGATGCTGTTGGCCTTCTTGGCTGCCTGGGCACACTGCTGGCTCATGCTCAGCCGGCTGTCCACCAACACCCCCAGGTCCTTTTCTGCCGGGCAGCTTTCGAGCCACTCCACCCCAATCCTGTAGCGCTGCATGGGACTGTTGTGACCCAAGTGCAGGACCCGGCACTTGGCCTTGTTGAACCTCATAACATTGGCCTCAGCCCATCGGTCCAGTCTGCCCAGATCCCTCTGCAGAGCCATCCTACCCTCAAGCAGATCAACACGCCCATGTAGCTTAGTGTCATCTGCAAACTTACTGAGGGTGCACTCCATCCCCTCGTCCAGATCATTGATAAAGATACTAAAGAGAACCGGCCCCGGCACTGAGCCCTGGGGGACACCACTTGAGACCGGACACTAACTGGATTTAACTCCATTCACCACCACTCTCTGGGCACGGCCATCCAGCCAGTTTTTTACCCAGCAAATAGTACACCTGTCCAGGCCACGAGCAGCCAGTTTCTCCAGGAGAATGCTGTGGGAAATGGTGTCAAAAGCTTTGCAAAAATCCAGGTAGATAACTTCCACAGCTCCATCTCACAGCTCCATCTCACAGCTCCACAGAAGGAGCTTGGCAACACGCTTTTGGGGTGCTTGACCTCATCATCATTTGAGGAGCTTGCTAAGAGCTTTTTCCAAGGAGAAGCATTAGATCATGCTGTCAAGCCACCTGAGGAAGCTCCACGTTAGCAAGTTTTGCTCATCATGTGGGACGTTAGCCACCCCAATACGTCCCTCCAGCAGGGCCCAGGCCACCAAGGAGGTCTCTGGAGGGCACCCATGACTTTTTCCTGACACAGACCAGCAAAGGGAGACACCCTGCTCCACCTCATGCTTGCAACCCAGGAAGGACTTGTGGGGACGTAAACGCTGGGGGCAGCGTTGGATGCCCAAGTTGCTCCTGACACTAAAAGGAAGCACGTAAGAGATGGGAGCAGGGGTGGGGGCCCTGGGAGAAGCACTGTGTGGGCATCCAGAGATGGGGCTTGGGAAGCTGAAGCTCACCTGGAGTTGGATCTGGTGAGAGATGTGGACGTGCATGAGACCATGGGGCCTGATGGGCTGCACCCATGGGTGCTGCAGGAGCCACTGCAGGGCCACTGTTAGTGATCTTGGAAAGGGCACGATGGTGATCAGGGAGGTTTCTGAAGACTGGGAGAGAGCAAAAGTCACTTGTCCCTCAAGAAGGACAAGAAGGAGGAGCTGGGGAGCTGCAGGCACCATGAAGGTGATGGAGGAACTAATCCTGGACACCATTTCCAGATACCTGAAGGACAAAAAGGTGATGGGGAGCAGTCAGTGTGGCTTCACAAAGGGAACATGTGGTGCGGTCACTGGCCCAGTGGACAAGGGCAGAGTGCCTTACCTTGACTTCAATGAAGCTTTTGGCACTGTCTCCCACAACACCTTCATGGACAAGCTGATGCAGCACGGGCTGGATAAGCTGACATTGATGGGGGTTGAAAACTGGCTGACCAGCCGGGCTTAGAAGGTTCACTGGCACAAAGTCCAGCTGGAGACCAGTCACTAGTGGTGTACCCCAAGGGTCAATAATGGGGCCAACTACTCTTTAACCTCATCATTAATGACCTGGACACCGGGATGCGCCGTCAGCACATCTACAGCTAATACAAAACCGGGAGAAGTGGCTGATGCATCAGTGGGTCGTGCTGCTGTTCAGAGGGACCTGGACAGGCTGGAGAAATGGGCTGAGAGGAACCTCATGAAGTTCAGCGAGGGGCCAAGTCCTGCCTCTGGGGAGGGATAACCCCATGCACCAGTGCAACCTGGGGGCCAACTAGGTGGAAAGCAGTTTTGCAGAGAAGGACCTGGGAGTCCTGGTGGACACAAAGTGGCCCATGAGCCAGTAATCCACTCTCACAGCAAAGGTGGCCACCAGCATCCTGGGCTGCGTTAAGAAGACCATCTCCAGCAGGTGAAGGGGAAGGTGATCCTGCCCCTCTGCTCAGCACTGGTGAGACACATCTGGTGTGCTGGGCCAGTGCTGGGCTCCCCAGTACAGGAGGGACAGGGACACAGGAGTGCAGTGAATGACCAAGCTGATGATTTAGAGCTTGGAGTGGTTGAGAAGAGCCTGCAGGAGGTGGGCTTGGTCAGCCTGGAGAGGTGGAAGGAGGAATCTTACTGACGTGTCTGGTGGGGGGCATAAAGAAAGAGCCACAAGAGGCAATGGCCACAAGCTGAAATATAGGAAATTCCATTTATGTGTCAGAAAAAGCCTTTTTTTAACCATAAGCATGGTTGAACGCTGCATCAGGCCGCCCAGAGTGGTGCAGACACCACCTCCGGAGGTAGACAACCCGTCCCCACGCATCCTGCTCTCGCTGAGCCGGAGGGTGGCATGGGGCAATCTGGGGGGTCACTGCCACCCGCAGCGAGGCAGTGACGCTGCAAACAGCACCAGCCCACGCAGAGCCCAAAGCTGAGAAAATAGGGAAAAACATGGGCCAGACACAGTGGTCCTGCCCTCAGCACCTCCTGCGGCCAAGCGCCCGCGGCAAGCAGCAGTGCCAGCTCGCAGCATCCTTCCCTGGCCCAAGGCGGGTCTGAAAACTGCAGGTTTTTAGCCCAGAATCAGCCCAGCCTTAAAAAAAAACCCAAAAAAAACCAAAAAAAAAAACCCAAACCCAAAAAACCCCATCCCAAATGCCTCCACGCACACGCCGTGGCTCTCAGCCAAGCCGGCTCCTCCGCGTGCCTCCGCAGCCTCGGCTGCAGCCTCCCAGCCGCTCCAGCCCCAATTCCTGCCGATTTCAAAAGAAAAATCCCCGTAGATCCAAACAGCTCCGGGGGGCGTGGGGGTCCCGAAGGGAGAGCGGAGCGGCTGCGTGGGGAACGCCGGGGATTTGTAAGCACCAAACTGCTGCCACGGGCTTTATATAAAGATAATAAACCCCTCCGCAGAACTACGCGACTCCTCCTCCTCCCCTCGCCATTTTTTTTTTTCTTTTTTTTTTTTTTTTTTTAAACAAAAGTACAAGGCCATCTGCCAAAGAGAGCGTAAATAAGGAGGCGCCACACCCCAGTGTTACAAAACCTTGTATTAATCATCTCCCTTCACTTTCAGTATAACGCTGATATGAAATATAGCCATGATTCCGAGTTACATGGGAGGAAATGAGTAATAAATACATTGGAGCAAGTGGAAATCACGAGGGTGTTTCACTGGGAACAACATTTGAAAACTGTACACTTGCAAAGACCGGCATCTCCAAACATTAGTATTTCTTTATATCGGGAAGCTTTTACATGTAACAAACATGCTATTTCCATATATGACACCCCACCCCCCCCCCGCAAAAAAAAAAAAAAAAGAAAAAAAAAAAAAAAGAGAGAATTTTAAAAAATATGCATTGCTCGGCAACATTAACTAGGCAAAAATAGTTCTTTGTGCACTAACTTTGTACAGAAAAACCAGGACTAAAGGCATGCATGTACAATAAAAGGCTGCCCGGGAACGGCATGCAACAGAAAAGAGTTCAAAGCTTTTTTTTTTTTTTTTTAAAGTAAGCTTACAATATGCATAAATACATAAGGGTTATATATATTAATAAGGGAGGAAGTATTCTGTTTAACATTATTAACATTCCTGTTTGTTTTGTTTTTTTTTTTCTTCCTATTCCTCCCAGAGGAATACACATTCACCTTTAAGTAAAGATAAAGGAATACAAAAAATAAAACTCACTTTGCAAACTCTGATGACTCGTATAAAATCAACTTTAGTGTTATCGTCGCTGTGTGCAAATTATAGACGTCTGCAGGACCCACTTTCCATCAGGCACATTCAGAAAGCCAACCCTGGGGCACGGCGGCGCCCCGACATGGAGAAAGGTGACAACAGAAAGAGTTTCCCTAAGTGCTGACCAAACTCGAGCTTCGCTCCCCGCCGCTCGCGGGCGTAAATCACAGTTTTGGAATTTATTTTTTCCTGCTGGATGCTGGCCGGGCTTTGATTCCCCCCTCCCACCTACCTCCCCAAGACTTTTTAATGAGCTGAGCAAGCGAAGGCGAAGCCCAACTCAAGTCCAGTCGAACTCAGGGCTTGTCCCCGGGGAGGGAAAGGACACCTCGAAAAAAAAAAAAAAAAATTTGTTTTGTTTTGTTTTGTTTTGTTTATTTTTCCCGGGGTGTCGCAGCCGCGGGGAGCATCCCCCGGCCCCAAGGACACTTGGGCGCTGAGCTGCAGCCGGGGACGGCTCAGGGGAACAGCACCAGTAAAAGGTCCCCGGCGGGCGCTGGGGGGGGCCGGGGGTGTCTGCGGGAGGGCAGTGGGGGGGAGATGCCCACCCGACGCCGAGAGCCCCCGCGGCGGAGACGCCTCCCTCGCCTGGTACAGAACAGTTGCACGTGGGGTGAATGGGGGAATACAAAAAAGAAAGGCACTGCCGCTTTATTACTGAAGATTTGACTTCACAGCCTCACTCATGCAACTGTTGGGGTGGTTTGCTTTTTTTTTTTCTTTTTTTTTTTTTCTTTTTATAAATAATTTTTATTTTCCTTTTAGGATTCGAGCTTTTTTTTTTTTTTTTCTTTTTTTTTTTTTTAAATTTTTAAACTTCTTTCCCTGGAGCTCTGCTGCCTGCACTCAGCACAGGCGGCCCAGAGCCAGGCAGGACTTCCCGAACGCAACTGAAGCCACTTTGTTTGGTTTAGTTTGTTTTGTTTTTTTTTTTTTTTTTACTTAAAAAAAACCAAGAAACAGCAAACACAACTAAGTCGTTATTAACCTATACACTGTCAATGGAAAATAAGCTGCTTTTTTTTTTTTTTTTTTTAACAAAAGGAAAAGAACAATTGAATTATTTGGTGGTTGTTAATAACAGACATTATCATGGTTACCAGCCATAGCAAGTTAATACGTAATATATCCAAAATAATATCTCTTAACAATCAGATAACCTCTGTTTCTATAGTCAGCGAAGGAATAAATAGAATTTCAGCTCCGTAAACACATTTGAGCCTTCCCTGGGGAAGGCTCCTGCTACGGCGATTGTGTTCCCACCTCGGTTTCGTACAACCTGGGGGTGTTTGAGGGGGGGAGTGGGGTGGTGACCCACATCCTCAGCCCCCCCCCAACCCCACCCCCGGCCCCCACTTCGCCTTCACCTCCTCACACCACCTCCCAACCTCCCTCGCTTTCGGGTTCTCCCTTCTCCGCTCCCCCCTCCCCAAACCCCCATCCCTGTCTCATGCCTGCCGGGAAGCGGGACACCAAGGAACAGCAAACATAAAACATTGCATTTGGCACTTGTGTTTTGGGTTTGTTTTTTTTTTTTTTGAAGAAAACAACTTTAAAATGCTGCACGGCATACGGATTCACACATCTCCCATCCCAGCCGATGCTCCGGTTCCTCCTTAGCTCCCTCCAGCCCTGCTCCGGCCGGTCCCGGCACACGCTGCTGCCCGTCGGTGCTCACGGCCGAGCCCATTTTGGGAATATTACTGCAACCCTCCGTTGGCTGCCGCTCCCACCCGCCACCTCCCTTCATTAATTAATTTTAAATTTACTATTATTCCTTCGCCGCGTCCATCAAAGGGCTCGGAGCAGCGATGCCGTCGCTACAAGGAGCATCACCACGGGCACCGACGGCTCTCCTGGCCCCCGATCTCGCTTCGAGCACAGGCTCGAGCAGCGCCGTGTCGGATTCACCTATTTAATACCCTCGGACCAAATTTAACTCCCTGTTATAAAAAGCAGCACAACAGCGGGCGAGGGGGCAGCCAAGCCACCGCCGTCCCCGTCGCCTCCCCGGCACGCGTTTAATGCCAAGGAAATGGGGCTGCGGGGCTGCGTTTTGGTGCCCTTTGGGACTTGGGTTTTATTTGGCTAAATAAAACTTGCGCGCTCGCTCCCGAGCCTCCTTCATCCCTCGTCGGGTCCCACCCCTGCAAAAACTCCTCCTCGCTGGATTTTTGGCAGGCGGGGGGAGATGTGTAAAGCCAGGATGCAGCACCTCCCCGGTACCCGCGCAGGCAAGGCAAGAGACACGGAAACTCACCCAGCATCCCCCCACTTCGCCGACATCCCCCGGGACCCTCCGCGGGGTGAGATGCCCCCCTCCCCCCACATCCCTGCACCCCGACCCACGCCGGGGGCACAGGGACAGCGGGGGGGGGGCGGACACCCCATCGACCCTCCGCCTCCCTGTGCACAACGCTGCCTCGAAACTGCGGATGCTCTTGGTTAAACTGAAAGGAAATTTTGGGGTTATTTTTTGGTGGTGTTTGTTTTTTGTTTTTTTGTGTTTTTTTTCCCCTTTTCTATTTTTTAAACCTGGGTTTGCCGGGCCAGTCTGTGCCTGAATGCAGCGAAACTCAAAGGATGAGCCCACCGGCCCCGAAGCCCCCGGCGGGACAGGCAAATCCTCTCCAAAGGGTTTTTGGTCACACCCACCCACACGATATTCAATATTCATTCGTATCCTCGTCCAGAAACAGGGTTTGCCCACGGTGCTCCGGTGAACCCTCCGTTGTCAGCACTCTCCTGCTGCGTCCCCCCCCCCTCCTGCCCTCCCCATGCTTTTTCATCGTCATCGTTGATTTTTTGCCTTTTTTTTTTGTTTTGTTTTCCCCCCTAGCATGGATGTAATAAATGACAACACAAATTCCAAGTCTAATGATATGTTCACAAGGACAATCTACACATTCACAAAATTAAAACAGGAGAGAGAGAGAGAAAGAGGAGAGGAGAGGAGAGAGGAGAAAGGATGCAAGCTATCGCTGAGGCTCCCTGCAAGCCCCGACCTCGCCGCTGGACCCGCAGCAGTTGTTCTCCCGGCCAGCGTCCCCATCGCGACGCCTTCTAGATCGTGGAGGTTCGGTCGACGCCATCTGCAAGCAGGAAGGGAGAAGTTAGGAGCAGCCCCGGTGAGCACCCGCTCACCTCGTACTGGTAACATCCCCCCCCCCCAAAACGGGGGGGATGGACCCACAAAGCATCCCCATCCCACAGCGCCTATGGTGAGGTGGTACCACGGGGCCACCCCCCCCACCTCCCCAAGGGGGTGCAGAAGGGTTTTGGGGTGTCAGCACTCTGCCGGTGCCTCTATTTGCTGTCTCCCCCCCCGGCCCCGCACTGTGGCAGCCCCTTCCAGCCCCCCCGAGCCGCTGTCCCAACACCAGTCCAGGTCTACAACACCAGTCTACCACATCCCCGCGGCACCTTTCCCAGGAGCAAAGGGGGTTTCTGGGCAGCCGGGACTCGCCGCAAGGTGGGTGCGGGTCTGGGACCCCCCCTACAAGCACAGGCCCCACTGCCCAGGAGTTGGGGGATGGGGATGGAGCCGGCGGGGGGGCTGCCTTGCCCCCCAGCTAACCCAGCCCTGCAACGCCCGCACCGCAGAGGATGCAGAATTTTCCTCCATCTGAGGACCACAGTAGGAAAAAAAACCAACAGGGGTCATTTCTGCCTCCCCAGAGCCCCCGTCCCCAGCGTCCCGGGACAGCAGGGACATATCCAGCCCCAGCCCCGAGTCCCAGAGCGGGAGGTCCATGACCCATCCCAAAGCCACACAAATGACCCCACTGCCAGCAGCCCCCTCTCCTCCGCCCCCCGGGCACCAGCAGCTCTTATGGGACCAGAAACCAACACCCAACAGCATTTCCAACCCTACGGCCCCAACCATCCCCCCATCCCCCATCCCAAACCCCCGGCCACGGGATGGAGAGCAGCCGGGGAGGCGGCTGCCGGGGCAGCCCCCGAACAAAGCGCTCCCCATTACGCTACCCGGGGCATCACGGCTGCCTCCCTCCTTAAGACTAAAAACAAACAGGTTTGTTACGCCTTTTTTTTTTTTTTCTCCCCCGAAGGTTTATTTTTTTTTTTTTTTTAAGAGCTATTTATAGCATGACCAGTTTCGAGAGGCTCGGGGTATGCGACCTGGAAAAAAATAACTCGGAGGAACAGTACCCTGCGGAGGAACAAGACAGCTAAGCCTCGCCTGGGCACACGCCGGAGAAAGGCTTCGGGTGACAGAAGTGTCCTTGTTTTGCCGGCCGGGGATGCCGCCGTGGCGCTGCCGGGGCCCAGCTGCCTCTTACAGTCCTTGTGCTTGTGTCCCTCTCCCCGGGACAGGCTGTCGCATCGCTGCAGGGAGCCTGGTGGCACTCATCCTCCCCGGGGGGCTGCCGTCCTCGACCGTTCGATGCAGTCCGGGGATTGCCGGGGGCGAGAGCCGAGCTGGTTATTCGGGACAGTCTGGGTGATGCTGGCGGCTGCGCTTGTCCCATCGCCGGGGGGGTCATCCTTCGTGGTTGGGGGTCCGGTGCACCGGCGAGGGGCACTGGGTGCTTCTGGTGCCGGCGCGTTTTGCTGCGCTCGGCTCTCCATCACGTTGCCTCTGCCTTTTCCATCTTTCCTGCCTGTTTTTCCTCCTGTTCCTCCTCCCTCCCCGTGCCCGTTATCCGCCCGCCCGGGCTGATAACCACCGGCATAACCACCGGCTGATAACCAGCGCCCGGCACCGTGCCCTGCAGCCTGTGGCAGGGTTTTCGCCCCGTGCCTCGGGGCTCCCGCCCCCCCCGGCCAAACGAGGGACGCCGGTGGCAGAAGGGTAAAATACTCTGAAGTCTGTGAACCATTCGAGCGCTCCGTTGGCAAGGGCTTTATCAGGAACTAATAACAGACTAGCAAGCTAATGCTAATTATTATTAGCAAGCTAACTAGTGGCTAATAAGCACGGACTCCACTAGTGCTGGGTGCAATCCCTGCGTTCGGTTTTACCCCTCTGCCTCGGCTGCCTCGCCGAGAGAAGCCAACATCCTCATCCGACCTCCCCCAGGAACACCCCCAGGAGCATCTCTGGGAGCCTCCTGGGGAGCATCCCCGGGAGCATCCCTGCATCCAGCCCCGCCGCCATCCCCTCTGCTCACAGCCACAGCCTGTCCCAGCTTTTGGGGGGCGCGGGGCAGGGGCAGGTGCCGGGGGGCTCGGCGGAGGCGGTGTGGACGTGCTGGAAGAGCCCGAGGAGGAGGGAGTGCTCACCGCTGAGCGCGTGCTCCGTCATGCTCAGGCACAGGGACTCCAGCCTGTTGTTGATGTCAGGTTCAGTCACCGGCACCTGGAACTCTGCAGGGAGAAAGGGACAGGAGACCTTGGTCAGGGGACCCGGCAGGGACCCTGCCTGCCCGCCCCGCACCCCCTGCCCGCTCTGCTGCTGC
Source organism: Vanellus vanellus (assembly GCF_965231255.1). NCBI lineage: Eukaryota > Metazoa > Chordata > Aves > Charadriiformes > Charadriidae > Vanellus > Vanellus vanellus. The sequence goes on from NC_138911.1 coordinate 68,490,544, forward strand.
CGGGGTGGGTGCAAGTGGGGTAGGAAACCACCCAAAAGGTGCCCCAGGAGGGTCTGGCCACACGGTCGGACTATGGCAGCACTTCGCTTCCCGGTGCAATCACCTCCGGCGAGAGACGTTTGCAAAAATAAGTCATCACTCCCCTGTTTCTTATCGATAAGGGGGAAATCTGGGGGGACTCAATGGCATCGCAGCAGAAAGCGGGTGGAAATGAGGGGTTCGGGCACCAGTTTGAGATGCCGGGGGGGAGCTGGGGCGAGAGCGGGACCCCCGCCCTGGGAGGATGCAGCCTCAGGCTCTCTCTCCCTTTGCTCAGGCGTCGCAGAAATCCTCCATACGTGCAAAACCTTCAAGCGGGGCCGGCAGCTGCCTGTGCAGGCAGCGTGCAGGCAGGGTTAGCGCTCAGACGTGGGATGGCAGCACAGACCGGCAGAGCCGCCCTCCGGCTTTTCCGTGGCCACCTCGGCCACCGCTCAGTCACCCACAGCCCCACTGCTATGTCCCCGGGGAGGGTAAGCACAAAAAAAAAGGGGGGGGGGGAATGAAGTTTGGTGTGCTGCAATGCCCCGGTTCGAGCCATACAGCACCAAAATGCCCTCTTCTTTGCAGCAAAAAAGCTTTAAAAATACAGCGTTTCCTACCAATGGCCAGCATCTCCTGCTTGCCACCGACTTGCAGGAACACGGGACAAGGTCCAGGAGGGCTGAGGTTCCCGCAGTCCGATGAAAAGTATTTCGGGAGCCCAGCCCAGCATTATTGCTTATTTTCCTCGCGACTCAGGCTGCGTCTTTGGCTCTCTAATCCTCCTACGCCCTCGTTCACCGCCGGCTAACACGCAAAGAGAAACCTATTTATTCTCCTCCAGCGCCTGCAGAAATGTGCCCTTGTCCTGGTGTTTGATCAATACCCGAGAACAGACGCTGCTTTTGCTGTACACGACATTTGCTGCCTAAATTATGCAGTTAAAACACCGCAGGCGTGTGATGTGAGGGGAGCTGCCAAGCTGAAACCATGGCAGAGGCTTATGGATGAGGTTTAGTTTACCATGGGGGGGTGGAACTCCCTGTCCTGCGGTATAAATTGTTACGGTGTGCTGGTAAGAAGAGGCAGGCTTAAAGGCTAATGAAGGGATACGCAGAGAAAAAGGGATGAACGTCCTCATGGGAAGGATGCTCCAGGTTCAGGGTCAAGGTTCAGCAGGAACCCCCCTGAGTCAGAGGACTCTCCTACATACCGGAGCCTTTTTGCTGTGTTTGGGAAGGAAGCACCGACACAGCATCATTTCCCTTCGTGTGTATTGCGAATAGAATTTCTTTTGAGTGCACGAAGGCAGTCCCTCCGCACTGGGTCTCCGTGTCCATGTGTGAGCAAAAAAAGGGATGGATGAGCTACTGCCTTCCCCACCTGACATGAAGTCCCTCAGAAAGAAGCTAGGGAAGCCACCAGCCCATTTATATACAGGGCCAAAATGTTACATATAGGGTCAAAATCCCTCTGGTTCAATCATCCCAGTAATCCCGCTAGCGTCAAAGATACCCTGCTCGGGCTGCAACAGCCGACGCAGCTCCTTTCACGCAGCAGCCTCCCCTCGTCTCGCCGGGCTGTGGATAAGCGAAAAAGCAAATCTCTGTTTCCTACCTGGCTGCTGAAACATCAGCATGGTCTGCGGGGAGGTGTGGACCGGCAGCGAGCGCGTCCTTTGCACCGAGCTGTGGCTCCGGCTGGGCATGCTGTTGCTGCCCCCGGGGTTGGCAAACCAGAGGTTCTGCGGGAAGCAAATGAAAAACGGGGTGCGGGATGTAAAACGGAAGCCTCAGTGCCATGTATTTATAAACCCCTCGGGCTCATCTCTCCCCCCTCCGCCTCTCGGTTTGCCCCCCTCCCGCCGATCCCTCTTCTGCATCCCACTGCACGGAGGAGCGTGCAATCCAAACACCTGCAAACCCCTCTGGCTTGCTTGAAAAGGGGGGGGGGGGGGAAAGGAAGATCCGGACAAGATAGAGAAGAAAAAGCAAAGGAAGCTTGCGGGGAAGGGATGGAAAAGCTGGAGATGCCGTCAACGCCGACCAACCTGTCTGCCTTGCTTGAGGATGGCGGGGCTGGCGGCGGGGCTGCGCTGGGGGGTGCCCAGCAGCCCACTAGGGCCCAGCAGCCCCAGCCGGGCGGTGGGGAGGTTGCGGGAGGGGATCTGGAACTGGCGGGGGTTTCGCCGGCCCAGTCCTGCCCCTGCAGATCCGGCTGTCGGTAAGGAGTTTGACTGGCCAAAGCCTCGGCTGTGGAGAGAGAAAGTGCCCACGGGTGAGAAATCAGCCCCTGCAAGGGGGTGGTGCTGCGGACACAGGGGCGAGCGGCTGGGTTGGTGCGCTCAGACCAACAGCCAAATGTCCCCAAGGTGTCCCTGCCTCGCTGCGAAGCGCCAAACTGATGCCCTGCATCCATACTCGCCACCCCATGCCCCAGACGATGCTCACCACCCCTCCTGCCCCAACTCTCCCATCCTGTGGAGGATGGTCCTCCATCCTCCACGTGCAGCGGGAAGGAGGACGTTTGGGCATCTCACAGCATCCTCCCATCCATTCTTCCCATCTGCCAGTCTCCTTCCCTCCCTTCTGCAGTTCTCAGAGTCACACTATTTTTTTTTTTTAATTTATTTTACTCCTGCAAAATAGGTCTGTTCTTAAATACAAGCTAAAATAACGCAGTTAACTCCCTGGGCACTGAAGCTAGTGGCACCCAATTTCTTGGGTTTTTACTTAAAACTCTTCATGCCCTTGCATGACGACAAAAGAGACGTCTCATGTGGATTCTCTAGTGTCTGATAAAGGCTTATCTTATGCTGTTGAGTTTTCTTTACCGTGCATACTTGAAGGGCTGGACCTTCTCCCCTTCAGGAGGTTCATTTTTACACACGGTCCTCTCTGAGACTTCTCAAGTTCTCTAAAACTTGGTTAAAATGACCTAACAAGTCCGAGATTTCCCAGGGAGGGGCTGAGCAAAAGGCACGTTTGGGCAGAGAGGGGACAGGCGTTGCACCCGCTCCCGTCTCTGCAACGCAAAGCCTCATGCAGCTCCCTGTGGTCAGAGGGAAACCATCTGGACCCAAAACCACGCAGCCCAAATCTTCTGAGACATCAATCTCAAGACACAAAACCATCTTTCCTCCTCCTCAGGGAGGGTCGGACACGCTGACATCCCTCCCCGTGTGGGTTTTTCCATAAAACCAGAGGAATGACAAAAATAACCAGATAATCCTTGGAAACAGGACAGGAGCGCTCTGCAAACCCACAGCCACTGTTCCTCTGATGCTCCTCCTTCCCCCTGCCTTCCTCCAGCACTTCATCACCCCTGCAGATGTTTCACCTCACCTTCCTCCCAGCCCTCATCTCTCCTGCTTGTGCGGGTGGCTGGAAACATACTTCAAATGACACAAGCAAGCTGGGATCCCAAAACCGGGTAATTTTACTAGGCAGAAGTATGACGGGGTTTCTTTAAACCTCGTCCAAAAAAATGCTCTTGCCATTAAACCCCCATGAGAAAAGCAGGACCGGCCGCATACTCTTTCCTTGCCCACTGTTTCCCAGGAGCAGGAGAAATGCAAAATGCAAACCACCCAAAAGCAGGAAGGAAACCGGAGAGCCTTCTGGGCGGCCCTGGGAAAGGGACGGGGATCATATCAAGCTGGCAGCTCTACCTCGTGCTTGGGGTTAGCCCGGACATACAGCTAAACTGCTGCGCCGGTGATGGCCCAGAGCAAACTGGTCCATCAAAAACCTTTGCTCTCATCTGTCCTGCCACAAACACTGAAATCGCTTGTTTTTCCGTTCCAAAACATTTCATTTAGTTCCACTGGGGAACACTCCGGTTCTGTGCTCGTTCCTTCTGAGCTCACATCCCAGCTGTCCCAATGCTCCCAGTTATCTCCAAACCTCTCTCTTCCTCAAAAAAAAAGAACTTGCACGTGACTGCAATGAAACAGACTTAGCAGAACGAAACAAAAAGCTGATGCTGGTGTTAAAAACTGATATAAAAATATCTGTTCTTGCCATAACCCTAACGCTTTCTAGGATCCCCCGAAATCCAGCATCACCGTGGAAGCGAGCAACAATGACGTTCACTACACATCCCCACCCGGGATTTCCGACCGCAGCCCCCGGCTCTGCGCCCTCTGCAGGCTCCAAGCCTTTTTTTTTTTTTGCCAGTTGATGGCTTTTTGGTGAAACTCCAGCGCTGATGTAATTAGGAAAGGGCAGCAGCAGGGGCAGAGCCGGCCGCCCAGTGCCGGGGATACGCTGCACAGCTGGGAAGTGCCGGGTTCGGAGCCAGGGAGGTGCGGAGGGAACAGGTGGGGCAGACATCAACCACACACACAAGCAAAGTTACTGCCGCTTTCCCTTCCCAGCCGACGCCTGGGGTTTTATTGCCGAAGCTTTTCCAGCCCTCCCTCCCAAAACCCGGCTCTGAACCCAGCATCGTCTGGCTGAACCCAGCTCTGAATCCATCGATCGGTCCCTCCCCGCTGGGAGACATCGGGCCCTCCTGAGATGCTCTTGCTGACCCCTGGCCGCTGCATCCATCCCTCCCCTCCCGAAATCCCGCGTACCTCCTCTGCTGCCGATAGCCTGACAGCTCCAGGAGGGATTTCCGAGGGAAAGACCGAAAGAGTTTCTGCACCTGCTGTTTCCATGACAGCAGCCGCTTCTTCTGTATCTCTGTAAACGCCTGCCCCCCCAAAAAAGAGAGAGAAATAGGAAACAGATGAATATTTTTCTGGACAAAGCGAGCAGGGATGCGTGGGTGGGTGTGCGTGTGAAGAAAAGCCGCCGGAGCAGGCAGTGGCGTGAGCTGAGCCCCATCGGTGAGCCCAGAGGGAAACCCCTGTCTCTCTCAAGGATTTACTCATCTCAGGTGGAGAAAATTCTTCAGCAGCATCCCGTGTGCCCCAGAGCGATGCTCCAGCTCTGCTCCTGAGGCTGCCAAACCCTCCCCCCCCCCCCCCCCCGGGGCAGAGCAGGGCTCCCCCAAAGCCTCCTCGCCATCCCTCCAAGCCCCCAGACCCACCGCTCGTGCTGTCACAGGGGCGCCCGGCTCCCCGCTTGCTGCCGGGGTGGGAGCGCAGCTCCCCGCAGGGTTTGATGGCTGATCCCCAACGGGTGGTGACACTTCGTCACCGGGACATGCCTCTAGAAAACACTGCCAGCGAGGGAAAACGCTGGGATACGGAAAGCAGAGCTGCTCCATGGCATCCCGCATCCTATCCTCCATCCCGGGGCTGGGCAGAGCTTGGGTCTGCTCCTGGCACCAACAGCCTCCATGGGAGGTCACCTGGGGTGGGCCCCGTCACCCACCTGGGCAGGGGACAGGTCACCCACGCAGGGGACAGATCTCCTCCTGAAATGCCCCAGGCCCGCAGGAAGGCGGTGTGGGTTACGGGGACACCCACGTGCCCGCCACCGCTAACTTTAGACACCCAACGTCTCTGTGCTGCCGGCAGAGAGGAGCAGAGGTCTCCAGAGGACAATTTGAGGCTAATTAGTGCCTGACTTGATTGCTCCGAACCACCCTCCGGAGGAGACACTCTCTCCTGGCGCTGATTACGCCGGAGCCGATGCAGATGGTGGTCCTGGGACACCGGCTGGCACCGGTGGGGTGATGCTGCGTCACCATATCTGTCCCGGGCGCTCCCGGGAAAAACGAGCCCCTCTGCAGCTCTGTGTCTTCCTGGCTTTCCTCTCCAGCCCTGGGAATCTACTCCAACCATCCTTGTCCTTTTCTTGACACCTCTGCTCCCCCAGCGATGCCCTGCTCGGCCGCCCAGAAAGTCCTGGCACCATCTCCCGGCTCCGATGTTCTCCCAGAGGGGAGCAAGCGGGAGCGCAACATGCTCTCCCCTCCAGCCCCTCCGGCTATTTTCCACTGCCCGTGCCTGTGTCAAGGGCCGAGAAGACCATACCCACAGCTCTAAGCCCGTCTTGCCGCAAACCCAAACAGCGGGTGCCACCCCCCCAGTATTTCATGGGGCCAAATGTCGGCTGACACCGGAGGCACCGCCAGCAAAACCCACCGAAACCCCCACCGTGATTGACAGAGGCATCCAGGAGCACAGGTCAAACAATATGATGAAGCGCTTGCATTTTGCCTGGTACCCAACTATTTCGCCCCGATTCAGGATCTGTGGATCAAACCTTGGCACAAGTACAGCTCGGGCACCAGCTTCATCTGCAAGGCGAGGGGCTGCGAGCCGCCGCTCTCCTCTGCCACGCAGCGTGCAGCACATTTTGGGGCTTGCAGCTACCAGCCCTCTCCAGAGGAGATCCTTCTGCGCTTTGACAGCGTATTTTTTTATCAACAAATAACTGAGAAACGTGTAAAGCTCCTATGCGAGGGCACGCAATCTCCCCCCGACCGCTGCCATACCGCAGAAGCAGCTTGTTCTTCCAGGGGTAGGAAATGCCGCAGGACACCGGGGACGCCGGCCACCCCTCCCTGGCAGCGGGCAGGAGCACGCCGGAGCGCTGCGGCACAGCCTCGGTCATCCCAAGCCATCACCCGGTCAAAGCAGATCCGCCGGGAGCAGAAATAAATGCCCCCGTTGCAAAATCCCAAGACCACGCGCTGCGGAAAAGGAGGCGGCAACGCCAAGGGATCGCCGGGTCCGTCTGCGTGTTCATGCCGGGATTTTTTCTTTCATCCAGCTGCTGATCAGACCATCATGAGCCAGATGAATCTCCCAGCTCCGGGTCTTGGCAATTAAGCGAGTGTGTGTGTGGGGAGCAACATTTCCACGCACCACGTTAGAGCTACCGCCTGCTCTAGCCCTGTTCTGTCAGAATTACTATTAATACCCCCCAAAAATATTTGTGTTAGAAACCACAAGGTTTACGTAAACAAATACTTTGGAAACAGTTTCTAAGTGATGAGAACAACAGTTTTAGATGATCCGTCACGACTCACCTCGTGGATTAGACATTTGTCTATGAGCTGTAAATAGGAACTTATATTCTCTTCGTCAGGTCGGGAAACTAAAAGTTGTGTGCATACTGGAAAAAAAAAAAAGAGAAGAGAAATGAAATGGGCATGGGGACACCGAGCTGGGGTCTGAGGGGCCCAACGAATACCTTGGATGTCCCATTTCCCGTGTCCCCGGAGTGAGTCTTCTCATCAGCGAGAAAAAACGCCCTTCCCCAATTCCTGCCGTGCTGTCCTATATTTAGGGCCAGATTTTGTTCTCCGTTACGCTGGTGTAAATCCAGAGACCACCACTGGAGTCACCAAAATTAGACCGGAGCAAATCAGGGGCGCAGGATTATTCCCTTTTCCTAATTACAATATACCAAAGGCACCGCCGGCTCGAGCTCCTGCTCCTACAGCTAAAATCTGCCCCTGCCACTGATTCCCACCTTTCCCGAGAAGATTTTAACCTCTTTTGGAATTAATGCCATAAAAGCGAGTGGAAATGAGTTCACAAAGAAATGAACCACTGCTGTTGTAACCCCTGGGCAGGGATGCCTTGCGGTGGAGGACACCTCGTCCTGGCAAAGGCTTGTGCCATACGTACAGCTTCGTGCGTGACGGAGGCATTTGTCACGGGCTGAATTCATCAACGGGTTTAAAATGGGGCCAGAAACCCACGTCTGTCTGCGCCTGCAGTCAATTCGCTGGGGAGAAATTTTGCACCAAGTTTTCATACAGAAAATGTCTCATCTCTTTTTTTGCAAAAAAAGATCCGAAACAGGGTCGGGGCTGATATTTCTTTGTGGGATCCCATTGAGTTTCTTTCTGTTCCTGGTCTCCTCTGGTCTCCACGCTCTTCCCCAGGGAGGTCTCCCTCCACACAGCCAGCACCTACACCTCAGATCCCACTGAGGGGAGTTAGGACACGTCCAAGCTCATAGAAATTTGCTCAAAAAGCCCTGTATATGGCACAGGAGGTCGGTCCCTGCCTCACATCGCTCCTTGCACCTCCCAGTGTGTCAATCCTGCTGCAAAGCCCTGCACCAGCCACGGAACGGCACCTGAGTATTTCGGATGTCCTCTGTCTAAATTGGGGCTTAAAAAGGAGCTTAGGTCCAACTGATCTGCACTCAGGACAGCTCACACTAAGCCCACGCACCAGTGCTACCCCCACACAAGCAGAGCAAGTCCAAGAAATGCTGCTGAGAACACTTCTGGACCAGCGGGATGCTCCCAGGGCTCTGAATGAGAAGGGAGAGGATGCGATCCACTTCTGACCTAGGGCAGGGAGAGGATGCGATCCACCCCTGACGTGGGGCAGGGAGAGGATGTGATCCATCCCCGACGTGGGGCAGGGAGAGGATGCGATCCATCCCCGATGTGGAGCAGGGAGAGGATGTGATCCATGCTTGACCCGGGGCAGGGACAGGATGCTATCCATCCCTAATGTGGGGCAGGGAGAGGATGCGATCCACCCCTGACATGCAGCAGGCAGCCCATGCCATCGCTGCCCATCCCAAAACTCACTGCCCACCTCCCCACCCACGCTTCTTACCTCTTACCACAGCACAATGAGACCTCAAAAAGTCATCACCCCCGAAGAGTGCGGCTTCCAGGAGCGCGGGGAATGGCTGCTGCCAGCGCCGCCACCGCACGCATCCTGCCCCGGAGCAGCTCTCCCTAGCCAGGACCCCAATAACAAGTGACAGCCGCTCACCTTTCCCCATCACTCTGGTGAACTGTCCGGGCAGGTCACCTTCGGGCAAAGGGGCCCCCCCGGACTCTCCCTCGCATCCCGGTAAATGGTGCTGCTGCATCCCCCCCGCGGCAGAGTCCTTGCAGTCAGAGCCTTGGCTGTCTGAGCCCAGCAGGGAGGAGGGGTGATGCGAGTCCGCGTCCCGGCTGTGCTCCTCCGTGCTCGAGTTTTGGGAAGAGTAGGCTTTGATGGGGGTGAGGATCATTTGGTGCAGTTCCTGCAGCGGGACACGCAAGTTGCCACCTTCCAGGATGTCCTGAGGGTTCAAGCGGAGAGAAGAGGGTTTGTCTCTGCAGGGACAACGGGACATCGGCTACGAACCCAACCCCTGCTGTTACACCCCCAGGAAAATCCCCAGCAAAGCCGACGGCCTCGTTCCTGCTCCGGGAGGTCTTTGCTTAGATAGAGCAGGGGAGTGTGGAGCTGCTGCAAGGACTGTGCCACATCCACGGATGCGTTCCGACCTGCAGCCCCAGAGATAAACGTGCCCCGTCAACCACTGGCACCCAAACCCAGCAACAATCCAGCTTCAGCCTTCCTAAATGTCCACCAGGAAGATGCAAACCCCATGAGAGCGACTCATCCTGTGAGATTTCAACACCCAGACCTGCGGGTATCTCGTTCCTTCCCCAGCAATCCCCCAATTGCGACATTTCAGCCCTATTTAATTGGAATTTTTTTTTTTTTTAATGTGGGCTTGTCTCTAGTTCCCAGCACCGCCTTCCAGCCTGGCTCTCCATTAACTGCTCTGCCCTAAAGAGCTTGCCATAGCGTCCTTCCTCCCTGGGACCGTCGCAGAGCCCTGGACCGTGCTGGGATGCAGGAGCCCATCCTGCAGGAGCGAAGCTGGGATGTCCCCATCCGTGGGGGGAGAGGATGCGGAGGGGAAGGGAGGGTTTCAAGGGGAGCAGGATGGGCTGTGGTCGGACACAGAAGGGGAGACCACAAGGCTGCAGGTGAATTTATATCCCTAGAAAAAAATATTCAGCTTGGAGATCCTGGGGGAGGTCCACCTGGGAGGAAGAGGGTTTGGGTACACCCCCAGCCTTGCTCCCGTTTATAGTGTGGATCAAGAATTCCCTTTCTACGGTCATATCCTCCTCCCGCTGATGGGAAATAATTGCATTTTGGTTTTAATGTAGCCTGGACCAGAAAAGCTCATCGCAGGCTCCTGCAAGGTCTGGCTTGTGGGACGCCGCTTGGAAAGGGGCAGCTTTTGGGGCGAGTCCTAGGGAAGAGACACAAAGTGGGCGCACAGGCTGCGAGAGAGCGAGCCGAAGCCCTGAAACGGTTGTTCACCCTAATTCCTGCTGCACCCCCAGCTTCCTCTTGGATGTCTTAGATCCAGTTTTCTGGTGTCAGTCTGCTGGGCACTATTTTTTGGGGGAAAAAATCCTGCTCTGCTAACCGGCGGAGAGGGGTGGAGCAGCTCTTTCCAAGAAAGCAGCAATCTTTAGCAGCGGGACACTGCCCCAAAAAAAAATCAAGTCCCACACATGCTCTTGTTTAGCAAAAAAAAAAAAAAAAAAAAAAAAATTGGATGGGAAGCCTGGAAAACCAGAGACATCCCCTCCCAACTCAAGCAGCTCACAGGCAGCTCCGAGCCCCAACAAAGTGGGACGCGGTCGCAGCCCCGCAGCCCCAAAGCCACCCCACGAGGGCTCGGAAGCAGTCCCGGCCACTTGTCTCCCCTGTTTTACAGCACGGGTGGCTGGTTGCGGCGGCTGAACTGGGTTCACCCTCCCGCGCCGCCACAGTCAATCAATACCATATTTCAAAATCCAGGCGGAGGAGCGGGGGAAGAGGCTGGGCAATCGCCTGGAAAACGCATCGCCCAAGCAAAGCTCAGTCCAGCGGGCTGTCTCTTGGATTTAATAGTTGTTATTATTAATATACGGAGGTAAATACGGCTTTATTAGCTCCTGCCACACTCCGAGTACAATCCCATATTATAAATAAATAGCGAAGCAGTGAGCTAACCAAAACACCAATAAATAGCAACACACCACATAAGTATTTAAAAGCCCCTAGCGGGAGACTCTGCAAGTTGCTGTTTGAAGTCGGTGCAATTAAATACAATATAATATTGCGATAATAAATAGCGAGAGGTTGGGTGAGCTGCTCCCAGCCTGTCTGTGGTGCTGGTGCTTCCCTAACAGCCATTTCTGCAGAGTTCAAGCTTTTGTTGAAGGGACAAAGAAGTTTCTGTTTGTTCTCCTTGAAAATTCAAGCTGTTGCCCAGGTACTGACCTGGGTGCCTGGCTTTTTATCTGGGGACAGATTGCCCATATGACGCTCCAGAAAAGCGCAGTGACCCTCGACCCGACAGACACTGGGAAATCCCATCTCTTTTGGGGGATGGAGAGGTAGGGGCAGGGCTTGGGGATCCCCGTACTGACTGCTGTGCGTGGAGGGGTCTCTTGAGAGGGACAGTGGCACTGAGATGGGAGAGTAAAGCGAATGGCCAAGGGATAATCAGGAGTTCAAGGCTCTGCTCAGTTGGTTCTCCAGAGGGAGAGAGGACCATGGTGCCTGGTGCAGCTAGAGCTGGTCCTGCGCCCCGGTTCAGCGGCTGGGTGACCACCTTCCCATCAGTGTCGCTGGGATGGTGTCCACCATCACCTGGAGCTTGGGTGTTTCCCAGCACCCCGGAGCCGGGCAGGGCTTGTACCAGCGCTGCAGGATATATCCATCCCAGCTGCGTGAGTGCCAGAGCCGGGTTAGGACCCACTCTGCAAAATACAGCCCCAAATTAAATCCGCGTCTGGTACAGAAGTGTTGGAGACACCACTCAAGACGCGGCACAGGCAGCAACAGATTTCTCTGCGAAAGATCCCAACAACGCATGTAACCGAAGAGCGCTCCACCCCAGAATTAACCCCTGGCCTCTTGAAAAGGAGGAAATACAAAAGCGGTTGTGATTACTTACCCTTTCTAAAGATTTGAGCAGGTTTTGTCTTTCTTTTAGCTTTTGGATACTGATGACTATTTTGTGTCTTGCGCCTTTGGTAACATTCTGCAAAAAACAGCACAAAACCTGACGTTAACATTGCCACAGGGCAGCTGGGTCAGCCCAAGTCCGTCCTTCCTCCCCTAAACAAAAAGGGCTGATATAAATTAATCGAATGTCTGAGTGCAGGGATTAGGAGAGGACACAGAAAATCACTTAGAGCCTTGCTGAAGACAGAGATTTCCAGCTAGTCTGTCCCTCCCCAGTACACCGCACACAATGAAAGCAACGTACAGACCTGTCCTCTTCATCCCAAGGATAACACAGAGGTAAATTTGAAAGCAGGGACGGTTTCAAAGGTTAACAAGGCAACCAGCGACCAAACCCCCGCTGACTTTAAAGGAGTTGGGTACCATGGTCTGAGCCCCTGAAACTCCTGAACTTAATCCCAACTGGAATAAAGCCCAAGCACAGCTCCCAGTAATGGGACTTTCATGCTGGGACTCCAGTAAGAAATCTAGGACAAGACCTTTTTCAGATACAACGTGTTTTTTTTCTCACTCCCCAAGACCCGATTTTCCTTTCTCTGTTTGCTTCCCAACCACTTGTGGGCAAAATGCCTTCCACATGAAGACACAAAAAGAGGCGTTGGAGACATCTCATCTACCAACTGCACAGGAGTCGGGACCGTGGCTGGTCCCTCTATGACCGATGTGGGACGTACTTGTGCCTCGAGCTGGCATTCGGTGAGGGCCATCATCTCCTCGTACGTCATCTGTGAGAAGAGGGCGGCGTACTTGTGCAGCCGGAGGCTCTTCAGCCAGGCTGGGACATCTGCAGCACAAAGGTAAGGAGATGAAAGCTCCTGTTGAGTTCATGACACAGCTTAACCACGCGCAATAGCATCAACAGCAACACGAGGAGTTGATTAGGTGACATCTACCATCCCACCGGTGCTTCAGACACCTCACTGAACTTCACGGACCTTTTGGAGGACATAGTGCTATGGATATGGATGGTAGGAGTAACCAGCCCGTGGATGAGGACATAGTGCTATGCATATCGATGGTGGGAGGAACCAGCCCCGAGACGAAGACACGTCCTCAGAGGCTGGGTTTCTGTGGCTGAGCTGCTGGGAATTAGTCCACGGGGAGCCAGCGTCATGCCACTGCACGCCAAGCTCCACGCTGGCCTTTTCCCAGGAACATGGGAACCGCCGAAGGTAACGGCACGGTTGAACTTAAGGCGAGCAAATGGCTGTTTTGCAGATGGCAGACACTGATTTATGGTGTGAGGGAAGATGGTACGTGCTTTAATTTAAATGGCTGCTTAAAGAGAAATAAGGAGGGTGGTTTTTGAGTTTTTTTAGCATGGAAAAACCATGCGCCATCAAAGATGGTCCCACAACCTGTTTCAGAAGGGTGATTTGAGGCCTCAAAATGCACCAACTGAAATGACTTCTTCCTTCCCAGCCATCATCTGCAGTGTAGCACTTCCGTGCCTGGCTGGCCGGGTACCCAAAAATACTTATATCTTCCTGACATCAATGCGGTTTCACAGGGAGGGACCTGGGAGGGGAATCCTTCCTCTGCAACATGCAAAACCCCACCAGACCCCATGGCGGGGTGTCCTCCACAGAGAAGGCAATGGGGTATGCGCCTCCCCGGCTCCAGCCTGCTCAGCAGCTACTCAGGGTTTTGCAGGTTTGGGTGGCCCGTGGTGACACCCCACAAGGGTCTGTGCTGCAGATATCTGTGCTGCAGTGTAACACCGTGCCCGTGACGACGCTTTTGCTTTGCATCCTAAAGGCTTCAAATGCTGTGCCAAATCAGGACCTGCTTTATTTAGCACCTACAACCCAACAATAGCTCTGCTGTAGCCTACCGAGCTCACGCGCTCCGCTACCAGCAATACCCTTCTCCATTAGTCCTTGTCCTCTTCCCCACCAGCGAGACACCCAGGGGCCCTGTCTCAATCCACACCAGGTGCAGTCGCAACGAAAAACCAGTGTTGCAGCCCCAAACATCACCAAACCCCACACCTTGAATGGTGAGAGCAGGTGGAGGCTCAGGAAATGTCTCTTTTGGGGCTAAATACAAATTAACAGCAACACTTCTGCTCTCTTTGATCATTCCTGAGTTGATGTAAGGGGTACGTGTCCAGCGGGTGGTGGAGCCCATGTCCCACAGCAGGCAGGGGCTGATGGTGCAGGAGAGCCCGAGGGGAAGGAGAGATGGCTGGTGGTGAGGCTGCCCTGATGGGGTTCCTCTGCCCAACATGCCCACCAAGGGGGAAGGAGAAATAGGGGCTTGCACTGGTTTTGGGAGGGATTTCTACCCACTACGTGCTTCTGCTGCTGGGCTGGGGCTGCTGTGGGTGCTGGTGGTCTGCTCACCACCAGCATGAGGACAACCTTCGTGAACACCTCCAATAACCTCTAATATGGCCAACCTCAAAGGTTGTCTAGGCTGTTTCGACTGCAAAGTTTGAGGCCAGACTTGCTTCAGAAAGGGATGAGATGACGCGAGGAGGACAGTCCCACTGCTGGGACATTCAGCAGTATGGGTGGTCTCAGTCTCCAGAAAGCCCCACGCTGCTGAGTGCCAGATGCAAGTCAGGGATCACTGCAGACCCCTTCTCAAACCAGCACCTCATCACTGGAGGGGAGAGGCAAAGATGGACCATTGGTTTGGTCCTCCATGACAATTCTTAGATCTGCCAGAAGTCTCCTGCTGCCCGCTGCCCAGGCTGACCCCAAACCCCACGTGCATCCAAGCAGAGGTGACGCAAACAGCCCCCAAAGGCTTTTAGCTCACACTCTCCATCCTCTGACACAGGTCAGGATTCGTATTTCAGTGAAATTCCTCAAATGCTGTGCAGAAAGAAATCAACCCCACACCAAACATGGGGGCAAAGCCATTACCGAGCAGGGACGGGCTGAACTTTGTTGTTTTCTGAAAGTCCCGGCATGCAACAGTCCCTAAACAGTCCTAAAACCCACTACCAGAGGCCTCTTAAATCAATCTGCTTAAAAAAATTAAAAGCTATTATCAGAAAGCCCATTAAAAGCTGTTAGCAGAAAGCGCAGGTGGGGAGCGCGGGGACCGGGAGGCTCCAATCTCAACTTCATTTTAATGCAAAACCACCCTGTTTCAGCGATGACACCTTAAAAGTCTGCCTGATCCTGTGTCCCCTGGGGACATCTGCCTTTGGTGCACGTCCGTGCCAATGGCAAAGCCCACAGGGATACCTTCAGAAGAAAGGTGCAACCTCACATAAACCTTGTGAAAAACCCATTTCATAGAATCATAGACTGGGTAGCATTGGAAGGGACCTTAGCGATCATCTCGTTCCAACCCCCTGCCATGGGTAGGGACACCTCCCACCAGCCCAGGTTGCTCCAAGCCCCGTCCAACCTGGCCTTGAACACCTCCAGGGATGGGGCAGCCACAGCTTCTTTGAGCAAATCCAGATCATCTCCAACCTTTGCAGAGGGTCAGGGCGCAGGAGCTGCTCTTCTCTCCCTTTGCATCAACCTCCCTGGCCCACCTCCTAATTTTGGGGAGCTACGACGGTCCCAGAGCCCCCTTCCCAGTGGGGATGGCAATCCCAGGAGCGGGCTGGGGAGCACAGAGGGACCGTGGTGGGGCTTTCCCCCTTCCCATAGGGAAGAGGCAACCAGGAGGTGCGAGTTCATCTAAGGAGATTTTTCCTTGGAAAGTCAAACTTCCTAATGATCTCCACGGAGCAGCAAGCCACCCACTCGCAGAACTACTCTTTAATCACCGATTATCAGGAGCTAATTGCAAAGCCATGGCACAGCTGTCAGAAACGCTGCGTCTGATGTGAGCAGCAAAGCAAGGACTTCCATGCTGCTCACACGCACTGTCTCCTATAGGCATTAAACACCGGAGTTCGGCCGGCACGTATATATCTGGGTGGTGGCATGGAAATTTAGAAGAAATTTAGAAGGGGAAAAAAAAAAAAGTGTATATGTATACACACAGAGGCCAATATATACACAGGATGTCTTCAGAAGTGCCCTTACAGCACACCACGGTAAGCCACGGACGTACCCACAGCAGAAACCCCCACTTCTACCCAAACCCTCCTCCCGGTGTGCCCCAAGCTGTGCCCTGGGAAGGGATGGACAGACAGACAGACGGGCAGGCTCCACGGGGAACAAAGTGTCCTCATCTGCCCCTGGAGAAACCAGGGGCCAGGAAAAAGCCAAAGGACACTTTTCCTTCAGCACAAATACAGACGGAAAGGAGAGAAATAGGTGATATCAGGGGAGATGAGCTCTTAAGCCATGTCGGATGGGGTCTGCATGGGTCTGGTTTCCCCACTACCCTCCTGGATGCCCCGGAGGGTGTTAAATAAGAAGCAAGGTGACCGAAGGGGCGGGTGACACCAAGCCACAAGAGCCTGCAGGCGCTCGGGGAGACGTGGCTGCAATTCAGAGAAGGGACTTGGCAAACGGAGCAACCGGTCTGGATGAAATAAGATGCAACCCAATAAAAATGCACAAAGTTGCGCGTTTCTGTAGGAACAAGAAACGGCACGAACCGAGGGCAGGGAACGGGCAGTACTTTTTTTTTGCAGGAAAGCTGTGGGGGTACAATGGGTCACACGCAGCCCGCGGTGGTGTGTCATTTGAGGACGATGAGCTACACAGCCACAGGAACGCTGTCCGTATGGCAAGCAAGTCTCTGCTCTGCTACCCAGTCCAGTTTGGGGCAACGCACCTTCAACAAAATACGGGCTTTCTGGAAAAAAACCCGGCGGAGAGAAACAAGAACAACCCCAAGTTTAGAAAACACCATCTGGGAAGAAATCGGATTGTCTCAGTCTAAAGAAAATACAGCGGAGTGGGGGAGGACAGAACAGTCGTAACAGCAGAGGCTGTAGACATCTGTTTTGCACATCCCCGGACAGCGGGACAAAAGCAATTTGGGTGACTCAGCAATGAAAGGAATCGGGTTTAGATGTTTGCAGACCTTCTCCCAGAGAAGGAGGTTGCTCAGGAAGGGACGGCCCGAGGAAGGACAGCCATCTCCCCTGGGGGGCTGCATGCAGCAGCAATGGGCTGTCTTCATCCGTGGAGTTCATTTAATTGATTATTGCTCGTGGACTGCCTGGGCAATAGGGCCTTTGGTTTTTGCCGATTTGGCCATGCAGATCGACTGCATTGCACCGGAAAGTTTCTACACATGCAGGTCCCGGAGCTGCAGCTGTGGAACACAGGGACCCGAGCTCTCCGCATCTCCTCCCCAGCTCCATCCGCAGAAACACGGAGAAACATAATGTTAAATAGACCCCACCAGCTCCCAAAAGGGGTCTCCTTGATCTGACAGACTGCAGAATCCGGCCTCAGGCGTGGAAAGCCTTGGGGACCCTTCACGCTGATCACACCTTAGTCTTCACCACGGTCATGGTGACCCTTCCAAGCCTGCCTGCAGGCCCACCATAAGGTCATGCAGGCAGCGAGAGCCACAGGTAGACACAGAGCCCACAGCACTGCCGGAGACGAAACGCTCCCTGGCTGAGCTACCTAATTAGGTGTTCGTTAGCAAGCGGAGCCGCTGAGAAGCGAAGCCCGGCTCTGCGAGGCCGTCACGCTCAGAAATCTCTCCTGCCGCATCTGCTGCCCATGGCGCCCACCCCAGAGCAACGCTACGGTGCCACGTCCAGCCAGGGAGAGGGCTGAGCCCCGAGCATCCAGCTCACGGGGGAACCGTGAGGGTTTGGGATTTTTTTTCCCCACGCATTTATTTCATGCACATCAAAGTCATACAGTGCCAAGTCAAACGCAGTTCCGCATTACAGAGATTTATCCCTACCTAGATTTGTCTGTAATCAGAATAAAAACAGACCTTGTGACTATTTAAAAAATAAGATTATTTCCTTATTCTGATACATCATTGGTCTTTACACAACACAGTTGCTTTGCATTAACGAAAACTGCCGTCATTTAAATCAGTCTCTGATAGCTGCGGGCTCATTTTCAGTCATTTTGTTTGTTCACAGGAATATACAGCCTATGTGTTTGCCCGGTTTTTATCTATTTATTCCTCCACAGCCTGCAGTTTGCTCTCCATCTCTGACTGCAGCAATAGGGTTTCATTTCTGCCTTGTTTTCCAACAGGATCACATATATTTATTGCTAAAATCTCTGTGAAATGCACATGTAATGGGAAAAACAGCTGAAGTACTCAGGAAAAATTCTCTGCAAAGAAGCATCCTAAGCCAAAACTTCCCCAAATACTTGGTGGGTATCAAACACCGCAATGGTGAATCGCACGTGGTTTGCTACACCTATGCTAAGCTATTTTTCACCATAATTAAAAAAGAAAAAAAAAAAAAAAAAGAAAGAGGAAAGAGCACCACGCACAGCCAAAAGCCACAGGCTATGGAAAAAATCCAGCTTTTTGGAAAGCTGGCAGCTTGCAGGATTTTGGGGCAAAAGCAGCCCACCGGCGCCCAACTGTAAGACATCAGATCAGGACCAACCGCTGCTTCAAAGAAAATCTTAACTTATTCCCCTAAACCCTAAATTCCTTAAGCCGGGAAGACACGCCGCGAGGCCCTGCTCGGTTATGAGGATTCTCGCCCAAAAACCGCCAACCGAGCCCCGCGCTGCCGGGAAAACGGCTCTTCTCCTCCTGCCTCTGGCTGCTGGGACCGGGGTGGGGGGGTCG
Organism: Vanellus vanellus; assembly: GCF_965231255.1. Lineage (NCBI taxonomy): Eukaryota > Metazoa > Chordata > Aves > Charadriiformes > Charadriidae > Vanellus > Vanellus vanellus. The sequence goes on from NC_138911.1 coordinate 68,508,902, forward strand.
GGGGGGAAGGCGTCTGGTTTTTTCACTCACCTTTCATCCCACTCCCTTCCTCCTGGAATGTGTTACGAGCGGAAGGCTGATCTTCTAAATGTTCACTCCCACCACTTCCCGAAGAGGCTACACTGCTTTGTGGAGACAGGGGGGCATGATCGGAAGGGATGCACTGGGGTCCTCTAGCTCGTAAGTCCTCATGAGACATCCATCCATGTCCTAGAGGTTGGTTTGGCACATTCATGGGTGGGGTAAGGGACACAGAGCGTTTCAAAGGGCTGTGGTGTGTCTGGCCTGAGAGAACTGAAAAAAAAAAAAAAAAAAAAATAAAATCAAAGAGGTTATTCCCCCCTCGCGGCCCGGGATGCAGCAGAGTCCCCCGCATAAAAAAAAATAAAAAAAAATCCAATGAAATCATAAAATGGGTGGTGGTGGGCCACGGTGCCTCGCTGATGGCTTCACGCTGCCCGCGGCTACCTGAACCCTACCCTGAGCTCTCCGCTTTGCCTCCCGGGAAGCACAAGGGGACGGGAGTACCTGGGAGGAGATGGGGTTACACGAGCTACGTCGGGTTGCTTAAGGAAAGGCGTTGCGTGGATCGCATCTCTAGGAAAAATAAAAATAATGGAGCGGTTTCATGGAGAGGTCTTCACGTACCGACAGCAAACCCGGGCACGGGACCGCGCTGGGCGCTGGGCTGCTGCCTCTCGCCGGCCCCGGCGCCCGGGGCGGTGGGCTCCCTTACAGGGACGGCACCGCTGCCATTGCGAGCGCCAATGGGAATTTTCAAGCGACTTACACTGAGGCCATGAAACTTGCCCCGCTAAAATCATCCAGGCCCGTGTCTTTCTGGGAAAGGCACAGAAAGCCCCAGGATGGGATTGTCCTCGCACAAGACCCAGGGGAAGCTTCTCCGTTTCTCCCTTTGGGGTAGGACTTGGCTTCTGCCCCGAAGCACGGACTTTTACACATCTGCCTAACGTCATCGAGGAGGTACTTATCATCCATAGAAATGTCTAAGATCCTACTAAGATCTTGCACTCATTCGAGCGATGAGAGCATCCCAGCTCTGCCCACCCATCAGGCGTGCCTCCACGCACGCGCCTTTTCACCCATCCACAAGAGCAAACACCCAAAGCGACGCCGAAAAACCACCCACCACAAAGAGGTGAGGCTGAATCCCCGCGAAAAAATGATCTTTGGAAAGCTTTGGATTTGTTTGTCCTTCCCAGTTGTACACGGGTTTGTATTTCCCGGCTGAAATTTGGACACCACCAAGATCAGTTTGTTTTTTAACAAATTACTTCACAGCACTAAGGAGAGAGCGATGCACCAACTCCTGTGATTTGGGGGTATTTCTCAAGAAAGGCTTTACAGCGGGTAGGTATTTAACTGCCTTTCAGTCAAGTACAGAAATACGTTCTATGCAGGCTAGAGTATTAAAAGAACCCAAATCATAGATTTTCTGGCACTTTTTGGTAGAAGTGTTGCAACTTGAATAGATTTTTAAATACAGTCTTTACTGAATGGTCTCCGTTTTTCACTGCTCTTCTTCCATACCGTCCCATTCATTTTTAGTTATCTCCTTAAAGACTTAGACCTCTTTTTCCTGGGTCTGTTGGTTAGCAGGGGTAACATGGTATTTAGAGGAAAAGACGGATATGGATGAACTAGCTTTGTTTCCTGTAAGGAAAAATATGAAAAGATTGGTCTGCTGGCTCAGCAAAATTCAAATTCCACCATTCACAAAGTCACTAAACCGCTGGTTAAACCATAAATGCAGTTAATGTCTTTTAACGTATGGATTTAGGATGTAAAACACTTGTTTAACGTTTTATTGCAGTTACTCTCAGCGAAATTAGTGGAACAGTTTCCTGATAACTGAGACCAAAAAAATCTCTGGATTTAGCCGTCGCTCAGCCGAGCCGTGTCTCATCCCCCTCTGGGATAACCGGGACAAGTGCTGGACCCAGCGCTATGGGAAGGTCCTTTCTGGTTTCCATCAAACCCAACGCTGCTGTGTACAGTGTGCCCCGGGGTACAGATGTGGGGTTCACACCGTGATGGCTCACAGAACACCTGCACTGGTCTGTCAACAAGGACTTATTTCTAGAGACAAGGGCAAATTCTGCAGAAATACACCGATTTCTGAAAAATCAGCAGCTGTAAGCTTCGTTGTGGGGCAGACGAAACGAAGAGCTGACTTTCTGCTCCGGAGGAAATTTGAGGGCAAAGGGGTTAAAATGACCTTTCAGCCCGCATGAAAGCGAAGCAAAAACTTTTCAATTTTTTTGTTCAAAATCAAATTTCTTAACTCTGGACAAAACCTGGGGGAAATCCATCGTTCTCGATGCTTTTCCTCCTAAAGCACCAAAGCACCGAAGCTCCCCAACCCCCCTTTTTTTTGGCACCAGTAGGACTTCATCAAACCTACTCACGGCTCCTCCACGTGTTATGTCCTAATATAAAGGCGTCTTAGCGGAAAACCCCCAGCCAAGTGTACTGTGCTGTAAAAGTTAAGCCGGGTTTAATTCCCAGCTAAAGCCTGGGGGGAAAACCCGCCACCAAAGCCACGTCTGCTGACCAGAAGTGGAATGAAAATGAGCAAGTAGCGGGGTTATAAAAGGAGGGGAGAGGAAAAACACCAGAGCTTGTTTGCATTGATTAAGCACCTGTAAAAAGCAGCTGGTGCCACAGGCAGCTGATGGCTGAGGCCAAAAACCTGCAGATTATTCCGATTTCTGAAAGTGTTTTCTTCTCCCAGCACATTAACAGCAACACCGCGCTGCGTAGGGAAGCGAGGGGAGGGCTTACGGTGAAGGATTTGCTCCCTTCCCCTTAAATAGCTACAGAAACAGGTTCCAGAAGCCTCCTGGCAGAAAAGGATGTCAATGAGGAGCCGGGATTGTTTTCGGGGCAGTGTTATGTTTCCTACAGTTGCGATGCATCCCAATGGGGAAACAGATGGATTTAAGGTCTTGGCCGAGTTATTTCAGCTCTTGGCTTTGCAACCGTACCCCAAAAGCAGCACCGTAACGGGGCTCTGTAGATGTCACATCACCCTCCCAGGAGAAAAAAATATTTAAAATTGAAAAAAAAAAAAATATAGTGGGAAATATGGGAAAAAAAGCTCTGATAAACCAGTTGAAATGCATCACCAGGGCTGAGCGTCGCAGCAGCACCACCCAGAGCCCCTTCTGTGCCGGCTGCCCCCAGCCGCGGCCGCACGGCCCGGGGGATAGAAGCCACCCTGAAAAACTCTGGTTTAGGAAATATTTGTGCCCTTCGGATGAATGAGAGATGCAGGGGAAGGGGCAAGGAGGAGAGGAGCTAATCGCCCGCTTTTAGGAGGCGAAGGGCAGCTCCGTTAGTGCTCCCTCTCGCGGGGCGTACGCAGCAGCTGGTACCCTGCGGCGTTTAAGCCATCCTCCCCCCACCAAAATCTTGCAAACAAGAGGACATTTTTGGCTTAAATCCAGCCCAAATTCCTTCCCGAGCAGCAATACCCTTGCAAACTGCTGCTGCTGCTCTTCCATTTTAATTTTACGTCCCCTGATTAGAAGCTGGTGTTGGCTGGAGGAGAAATAACGGACTCCGCAGGACGGCCAGGAACAATTAGAAATCATCCGGTGCAACCTATAAAAATTAGTTCCACTTCTTTCCCTGAGATAACGCAACGCTGGAATCCAACAGACCACGTTTTACTAAACCACAAGCATTTTTACTGAACTACGAGTCGATTCACACAACTTCACGAGACGCGGTGGGGATAATTCCTCTGCAAAGGATGCTCTACCGGCAGAAAAAGTCACCAGCTCTTTGAAACCATCCCAGCTACTGCTGGTACCAGACGTGAATTATTTAAGAGCTCTTAGCACTGGCATAACTTTAGGTTCCGCTGAAGCCCTTCCGGCTGCAACAGACACCGATGAGCAACACCGTTTCTTGCAAACCCCCTTACCCGTTTCCATCAGCACTCAGGCTTAAAAATGCCCCGAACCCCGGGCTGGCACCTGCCTGGCGTGCACACACCTCCCCCTCTTTTAATCTGTAACCTTCAGAAAAGGCATTAATAAATGTGCATATTTATTAACGCTGCTGCTCGTGCTCATGCCCTCCGTTTCGTCAAACGGAGGCTGTAGCTAATGGTTTTCAAAGAGTCAGTTTAGCGTAGGTCCTTCCCCGTTTTTGACAATCCTGTGTGTTTTTTCAGATGGTCCAAGGTGAATTTGGGGTTGCCGATGGCCAAGCTGAGAATTCCCATCGGGATAAGTCACTTATTCAGTCGCTTGCTAAAATAAATGGTCCACGTGTGCTTGAACTTCAGCAGAAGAAAGCCAAGCGTGAGTTTATAACCTTACACTCCAGCCTCTTTTTTTTTTTTTTTCCCTCTCTTTTTATTACAAAAATACTAAGCTTTAATTTAAAAAGGAAATCTAATATATTCTTCTGGGGTAAGATAAGCCTTCTGGAGGCGGCCAGAGGCACGCCTGCCTTTCTGAGCACCGCGGCGGTGCGAGCCGCACGAACAAAGAGAGGAAACCACCGCTCCAAAGTGCAAGCCACGCTGGCACACGGATCCCCTACAACTTGTAAGCGTGTCCCACTTCTGGTTTAGAAGTGTTTTCCTGCCCACCGCAGGCTCATTTAGGTGGTGCAAGAACCATCTGCTGCCCAGGGACCCACCGGTTGCTCTGCAAAGGCATTGCCGGTCCGGCTCCTTCCAGGTATCCGATGGGACGGGGGCCAGAGCAGATCAGGGTCCTCCCCACCATGAGCAGGCTGGTGCTCCACCACCACAGCTCCGAATGGCCACAGGGGTCGTGCTCAGCCCACGCCGGACCACGTTTCCTTGCAAGAAAGCTCCTCGTGGCCTCTGGAGCTTGGGGCATTTTGCATCCTAGGGAAAAACGTGATAAATAACCTGGAGCCAACGGTGCTGAGATGTACGAGGTGTTGCCGAAGCGCTCGCAGGCTTCAAACAAAGCTTGGCTGAATATTTCCAGGGGAAAAAAATAAATCAAGAGGATGGAGAAGGAACGATGGTGACGATGCAACTGTCTTGGCTTGCAGGGCTGCCCGTCGCAGGAGGCGGCTGCAGACCACGCTGCCGCAGGGATGGAGCAGTAAGGAGCATCCCTGTGGGGGCCACCACCTCCTGGGGCAAAACTGGCTTTATCACGGACCAAACACTGGCTGGGCTGGCAGGCACAGCAACGCGCTCAGAGCAACTCGGAGGTCTGCAAGTGCTTTCCCCGTGAAGCCCTGGGTTTCGGCCGTTTTTTTTTTTTCTCTCTTCCTTTTTGAAGTGGTGTTGCCTATTTCGGTAGGCAAGGGCTGATTTCAAGAGGGTTTTTGTTCGCTGAAGCCCATGTGGAACCGAGTCAGACATTTGTGTTGTGGTTTCTCAGGGTTTCGGGCCAATTTTTCAGCCTGAGAAGGAAAAAGCCACCCATTCCTGTAATTAGAGCCGAGGAACTGGGCTCTGCAGGCAGACCTTCCTCCAAGCGGCGTGTACAGAGGAGTGTTCAGACCGTCTGCCGTCCCGGCGTGCCCTCCACCGCTGCACGGTCCCCACCGGGTCCATGACACCCAGAGGACCTTCACAACAGCCTCACAACCCTTTATACCAGCGCACGGTCCATACAGCAGATTACAATTCAGAATAAACTAAAATTCAGAATAAACTAAAAGAGGGAAGGTTCAGACTAGATATAGAGAAGAAATTTTTCACGCTGAGGGTGGTGAGCCCCTGGCCCAGGTGGCCCAGAGAGGTGGGAGATGCCCCATCCCTGGAAACATTCCAGGCCAGGTTGGACGGGGCTCTGAGCAACCTGGTCCAGTTGAAGATGTCCCTGCTCGTGGCAGCAGGTTGGACTAGATGGCCTTTAAAGGTCCTTTCCAGCCCAAACCATTCTATGATCAATAATGTCCTCCCCATGGCTGGAGAAAAGAAAAAGCACTGCAAGGTGCTTTTGGAGGTTTTTTTTTTGTTGTTTTTTGTCTAAAAATGGCACTTCTTGGCTGCAAAGATGGTTATGGTGCATCGTCAAGCAGTGTCAACTCCTTTTCTGGTCTGTAGGTAGCTGGAGCAGCAGCTTGACCCCAATTTGCTATACGAAGCTGGGATGTTTTTCATCCACCGAAGCCAGATGGTCTCTTGTGCAGCCCGGAGCCACCCCCACGGAGAGGGAATACCGAGCAGCTCCCACGATCCCCCTTCCCACAGCAACCGCCGAGTTCAACTCCGTCCTCTCCCTCCGCCTCCCCCTTGCTACCCCGGTCACGAAGCATCGTCCCCTCCGGGAAGGCTCCCCCGCGCTGGCAGACCCACGCTCCCGGCTTTTCCAGCTTTTCTGTGCCGAGGACCCTTGGAAACAGCCGCCGGTGGGTCACGCTGCCCGGCTGGCACCCTGCCTCCTTCCTGGGCACCTCATTCACCCGCTGCCCACGCCGCCGCAGGCAGCTCCAGCGCGGCCGAAGCAGACCCTGCTGGAACATTTTTCGGCTCCACATCCCCTAACCCTTGGAGCCTTTTCTTTGTGCCTTTTTTTTTTTTTTTTTTTTAAAAAGTGATTTCTCCCTGGGTTTTGTGGCTGTGACTTTAACCGTGTTCGTACGGTGCCGGATAAACCATGTTCTTGCTTCTGAACCAGGGGGGCTGATAATAAGCCACGAGGGGTGAAACCAAGGGTCCTAAATGAGAGCAGCCACCGGGCAGTTGTGCGTATTAGGGGGAAAAAAAAAAAAAAAGATAGAAGCAGAGCACTGCCTCCAGCAGAGAAATTAGGAAGAAGCATAGGCTGCAGAAAAGCCCGTGAAGCAAAATTTTTAAAAAAAAACGTTTTTCAACACAGTTTCCTGTTCAAGAAACTGGACAGAGAAACAATAACCCGTTTGTTGCTGCTCTCTCCGAGCGGCGCGTGCGAGGCCCCTTCCAGGGGAAGGGGACATCTCTGCTGACCGCAGAGGGCTTTGCGAACCCCTGTGCGCCACCAGCGCAGGTGGACCCACTGTTTTGGCTCCGGCAGGAACCTCTGTTGTTGTGATTTACTCATTTGTGTGGCAGCAGAAGCAGAGCTGCGCCTAAAGACGTGTAAACGCAGCTCTCGGTGGCTTCAGCAATCCGATGGGATGCATTTCTGGAAGGATGCCCGGCTCGTCTCGCCGAGGAGCAGCTGATCAGGAGCTGCTTTTGAGGTCCACGCGTTGGGCTTCCCACCACAGCATCCAACAAGGTGGGAGCAAGACAGACCAGGTGTCAATCCCGACGGCGATTTAACTCGCAGACAAAACGGTGTCCGCATCGGGAGGTGGGGATCGGTGCTGGGGATGGAGGGTTAGAGGCACGTTGCAAGAAGGTGCTGCCCTAAAACACACTGCTCTCTGAGTAAACGCAACGCCCTCATCTCCAGGCCAATAAATGTGGTTTTTCTCACACATTTTATACACAAACCACAGAAAAAAACAGTGTTCGCCCCTGGGGAATCCCGGTTCGTTAATCACAACGCCGCTGTGCTGAACCAACACTCCACAGTTATCCCTGAATTCACGGATTTTTTGCTATGGGCTCCCAGGGGAAATTCCTCCCCTGCTCACGGATCAAGCCAGATAAATGGCGCTGGGAGGCAGAAACTCTCCTTCCTACGGTCCTTTTCCACCCAGAGGAGATGTCCAAGAGCATCAAGCAGCAGCCAGCGCTCCCCGCTGCTTCCACCAGCTGCTAATAAGATCCCTGGTCTGAGGAGCATCTGCCTGCTGAGACCGCCGACAGCATCAGCTCCTACCACACATTACGCTTCGGATGGAGAAACCCCTCTATCACTTACAACCATCTCAGGAGGCCAAGCTGGAAGACGTACATCCTTTACGTCGCAGTATGCAACCTGTGGGAAACTGGGAGTAAGAAAAGAAGGGTCTCAAGCCAGTCGAGTGGAAGGGGTGAATGCGAAACCTGTGGAATTGCCCCAAGAAATTGGGATCCGATAATCTCTAGAGTCAAAAAGCTGTGGAGTGAGTGCAGGGAGAGCAGCACGCCTTTAGGAGTGAGAAAATACAGGAGGACAACATGCGTCTTACACGATGTATGTCCCACAGCCATCACCCCACCACCATCAGCGAAATTCCACCCAGAAAGAAACGGCACTTTGCTACCCTACCGTAGCCTTTTCCATCCTCACCGACTTATTTGGGATGTTCTCCTCCCTCGCCTCTTTTTACCCACTTTCACTCATTCAAAAAAGCCATTTAGTCTTTCTCTCTCGTAGGCACCACGACGCGGATTTCGCAAGACAAATTCCTCTGCGTTTCAGCCTTATTGGCTTCCTCTGGCCTCCAGCCCCGTCCCGGCACCCTCCCTCCGGGCTGGAGCTGTCTTAGTCCTTCTCCTCTGCCGCCTTCTTCCAAGAGTGTAAAATCTTACCAGCTCCAGGAGAGAAGAAAAGCCTGTTGGGTCTCCGAGGCCACCGAGGGGCATGAGAAGATGCAAAAGATACTGCCCAGCAGGGACACCTCCTGACTCCCCGTATTGCCCCAAATACCGAGCTCTGCAACGCTCCCCAGGAGACCCCAGCAGCAATGGGAGAGCCACTCTCTCTCCTGCTATCATCCAACACGAATTAATTCTTTCCCATTATTGCTCCAAATTAACTCAGCTCAGCTTTCCACCTCCTCTAGATGCCGACAGCATATGCATCCTAAAAATCTGCCCTCATCGTCCTCCGAAACATTCCCGATTGCTCAGATATTGCCTCGCATTCGAGTTATGACACAGATCTCTGCGCTGGCTAACACGAGACTCGATTGCTCAGCAAACGGGGGGGGGGGACTATGGTTACAAGAAAACACCGAATGCAGAGCAACCGGCCTCAAATCAAATTGCATAACGAATGGGAACAGCAAACTTGAGGGGAAAATAAAATTAAAAAAAATATATATAAATAATTCAGCTTCAAGGCTGCCAAACCCGAGCCATTGATTACAGCGCATTTGAGATCCATTTGCATGCAGGGAGCTTTGCTTTGGAGCCGAGATGGAAACAGAGTCTTAATATAGCTGGAGAGAAAATATCCTTCTTGCACTCTCCTAACCGCACTTTGATAGGAAGCAGCCACAGAGCAGATGGTGCCTATATATAATCACCAGACCTATTATCCCAGCCTCTTTTAGTAATTTGAAGGATGTGATAACCACAAGGAGAGCGGCAAATATTCCCCCTCCCTCCCTTCCCCCTGCTAAGAAAAATATCCAAAAAAAAAAAAAAAAAGAGGAGGAAGCTATAATTATGGCAACGATTAAAAGAATTTCCAAATGAAGTAAATAACTATTTTGTGCACTGCTCCTTTAAACCAGAAGTCAAAAGTTAATTAAATAGCAGCATGTTACTGAGTTGGGAGAACACAGCAAGTCCCCGTGCAGCAGTCGGGAAGAAGCCTGGAGTTGCTTCGGATGAATCCAAACCCCAGCACTCCCTTCCCTCCCCGCTGCGCTCCTGCCGTTCCTCTGCAGCTGCTGGTTGATGGCGGGGGGAAGGAGAGCTCATCTCTCTCCGTTTCTTTACTTGCCAAAGCCTGGAGCTGCACGGTTTCAAAGGATGAAAAGGTTTCTCGCCCCACGAAAATGCTCAGGAAAACATCCCCAAACTGATTTTTATGATGGTGGCTGGGGAAAGGTGGTGTTGGGAGGCTGTGGTGGACGAGTAAAAAGGGGTTTGGGGGGGGTGGGGGGGTTTGCATGCTTCTGCCAGCACGGACCCTTCCTCCCCTTCTGTGGCTGCCTGCCAGGCACCCCAAAAGTGGCAACTAGGAGCCCAGGGTGAGTTGGTGAGAGCAATCCCTAGCTGGAGGCAGCTGGAGGCATCGCTCATCAGGCACTTGATGGACATAAGTTAATAGTGGAGGCGTTGAGGAGCATCCCTGGGTACCCAGCTCCCAGACAGAGCCCCCGGCCCCACACCGACGGTGGCTCCACCAGCGGTGCAAACTCCAGACGGGAACTCACAGACGCTAACGGGGCGATGGGAAAAGCAAAGCTTCCCTCGGGAGACCAACAAGCCCCTCTGCAATGAGCAACCACAGCGTACTGTCGTCACTGGCAGTATCCGACAGGCACCAGGGCGGCTGGCAAAATACACCTGGGTCTAGGAGGGTCCATCCATCAACAGAACCTCCGGGTCAACCGACACGGGAGACTGCCGAGGGGTCTGAGAGAATTACTGGGGATGTCTGACTTTGCTCCACAGGCTGCAGAGCATCAATCAGCTGCGCTGGCGGCTTCTGCGCTGCTTCCAGGTCAGAAGCATGATTCACTGGCGACAGGATTCCTAAGAACCATAGGATAACACACAAAACCATCGCTGCTGCTTCTTAATGCCCTTCCCCGAGACACCCGGGCTGCTGTAAGGAAAGTGGGGGTGGTGGCGGAGCCGTAAGCTTCAAGGTCCCCCCACCCCGACTTGCAGGTCGAGGATGGTGTCCTACCCCCCACTGTCAATGGACAAGCAACGTGCTAATGGCCGTGCAAAACCAGGGCATGCGGTCCCTGCCCTGAGCGCTTGCAGTCGGTGATGGCACCGGGATGTCACAAGCCAAGAGGGTGGGAGCGTCCCTGGGTGCTGCCGGAATAGAGGTTCCCAAATTAGGTGGCCTCATTCCAGCCAGGAAGCTTTGGAGCCACCGCTCTGCGCGTAGGGTATGTGAATTTGGGAGCTGTGGCCTGTGAAGAGATGTGTGGGTACGTGCAAGGATCAAACCTCGTGTATATCGGGTTTGGAGGAAGCAATGGAGTTGTCCCAGAGGATGCGGGTGTGACGTGCCCTCTTCAGGGAGGGATGGCCCAGTGCTCCCCCTCCTCTTTACCAGCCACCCAGACCAACCACCGCCCCCTTCACCGCTTCCCTAACAACGGGGCTGTTTGCTCGGGCAGTGGCAGGCCAGATTACATGGATTATTTAATGCCTAGAAGCATCCTTCGGCGTGGAGAGGACTGGTTTAGGAGCACCTGCGCAGGTCTGTACCTACCAGCAGCCAAAAGTGACATCCACTTCTTCCACTGGCTTCCGTGCCACCCATGCCATCACCTGCTGCAAGTCACCGCTGAGCCCAGCCTTGAGGTCCCCTCCCCTCTTTCCCTTTGGGACCGCAGTAGGGCCCCTCCGCCCGTCGCTGACATCTCCGCCTCCGAGCATCATGGCAGGACCACAAGATCCAGCCCGCCGCCCGCGCGAAAACCCACTCGCCGCAGCCCGCTCATGGGAAACGCGTTTGCCTCCCCACCTACTCCCACAGCTTGGCGGGCAGGTATCCATCACTCGCTCGACACCCTGCCTACAGCAGGAGCGGCGCACAGCCCAAAAGCGCTGCCGGCTGTAGGCTGCACATATGCCCCCCATCGTCACTTGCTCCCACGCGAGAGCGGAGCGGGCACGGCGGGGAGGAGGACTTCATCCCCATCTCTGTGCTGTCTGATGCCCGGGGTAACATCAGCTCTGCTTTGCTAACCTCATCCCTCCAAAGCCAACCGCTGCCGGGAGAAACTTCTTCTGCCCCGAAGGCTGCGCGGCTGTGCATCCCCTACGAGCAACGCTACCTGTGAACAGCAAGTCCCAGCTGAACGGGAACAGGACAGCCACCCTTCCAGACGTTAGCCTGGGGACAATGTCCAAAGCCAAGCGTGCAGCAAGGGTCGATGGGTTACTCCATACCACTGTGTGAATCCCCTCATTTTTTCCCTTCCAGTGCACAGCATGATGTTTGGGAAGATGACAGGTAGGCTGATTAGCTTTGATGTCAGTCTAAGACCCCCACAGAGATGCAATGCAGGTGGCACCTCAGCACCATGTTGCCCTTTGTTGGCCACCCACCTTTTTGGCCAAAGACACAGAGAAAAGAGAGACCCTCCAGGAGCAAAGAGATGAAGGGAGCATGCCAAAAATGGCTCAAAGGAGGAACAGAAAGCACTGGGGCAGCTAAACTGAAGTCTCAAGGTAGAACAGGTTCTGACTGTCGCTCTAGTACAAGAGTCCATCAAGACACTTCAATGCACTGGGTTCGGAAACCCTGAACGCAGCAACACATATGCTGAAAGGTGACAGACGAGAAGGTAGGGCCAGATCAATTTCCTGCCCAAAGTGTCTTCAAGAATCTTCACCTTGAGCCCGTGGCGAGCAAATGCACAGCAGAGTTCACAGAATCATAGAAACATTTAGGTTGGAAAAGACCTTTAAGATCATTGAGTCCAACCGTAAACCTAACACTGCCCAGTCCACCACTAAACCATGTCCCTAAACACCACGTTTACACATCTTTTAAATACCTCCAGGGATGGCGACTCAACCACTTCCCTGGGCAGCCTGTTCCAATGCTTGACAACCCTTTTGGTGAAGAAATTTTTCCTAATATCCATCCTAAACCTCCCCTGGCGCAACTTGAGGCCATTTCCTCTCACCCTATCACTTGTTACTCGGACTGTATGATGGGGCTGCCCTGATCTCTTCCATTTAGACAAACCCACTTTCCCAGTCCATATCTTGCTGCTGCGTGCCCGGATTCCACAGACCCGGGGGGAGCAGCCTCCCTCCCTGCACCCAGTGACCACCTTGGTGGCTGCAGTGGTCCCAGGGTGGGATGGCTCACCTGGCCGCCCTGCTTGGACAGCAAGTCTGGGCAGCGCAGGAGCTGGGATGATGGTGGGATGAGCACACACACGTAGCTGGCGCATCAACTCAAAACATCCTGGCCAGCAGGCCAACTCATGGAGAATGGGTAGAGCTTGCGCTGTTTTGATTTTGGATGCCTCCCTGCTAACCAGAGGGTGAGGGACATGGCAAACGGAGCGGCCTTAACAGCAGGAAGGGATGTTGCCTATAAAACACAGCTCTGCAGTGACCGCTCAAGAGCAGTAGCAGATTCCTCCCAGCACTGCTGACACTCCAAAAGGCCATCGCTCTTGACCTCCACCACCGCTACCATCTTCAATGTTTGATGGCTTCCAGGTTAAGGGCAGGTGACCGTTCATCTCCTTGCTTGCTGAGTGATGGTCTGCAGAGCTGTGGACCATATCTCCCGGGGATTAAGTGCTCTGAATTTATAGAGGGGCCAGGAAATCTGTATCTGCTGTTCGGAGGTGGAGTAGAAGATGCTGTCTCCACTCTCAGTCCCGTTTGCTGCTGTATTTGTGCATATTCTGCATGGATTTGAGAAAACAGCTCTGCTCTCATGTTATCTTTTTGTACAATGATTCTGGTTTTTAGCTACAGAATTAGCAAGATATTGTAGCGATGGGACCCTGGCAAAGAGGGTGACTCCTAGAAACGTTCTCCGACAGTTACGTGCAACACTAGAGGGCATGAGCAAGACAAGAGATGCCCCCGTCTACCACCGCTGAGAAGCTCAAATGTAATAGAGGCCAATGAGCTTTTCTCAGTCCATCCGTAAAAGAGAAAAAAAGCAAACCTTAGAGGTGTCCCCACCCGGCAGGGTGAGTGCCAGGGTGTCAAGCCTCAGTACACAGCACGGCCAACCGAGGAACAAGTCTCTGAAGGCAATTCCCGAGTACAAAACTAATCCCCCCCTGCTCCCAGCAAGAACAGCGCATTTGTTTGCTTCACTATTGTAACCTTACTCAGACTTTTGCACGCTTTTATTTTTGAGTAAGCAAACCAGCATGTTTTGCTAACTTTGCATGGAAGGAAACGCGCGTAAGTCAAATATACACTGCGGACACACAATCACCTTCAGGTGTCGTTGCAAATCTACACAGAGGAGAGGTTATACTCGCAAGCTGCCCATCAACCCAGCACAAACCTGGGTGGTCCTGCAGGTTAAAACATGCAGTTATCCCGTTATCAAGCTCAGTTTGGATACTGGGTACAACAACCGCGTCGTCTCCAGTGGTAGGCAGTGAGCTGCTGCAAAACAGCGTAGGGGAGGAAGAGTCAGGAAACTCACACTCTGCCCATGACAAGTGCTTTCTTGATACCGTTTCTTCCACCTCAATTCCCTGATGACCTGGGGAAGAGCTCCACCGTCTTGTTCATCTGCTCTCTCACGAGGGAGTCCGTAACTGGGGCAAACGTACGCAAAATTCAGCCAGCCATGTCACGCACTGGCATGCCGACGTACAGCTTAGTAGCTGCAGATCTGCCTGTAGGGCAGCAGTTGGGATTGAGTCTCTTCTCAGAAAGAGCAACACGACAGAAAGCCCTTCTCAGGACGGCGGGGTCTCCACAAGCTGGCACCGGGCTTGCCCCAGAGCCAGCAGCCCCTGGTGGGATCTTCATGTAAGAGTCATGGGGACGGTTCTGCCTTCTGCAGGGTGCCCTGCTGCCACCAGTATCACTACATTTCTTGGGGTACGGGGAGTCTGACCGCCAGTACGACTTGCTGGTGCCGCCTGAGCATCACCGAAAGGTCAGCATCGCTCGAGAGCTGGCAGGTGGGAGGGGAGAGCCATGAATCTGGACTGGCGTGCATGGAAAGAAGTACGCTGATTTATTCCTTCTCTTCAGCTTTAGGACAAGATAAGAGGTTTTTCTTTTTCAGGACAAGAAGGTTATATAGGTGAGTATTTCTCCTGCATTGCACTGCTCCCTCACCTTCTCTCTCTCCTCGTAGGCAAACGACATCAGTTTTCTGGCAGAGAGTCCCACGGGAAGGGTGTAGCAGGTCTGAGAACCCGGCATCTTTCCCATTTCTTCAGAAGCGGAAGGGTGGCCGCAGACTGGCAAACAGCTTTGCTGGTCCAAGGACCTCTCTGTTCACTGGCAGGGGAACCCAGGCAGCACAGCAATGCTGAAATCCTAAAGAGCTTGCAACATCTCTCCTGTATGGACGCAGCCCCGATGTCCAGGATTTCTGCTCTGCAAGATCTCTGACCGTACCTATCCATCACTGACCTGTGATGCACACCATCACCTCGTCCCCTGGTGCCTCCCACACCATGCCTCCAGGCATTGGTGCTGCTCCAAGCCACCAGGGATGCACACACCAGGGACACATTGGGAGCTCACCCAAGGACAGGACTGTGGGGCACCACCAGCAAGACACTCAGATACCATCATTACCTCCTCCTCTTTTTGGAAGGACAGACAGGAGATGGACTCCTAGATGCACAAGGCTCCAGCAAGACCAAGCACTGCCTACATTCTCCAGAGCCATCCCGCACCGGGAAACCCGACATGCCATTGCTTTATGGCAGAACTACAGACCATACAGAGGCGGGCAGAGCTCCTGTCCCCCAAGCAGGGTGACAACTGGAGACATTCACCCTGGCTGAAGTGCTGCCTGCACTTGGCGCTGAGCCACCTCTTCTTCTGGGCAGCTACTGGCATAAGGAGCTCCTCGCATCTCTGCCAGAAAAACCCTGCTCTTAATTCAAATGTTTGGGGCAAATTACTGTTGCTCCTGCAGTAAAATTAAGGCTTTCTGCCCCTGTGCAGAGGTAGGAGGTTGACTTGCCCCTGGAAACCTGCTCTCCAGGGAGAGTTTAAGCACCCTGGCACAACAGCAGGGGCAAGAACATAGCAAAATCTCACCATACATTGATAAAAGAAGTAATACTGTTTTCCCCGTATGCACTGGTTATGTACTGGGAGCAGAGGACCGAGACACTCGTCCATCAGATGCACATCAGAGCCAGGAACTGAATCCTTACCTCTAGCTGTGGTTCAGCAGGCTCACTATTGCCAACTGGAGTTGCTATCGCTCCCTACAAACCTTCTGCTTTTCTTTTTTCCTGCTCGTAGGTCCAGTTCAGACCAGTGTCCCGGCACCCCACCTTGCCAGCACTGGACAAGCCTATTTAATAGCAGACCCTCCTCCTCTGCACATATTCCCTTCTGAGCAGGCGGAAAACAGGGGGTTAAGCTACGCTGTACTTCCATTTGACAACCAAAACCCAGAAAGCCATCAGACGGTACTCAGGGGGAACCAATTACACAGGGGAAAGGAAGGAGCCAGACCCCCATCCAAGGAGCTCTTGGTCTGCAGCTTTGAAAGCCAACTGTTTCTTTCTGTCCTTTCAGAGTTTTCAGGCCCTGTCTCCACTGCAAAGGCATTGTGCAACGCGGGCATTTTGCAACCGCGGCCTGACTCGGCCACAGAGCCCCAGGGTCTGAGCTTCACCCTGTCCCACCACGCCTGGAGCAGCTCTGGCCTCCTGCCCACCGGCGCTCCCAAGCCCATGCCGAGGCTTCCTTTACTCCTGGCACACTAAAGCTTGGTTCAAAGTTGCAGGTCAAGTTCTGTGGGATGGGCTGAGAAAGCAGTTACGGTGATGCAGAGGATGGGAAGGAGCACATGAACTTCCATCGCTTCCGGTGAGTCCATGCCCTCAGATTGCTCCAGACCCGAACCCATCACTTACGATGCTGGTGCCACTCCTGGATCACCATCACTGGTGTAAATCCAGAGTGATTCCTTCAGAGGACTCCAGATTTGCCCTGCAAAGGCTGGAGAACTCCAGAAACATCTCCTCAAGCCTTGGCTAACACCCGGCACCGTTAAGACAGAGCTGGAGATGAGCCAAGCCTGAACCAAGCTCCAAAGCCTGGGTCTAGGTCAAGTCAAAGATGAGGACAGCACAGAGCAGATTGTCATGTGAGCTTCACCTACCCATATTTAAACCGTACGCTGTTAATATCGTTACACCTAATTATGCCACAATACCAGACGAAAGTACCTCGGGCAAGATCACCACGTTACTCCTCCAGGAAAGACTTTGCCCCATTTTGGTGTCAGGAACAGGCAATGCCTTTGCAGGGATGGGTCGGGGAAGGCTGTGCCCTGCAGGGTGCTGCGGGATTAAGCCCCTGCCCAGATAAACACCTCCAAGTAGGAAGGAGAATTTAAAAATAATAACACTAAGCCCTAAACAAACAGTAACAGTTTGAGGGCTTTGCTTTGGAATAAAAGATTAATGGACGTATTGATTGACTCAAGGGGCTGGGACAAAGGCTGACAGCCGTGTTTATTTTTTAGCATCTGTCTGTGGACTTACTGTGTTTGTGTCCAAGCAAATATTGCGTTAAGGAAGCTTATGAACTAACACATCAAGTGTGGTCGGATTGTCTCCAGCTCAGCCCGCAGGTTGTCTGAACATGCTGCCACCAAAATAAGTTAGCAGGAGCTGAAACAGCTTAAAATTTAGAACTAGACTGGGCTGAAGATGTGTTCAGATGCCTCTGTAAAGCTACTCAGCCTCAGAAACATGAGTTGACCCCGCTGCGATGCTCAGGGAAAAGGTTCCCTGAATATGGACTCTATAAACCTTGCAGCTCAGAGCAAGACAATGCGAGTGAGCTGCCCTGGCACCACCAAAACCAGCTACTGTGGGATGCCGGGAAGGACCAGACCCGGCAAGGGCTGCCATGGCGGGACTTATGGCAGGAGATGCCGCAGCCAAGCAGGCGGCAGACATGGAGAAGGGATGTGCTTTTCCAGCAAAAGACCAGGGTGAAGTGTAGGGCTGCTGGCAGACCCACAACTGCTCCTCTCCCAGCGCTGCGCTGCTGCGCACACCTAATTCTGGAGAATTTAGGAAAAAAGCTCAGTAGTGCAGCAGCCCGAACACTGCTGAGTAAAGCGGTTGTTGCCTTCGTTTTGGCACCTTGGGCTAATACCTGGGGACCCCCTGGGGCAAAAGGTGGGTCGCTACTTCTGTTAAGACATAGGTGCACGCAAAAAGGCTCAAAGAAGCACAAAAGGGTTTTTGAAAAGTGTCCTTTAAGACCCAGAGTTTCTTGTGGAGCTCCAGCCACCGTCAATGATTAACCTGCTGCACCCATCAGACCTCTGCGCTTCCAGCTCTTGACGTGAGGAAGCAAATCCCTTCTGAAGCCACCTCTTCCCACTGCCTCCCCGGCGTGCAAAGCCTCTGAACTGCCAGGCATGCGAAAACCACGAGGAGGGACCCAAAAAAAAATCCCTGGAGAGGTTTAACAGGGCAATTGCAAATACATTCATGACTCTTCTCACTCTGCCTCCTCGTTAAGCCTTTCCCACGCAGCTTGGTCACCCTGACACAGCTCTCCTCCGCAGCGCAGGGACCTGGCTCTCGGAGAAGCTGAACCTCACACAATCCCACGGCAGCAGGAGCCGGGGCTTCACAAACAGGGGACAGGATGGGCACGAAGTTCGGAGTCGGTGGAGAAGTACCCTGGGCTGCATCAAAAGAAACATGGGCAGCAGGTCAAGGGAGGGGATCCTGTCCCTCTACTCTGCTCAGGTGAGATCCCACCTGGAGTCCTGCATCCAGCTCTGGGGCCCCCAGTGTAAAAAGGACATGGACCTGTTGGAGTGGGGCCAGAGGAGGCCACGAAGATGATCAGAGGGTTGGAGCACCTATCCTGAGGACTGACTGAAAGAGTTAGGGTGGTTCAGCCTGGAGAAGAGAAGGCTCCGGGGAGACCTTAGAGCCCCTTCCAGTACCTGAAGGGGGCCTACAGGAAAGATGTGGGACAAACTTTTTAGCAGGGCCTGTTGCAATAGGACAAGGAGTAATGGCTTTAAACTAAAAGAGAGAAGGTTCAGACTAGATATAAAGAAGAAATGTTTAACGCTGAGGGTGGTGAACCACTGGCCCAGGTGGCCCAGAGAGGTGGGAGATGCCCCATCCCTGGAAACATTCCAGGCCAGGTTGGACGGGGCTCTGAGCAACCTAATCCAGTTGAAGATGTCCCTGCTCATGGCAGGGGGTTGGACTAGATGGTCTTTAAAGGTCCCTTCCAACCCAAACCATTCTTTGATTCTGTGATTCTCAGCTGAGACCCTTCTGCTAAATCCTCGCGTGACAGAGCAGGCAGTGCTGCCTGCAAGGATGGGCACTGGAGAGGCAGGGACAGGGGTGCTACAGCAATAAACCCAGCGCCGTGTTTCATATCGTTGTCAATTTGAAACACCACCTAAAAAAAGCGCTTATTACAGGAGAGGGAAAAACCCAGAAGCCTTAAGTGACCATTTTAAAGCTTTCAGCTATTTAATTGTGGCTTTCCGCACACTGACAGAAAAGCCAGCACCCTCACCGCAAGAAGCCTCTCCTCTCTGAAGCGCTCTCTGAGTCCCTTATATCTAGGGAGATGCCAAGCATCTTGGAGAGAGACCTTCTGAACACTCCAAAGTGAAGGAGGATGTCCAGCCTTGCCGGTGAGGTGGCAGCAGTCATCCAAGGTGACAGCAAGGCAGGCGTGACAGCCCTCCACAGAGGGAGTGGGTGGGCAGAAGAGCTCCTGAACCCCGCTGAGAAGATGCTTTGTTCCTCCTCTCCCAAGGATGGGTCACAGGCATCAACACCTGCTTTAAAAAACAGTTATAGCTGCACTACACCTCCACGCAAAACCAGTGATAAATCTCCGGCCGCAGTGCTCTGCAGCGCCTCTGAGTGTCCAAGCCTTGGGCTGGGCTCTGCACCATCCACCGCTCCCATCAAAGCCTGGCAGGGCCACCACGGGGGAAGAGCTACCCAACTCTCCTGGAAAACGCCGAGGACTGTGCATCTAAACCCCCTCATCATCACCAGTTTCACACCTCTCCGCAGTGGAGATAAAAGGTAACATTTTTGGATACGCCCTGAAGATGGTGGATTTCAGCCTTGCTTCCCAAAACACTGCCTGTGCTTTGGGGCCCCAATCCCATTTCCTCCCTGTAAGGCAGCAGGACCTCAAGACCCCCAGCTCTGTTTTGGACATGAAGCATCAGCTCCCCGCTTGCTTTAGAAACTCTTGAAAGGCAAACTGCAAATCTAGATGGAGCTACCTGAAATAAAAGGGGCTCCCCTCTGTAATGCACATTTTTTGCTCTCACAGCTTGGCTGTTTTTCCTTCCTCTCCAGCTGTCAGGTCTTTAAAATCCCACAGGACTAGAGAAAAAATAAATAATAAAAAAAAAAAAGGCGGGGAGGAAATAAAAAAGCAGGTAGGGGAAAGAAGGGAAAAAAAACCCGGAGTTTTCTATGGCCCAGATGAATCTAGCCCCTGTGCTAACCACGGCAAAGCAACATTTTCTAGCGGAATGGGGGGGACCGTGCTGTGAAGGGTGGCCACGAGTGGCCGTCCCCAGCGCTTCCCGTGGGTACTTACTGGTGCTTGTGCTAGTGCCGATGGTGTTGATGGTTGTGGGGACGGAGGAGGAGGAGTAGAGGGGCAGATGGCCGTTCTCGCACGCCAGGTTTTTGTCCTGCCAGCTGGAAGCGCTGACGCTTATGCCCGAGTCTCGAGAGTTTTGCCATCCGTTGAGTTTGTCGTCGGAGTTTTGTCTTTGGTGATAGTAGTGCGTCTGCCCGTAGTCCACCGAATCCGACCGACCTCTGCTCTGGCTGCCGAAGCCACCCGACGTGCGGTCCTCCAGGTGGTTGAGCCACATGGCCAGGGCGCTCCTGTCCTCCAAGGAGGTGGCAGGGTGTATCAAGGCGTAGGACAGCAACTGTCTGCTCTCCTCGATGTGTTGGTTGTGTTCGATCGAGTGGGCCAGGATTTTAGGCAAGAGTTTCATATATTCGACTTTTGCCTCGATGTTTCCGGGCTTCAGTAAAGGCAGGTGGGTTAACAATAGGGAAATCACTTTATCCTTGGATTCCTGTTGCCATTGGTTAATGATTCCTGTTGAAGGAATAGGAAAAAAAAAAAAAAAAAAGAAAAAAAAGAAGAGAATTGAGAAATAGGCAAACAGACCTAATAAAGAAATAAAAAGACCCTGGCAGGATAAATACAACACGCCAGCGGAATGCCTGCATGCGTGATGCCGCTGCGTGAGCATCTCCCAGACAGGGGCGGTCACCGCTCTCTGAAAACCCAGGTCAGGGCAAGGTGTGCCGAACTGGACACCAAGAGTTACCAGTTACTC
The DNA here is from genome assembly GCF_965231255.1 of Vanellus vanellus. Lineage (NCBI taxonomy): Eukaryota > Metazoa > Chordata > Aves > Charadriiformes > Charadriidae > Vanellus > Vanellus vanellus. The sequence goes on from NC_138911.1 coordinate 68,529,727, forward strand.
CTGAAAATCACTCAAAAAGATGAATTACACCCACCTCTATGTCCACGTAGCTCCACTGCTTTTGTCCTAACGCCAACCAAAGTCATGATTTGGCCCAAATTTTCTGTATCGTGGCAGATTACACAAGATACTACACAAAAGCACTTCGTGGATAAACCTAACCTTTTAAAATCACTGGTTGGAAAATGGAAAAAGGTCAAGATTCAAATGCGCTAATACAGGCAAGAGCCACAGAGGGTGAAAGGGAAGAAGCATCCCAGCAGGAGGGCGATAACCAAACCAGGGTGTTGGTCCATCCACCAGCCCGGCGCGATAAGCTGCCCCAAAGGGATGGAGGGAAGGGCTCAGCTGAAGCAGCCACAGAGCTATTGTTCCTCTGTTAGCTCACGGCAGATACGAGAGGTTTTAGAAGACCACGAAAAAAGCAAACATAGGGTTCAGCTTTAAAAATATGCAAAAGGAAAAGCCAGGGGATTACAAAGTGGTCACTTAACTCGAAGTCCTGGAAAACTGATGGAACAAATAATGAAACAACCTATTTGTAAGCACTTAGAAGATAACAAGATGATAAGTGACTGCCGACACCGATTTGTCAAGAACAATTTAATTTCCTTCTGCGACAGAGTAACTGGCCTGTGAATAGCTGGAGAAGCAGTCAGAGCTGTATATCTTGATATTCATTAGGTGCTGCCGCACACGGCTTCCTCAGCAGCACACCAGAGGAACACGCTCAGGCGAAACTACTCTAATGTGGGCACACAACTCATCAGAAAACCATATGGAGAGAGTCGTTACTGGTGATTCACCGTCAGACTGGGAGGATGTGCTGAGCAAGGAGACTTGTCCCGGCTGTGACACCACCCAGTGTGTCATCGGTGATACGGGTGACGTGATAAATGTATTCAATGCACAGGTATCACGCTAGGAGAAATGAAAACGCTCCAGAAAACTGGATTAGAAGTCAATTGATGTTGAGACCTGGAGAAAAGTCAGCAAAAACCAGCTGCATTAAGAAGGTGCAAACATCTGCGTGTAGGTAGAAACACACCGCTGTGCAGTACCAGGAGGGGAAAGAGCCTGCGGTCAGGAAGCATCACAGGTTGAACATCAGTCAAAATGCCGCGTTGCACATAAAAACTGTACCAGCCAACCAGTCATCTATCTGTCTGAGAGGTGGAAGACCGATGCGGACAAGCTGTTCACTGTGTCTCCCGGGGATTGTAGCAATAGGTTTGAATTGCAGCAAAGGTGAATGAGGTCAGACATGAAGAAACTACGTCCTACAGGTAGGGCTAGTGATGCGCAGGCAGGGATTGCCTACGGAGGCTGTGAAATCTCCAACACTGGAGGTTTTTCTGACCAGCTTATACAAATACCAGCCACGGATAGCTCAGGACCTACCTAGACAACCTGACTGATGCTCCCCAGCCCCAGGTCATTCTCTCCTCCAGCATTTACCAACCCCCCCCATGAAGCCTTCAACCTGTAGCAGGTTGTGCCTAAGGGTGCCACAGCTGAACTGGCTGGTGAAAAAGTACTTTCTTCGGTTTGCTTTCAGCCCACTGCCCAAAACTTCACTGAGGGAAATTCCCTAAGTTCTCATGTTATTAAAGAACCCCAAAACTTTATGTTCTCCCTCTCTGTCTGCTGTCTGCTGTCCATACTGGAGAGGAAGCTGCTCTAAGTCATTGATTAACCCTAAATCCTTTGCGTATTTTTGAGCTAGGGTAACCAAACCCACACCAGTGAAATGAAGATCTGGTTGTCCATCTGTAGGACTACCCACCAGGTTTGCTCTTGGGAAGACCCATACCTCCGTCCAGCAGCCAACCGAACCTTCCACCACCCCACCACCTCATGACCCAGAAGAGGGCTATTACAGTAGGGTCTTTTCCCAATTAGGGCCAAACCCTGCATGTCGGTTCCTCGACACAACTGTGATGGTGAGCAGCAATCACCCCTCCAGCTTCGCCTTCCCAGTTTGAAGGCGTGCAATCGTTTTAATAGGAAGCCACTAGATGGCTTGCTGGAAACACCGACGGCTCTCGCTGGAACCTTCTGCAGCGGTATTTACTTCTCCGCAAACCCATCCCTCCTCCAGATCTCCTTCCCGACCCGGTCGCCAGCGTGCCTGAGCCATCTCGTGTCACTGCGCTGAGAGGCACAAGGGACACGGTGTGGCACAGCTTTGGTAAAGAAAGAACCGCTTCATCCGCAGCAGAAGTGAGTTTCAGTGCTCTGGGTGTCCTCCCATTCCTGCTGCGAGGTTGTTTCGGTGCTAAAGAATGGTATTTGGAAAAGCAACACTCAACCTAAGTGAAGTTGTAAAAAATACACGCCCGTAGCAGAACGCAAGGTCCGCTCGACAGCAGGTATGTGACATACACTTTCTGATGCAATGCAAAGCAACTTTGGGTCATAATTCACCATCCCGAGCCCTTCCAGCTCGCCAACATTTTTTTGCCAAGAGCACAGCGGGACTGAAGCCACTCTTTGGGGGATTCAAACACAACCTCTCCACCCTGAGGCAGGGCCTACCCACTGAGGGCAGGGTATTCTGGACAGGAGCAACCTCAAAACACTTTGGAGCAGCCCTGCTGCTTTGCATAGAGTAATTAAACATAGGTACTGGCTGAGAAAGCAAGAGGGAAGCCTTAGAGTTAAAGACCCTTTGCTTTTGGAAGCTCTTAGGTGGGACACTGCATCTAAATCCTCCTGGGGATGGAATCACTGGGATGTCCCTATGGCACCTGCCTTACCCCACCGGGTGGGGGGAACCTGGCACAGAGGCAAAGCTACAGGCAGGGAGAAAAACACCCCAAATCCTTCGTTTTTCTTTGCAGTGGGTGGGTTCTCATCCCTGCTTTCCCCATCCTCCCTTGCCAGTGGGAATTAGGGATAACGCCTTCTCTGCAAGAACAGCCTATCCAGCTTTGCCTTTGCCTTCCCCTGAAACATGTGCTCTGGGCCACAGAGCCATCTCATGGCTACTTCTCGTTGCTATCACTATTTTTTCTCTAAGTCCAGAGAGTGCAGAAGTCAACCTGAGTCTCGATCATTCGTTTGCAAAGGTGACGGAGGCAGATCTGTGCTGCAAGGACGACCATGAAGGCACCAGCTGAGGCTTGACACAAGTCACTCTGGAGTCCCAACATAAGAAGGACATGGACCTGGTGGAGCGTGTCCAGAGGAGAGCCACAAGAATGACCCGAGGGCTGGAGCACCTCTCCTATGAGGAGAGGCTGAGAGAGTTGGGGCTGTTCAGCCTGGAGAAGAGAAGGCTCTGGGGAGATCTTATTGCTGCCTTCCAGTACCTACAGGGCCTACAGGAGAGCTGGGGAAGGGCTTTTTACTCGGGCATGTAGCGTTCAGACGAGGGGGCTTTAAACTGGAAGAGAGCAGGTTCAGATTGATCATTAGGAGAAGTTTTTCCCTGTGAGGGTGGTGAGGCACTGGCACAGGTTGCCCAGAGAGGTTGTTGAGGCCCCATCCCTGGAGGTGTTCAAGGCTAGGCTGGACGTGGCCTTGGGCAACCTGGCCTGGTGGGAGGTGTCCCTGCCTATGGCAGGGGGGTTGGAACTCGATGATCTTCAAGGTCCTTTCCAACCTAAACCATCCTATGGTTCTATGAAGTCACCATTCACCACCTCTCCTGTGACCGCCTCCGAGCCCCAGCACGGGGAACACCAGCACCGGGATGCCAGGCACGGACACAGCATGATGCCGTTTAGCACCAACTGTGGACAAATTGCCTGGCCAGGTCACTTGGTTTTGAAACACTCCTGGTTGCCCACAATGCCTACTGCACATGGGGGACACTTTCCAGACCTCTCTCGCGAACCGAGAGAAGCCTGAGCGTTTGCCCACCAGAGCATCTCCGTATTTTCCATATGCAGACATAATTCTGCTGCAGGCAAAGCCTTGTGTCATGCTTAATCTGATTTATCTGTCCCCTCTCTCCCCTGCTTCTTGGCCGGCTGCCTGGGAGGTGAAAACCCATCTTATTTTCTCCCCTCCTCCCGCAGAGGGATTTCACCCCTTTCCTTATCACCCCCACGTTTTTTCATCGCCGTCGGGGCGGTTCGGCAGCGCTTTCAACCCAGCACAGCCAAACCCCAGCCCGGCTCCATCCACGGGGAGAGGCTGCGGGACTTTGCAGCAGCTTGGGTAAACTGAGAAATCAAAAGATCCTTTAAAAAAAGGCATGCAATGCACTGCTAAAAGAAGTCGGTGCCACTTCTACATAGGAATTAAGTAGTAAAACACATGCAGAAAAAGCAGAGCCCAGTGCAAACTGGGTGCAGGGGAGGAGGAGGATGAGGATGAGGATGGGGGAGGCAGGTGGCCATGGCAGGACTCCTCTTCCTCACCCGAAGCCTGGAGGTCACCACTGGAGGTGCTTCTTGGGAAACCTGCCTTAGATCCCCAAGAGATTTGGGGGTTTGAAATCACAACCCCAAAGAGATGGAGCACTGACCCCAAAGCCAGTGAGGGACCGGGTGCCCTTCCCAGCCCCGGCCCGGGCAGGAGCCGCTCTCCTTCTCCGCCAACAGCAGGATGTGCGCAATTAAACAAAAATGGAAAATAATTAGATCTGAAAGAGGTTTGATTCTCTCCAAGATGGGGCGGAAGGTCAGGCTTAATCCTATCTGCCAGAAAACAGAGGGATCTGGAGGGAGGAGGAAAGCTGGAGCTGCCTCTAGGCAGGGGGAGAGGGGCCGTCGGCCCCCCCGAAGCCGCTCTCCATCCTCTCCTTGAACGCAGGAGCCCCCGCATGGCTCCCTACCCACTGCCCGGCACCCCTGGACATATGGGATGTCTCACCCTTTATTGTCAGAACAAGGTCCCCCCAGTTCAGCTGTGATGAGGATGTGTCCCAGTTTTGGGCTCCTACGTCCCAGGGTCCCGGCATACTACTCGCAGTGGTGTACGGGGTCGCAGGCACTAATCACATTACAGCCTCATTAGTTCCCCTGGGTGGTGCTTCAAGGATGCCTGATGCTTTCCACCACAAGGCTTTCGCTGCTCTAAGGGATGACGAGACTGTGGATATTTGCAGCAGGCAAATCTGAGCCTAGAGAAAGCCCCAAACTTGGAAACTCCACCTTGCTGCTCCGAATCTCCCCAAATTCCCTGTCCTGCCCGTTGCTGTCAATGCACCGACATCTCCTTTTGGAGATGAATTAAAATAACAACTGACCATGAGCACCCAAAGGATCCATCTCCCGCCCCAGCCCTGTGACCCCGTACCAGGAAGGAACGGGATCTGCCGGTGGCCCCAAAGCAGAAAAACCCAATTTTCATGACGGGACTCTTTTTCTTGGGTGAGAAGCTGAATGACGGTGGGGTATGAAACTACTTTCTAACACTGGATTATTTAACCAATACGATTTTGCTGCCAGACAGCGCAGCTGATGCATGAGCAGCGTCCCTGCGTATAAATATAGCACCAAATATAGCCGGGTCCTGCTTCCAAGGCTGAAACCTGGGCTACGCTACGAATAGGTCCAATACTATCCCCAAAACCGGGGCTTTCTGGCTCGGGAAAGAGGTGAGGTTTGTCAATTTAATAAGCGCTCATCGGATTTCTCTGGCACAAATCTGCTTAATTATGTCTGGATCCCTGCAAACCGTTAATTGCCTTCACGTCCAGTGGTGATGGATCCACCTCTAACGCCGCACTGCGTTGAAGGACCTTCTTGCTTTTACTTTGAACCTGCCTCCTCATAGATGACTGGGCTATTTCAACCACCAGCGAGGCACGTGGAGCTCCTGAAGCTGTTAATCATGGACCTGGAACAGTCGCAATTGTCCGAAGGTAAAGCCAGCCTGGATGGACAAAGGCAGGGATACACACACTCCCTGCAAAAACCAACGCAGGCGGCACACTGGTGCCTGCATTTAGAAACCTTGAGTCCCTAACTGCTTGGTTTTTTTCTTTTATTTTTGATTTTTTTTTTTTGCAAACAGACCTCCGGTCTCCACCTCGAACACACCGACGCTGCCCGCAGGGATGGCCGAGGACAGCTCGAACCGGCACATGAACGCGTGTGTCTCACCAGGTGAGATGTCTCCAAGGAACAATGGCAACGCGCGGTACCTCTCAAGTGCTTCAAAAAAAATACCCAAAACAACCAACCCCAACCAAGAGAAACCTTTTCATTTTGAAAGCAGAAATTGGGTTATCCTCCTGTTGTCACGTACAACTTACCGCATTTCACAAATGAGGTAGACAAACATGTTGACCGGGGCTTTGATGAAGCAGGCAAGATGAATGACGTGTAATTTATGAGCTAGACAACAGCTTATCACGAGTAACAGGGACAACAATTAAAGACTGGAAGTGCTTTAAAAACTGCCCAAGGATTTTCCGAGTGACAAAGAGTACGTTGAAATAGCAGGTTTGGCATCAGCGTTCCTCAATGGTAAGTCAGTGCATTTAAAGGCTCCAGCTGTCAGTAAACTGCTCTGAAATTACTGTTTTATTATACCCTTGTTTTCAGTTTAACAACATTTTCCATAAAAAGTCCTCAAAAGCCCATTCAGATAATTTGTCCAAGCCAGAAATGACTACGAGTTACATGTGTGCATCCGAAGGGCACCCACCAAGCAGAGCACCTGCACAGCAGGGCTGAATGGACCGGCACTCTCAGGTGTCCTCGGGAAGAAAAAGCAGAGTTTGTACCAAAAATTTAGGCCAGGATCCCTGATCTTGCAAAGTGACATGCTGCAGCATTAGAGACTGGAGGGAAGAACTGGGTGCTCCTGGCCAGCAACCAAGTCGTCCTAGGGATGGACGATACCAAGGTTTTCACATCTTGGACGGCCAACAACGAAACGAAATCCAATCCGTCCTTAGGCAGCTTGCAAGTGCTTCAAGTAAGCCTGAAATCGGCTGCTCCGGTGCAAGCGATGGCTATTTCTGGGTTTGCAGGAAGGTTTTGCAGGAGGCCTTCCTCAGCAGCTCCCAGAAGAGGTTCCCATTGTTCACCATTTCCTGGATTACCGATACGGCATCAGCTCTGGGTGACGGGCAGAGCTATATGGAGGCACCCAGTTTTTAGCCAGAGACAGAAAAATAAGCGCCCAGACTCCTCCTGCTGCCTAAAGACCCAGCAGCACACCACTACCCACCACCTCCTCCATACATGCATGCAAGACGCTGCGCTTCCATCAAAATCACCAAAATCTGCAGTAAGCGAAGTGAGTGCTGGTATCTAACACCCATTACAGCTGCACGAGTGTCTTCATCGTTTCAGGGCAAAGAGGAGTCAAGAAACCTGACCGTGCATATGAACACAGCCCGACAACCTCTGTTTGGTCAAAACGTCATCTCCCAGTGATCGGCCACCAAGAGACCAACCCCAACCCTACGTCTACTGACTATTTGTTCCAACGTGTCCCAAACACTTCAGTTTGTCTTCATTTCCAGTTGAACGTATCTGGTTTAAGCTTGAATTTATCTGGCTTCAGGATAAATTCTGGTCTGAATTAAAAAGCTCCCTGATGTCCTGTGTTTTCTCAAGTGAAGGTACTTGGGACTCTGCACTCAAGTCACCTTCCACTCTTACTTCTGGTAAGCTTAGCAGAAGCTAAGTGTCCTGTGTCTAACAGGTCATGGCTCTATGCTCAGTTACCCTGAGCCCACAGTAGCGCTTCTGCTGGCTCTATGACTTCCAGCAGCTGTGTGAATCAGGTCTTATTCGGCTTGGTGAAAAGCGTGAGTGGGGTGGAGAGACCCTACCCCACCTCACACAGGGTGGTTTGCAGCAAACTTAAAGCAGAAGAGAGAAAAATGAAGGTATTTCAACCACAAATCTGAATTTACACCGAGCATATCAACCAAGGGCAGGTTGTTGCCAGTCCTAGACGTCGGGCAACTGGATTTACTGGTTAGTGAGATGGTCCAGCTCCCCACCGCCCATCACACGAATCTCCTCTCCAACACTGCTGTGGACGCGAAACTCTGCCCTGGCTCCCGCCGCAGCAGCTCGACTGAAGGTGAACTACAGCATGTTTCCAGACGAAGGGATTTCAATTACTATTTGCAGTAATTAGCACCTGCGCGCCGACCCGTTCACAATACTTTGTTTGGGCGAATTTACACCATTCTCTTCCTAAATCAGCCTCACTCAAAAGACCAACGTTAAAGAAAACAAAGTGAGAACCCTGTTGGAAACCCTCTCTGTACCCCATCCAGAGCACATCAATACCCTCGCTGCTAAACCTGGCAGCCTTCTCCCTCCACCAGAGGCCAAATAATAAGAATTTCAGCATGTGCCTTTTCGTTATTGCAACCGACGCTAATTAAAAGAAAAAAAACCTTGACGATAAAGGTTATTGCAGACCTGCCAACTGCACAAGCCGAAGATGCAAGCTGACACTGAAACGCTGGTGAACCTGAATTCTGCTCCTCGTCTCACCCAAATCGATGCAAAACCGCGGCTAACACAGCCAAGAAGACACCGGTAATGCCTCTAAACACGTCTACGAGGTGGGAGGCTGCAGCGCGGCGTGTAAACCTCATCAGCCTCCCCCTGCTACGTTCAAACGGGGTTTAATTTATGCCTGCGCTAGAGCTGACCTCAGCGTGGAGGGGGAGGACCTAATCCTATACGTCTGAAGGCAACGGGAGCCGTGCCAAACAGCATCAGCGCCTGCTGGATCCGGCACCCGCTGCTTGCTGGCACCTCCCGTGTCTCCGTGCCGCAGCAGCCGGGAGAGGCCAGCTCTGCATCCCAGAGACTGCTTCTTCCCAGGTCCCTGAAACTGCTTGTCCCGGTGGATAATGGCAGGATTAGAGAGGAAAAACCAAGAAAACCTCTCAGCTGGTGTTTTGCTTTCGCTCCTTCCCATGCAGGTTTAACGGCCCGACTTGGGGAGAAATCTGGGGAGCAGTGGCCGAGCTCTGTCCTTGTAACAAGCCTTGCCCAGGAGCAGGGAAAAGCCAGAAGGTCTGCAAACAAGCCCTGGACACCAGGAGGGCTTGGGACTGCTATTCATGGCAACTGGGGCTCTGTGCTTTTTCTCCCGGAGCACTCACCCCGACAGCCATGAACCTGTGGGTCCAAGGTGGCTGCACAGCTCAGCACGTCCCCAGCATCTTTGGTCTATAAGGAGATAGAAAAAGGCAATCGCTCCATTCCCCCCTTCCCTAGCTGGTTGGCTTCTGCGCAGATTTAAGTGCAGGTGACCTCTTTGAAGGACAGAAGGACCTTTTGTTCATCAGCACCCATAAGGAGAGGACAGACAGACAGCAATCCGAGCTTTATATTGCACAAGGCACGTGCACAACCTCCCTTCTCCATCACCCACGACCCACCTTGCACCCCGGCTCGGCCACAGTGCCAAGGAGCACCGGCGCTCGACAGAAAATTTGCTGGTGATGCACTGCAACCTATCGGTTCACATGGTGCTGGCTCTCCTCCGTGTTTCCGGCAGCTACATCACATTCTAAGAGGCTAAAAATACATTAAGTACTTTCCTAATGTTTCTTTTCCACCCGAGCGGTTGCTGCAGAGAAGCTCTGAGCAGGAGAGAAGGTGAACAGACCAGTGTGGATGCAGGGAAGGGATGCCATAAAAATGGAGCAATAGGCACAGGATGTCCCGCAAAAGGAGGTGGCTGGGGAAGTCCTCGCTGCAGGTGATACTGGTTCCCTGGGAAAACAAAGACAAGCGCCGTGCAGCCATCAAAAGCAAAGTGTTTCTGATTATACTGCAGGATTCAGCACTGACAGGAGCACAGAGGACTTCAGGAAGGAGGATCTTCTCCATCTTTAATGACTGAGATTAAGAAGCTCCATATCAATTAACTATGCAATATTGCTTTGATTTGTTAAATGCAATGATGCGAATTTAACCACTGTCAACAATTCTGTCCAAAAGACACAACCCTCTTGCAACCGCCCCCAACATCCCCCTGTGTGCAATGGGCAAGTTCTTCAACACTCATTGCCAGGGCAGCATGGACGGGTTTGCCAACACAGCTGGGTTTCAAGAAGCATGTTGGCCATCGTTGGCCTTATTTTATGTGCTTCATAAAAGGTATGACCCTGCTGGGCAGTGCTCCGAAACAATCATAGAATCATGGTGTGGTTTGGGTTGGAAGGGACCTTTAAAGGCCCCCTAGTCCAATCCCCCTGCCATGAGCAGGGACACCTTCAACTGGATCAGGTTGCTCAGAGCCCCGTCCAACCTGGCCTGGAATGTTTCCAGGGATGGGGCATCTCCCACCTCTCTGGGCAACCTGGGCCAGGGGCTCACCACCCTCAGCGTAAAAATTTTTTCCTTATTATTTAGTTTAAATCTTCCCTCTTTTAGTTTAAAGCCATTACTCCTTGTCCTATCACAACAGGCCCTGCCAAAGAGCTTGTCCCCATCTTTCTTTATAAGCCCCCTTTAAGTACTGCAAGGCTGCCATAAGGTCTCCCCGGAGCCTCCTTTTCTCCAGGCTGAACAACCCCAACTCTCTCAGCCTGTCCTCACAACAGAGGTCTCCAGCCCTCGGATGGGGCTGCCCTCAAAGCTAGCCTGATGTGGAGTTGAGGTGGATGTGGATGAGCACCAGGGAGTTGGCTGCTGCATCTTGAATGCACTTCACTTTGAAGAACATCCAATTTCTTGCCAGACTTCTTGGGAAGCCAGGCTAAGGAGCAAGTGACCATATGACATGCAGCTTCTGGGGAAAAAAAAAAAAACCACCAAAAAAAACCCCAAAGAAAACCCCTGTGGGGGATAAGACAAGAACCCTACTCGACTGGTTGCTCTTTTAAAGGCAGTTCTCCTTGGGCAGCAAGTTCACCTGTTTACTACTGGCAGCTCCACTCTCCATCAAGCTCTCTGGAGCAACGACAGCCCTGACAAGTGTCTGTTTTGTAGCATTGGTCCCTTCCTTGCAGGGAAGAAATGACTGGAAAGGATGACCCCAGCCTGAGCATCTCGATCTCACAGCACAGACAGCATTAGCCAAGAGTTGGGAATTTCAGCACCGAAGCCAGCCTCAAAGACAACCCTCGACCAGATCTTCTCATCCCATCACTCCAAACAGGCTGATGAAACCACCCCAGCAGACGGAGCAGCAGGACAGGGAGCTCAGCGCTCTCCATCCAAGTTGTAAACTCAGAAGGGAGCAAAACGCCTGTTATTTTGGTCAGAAGCAGAACAAACTGGGAGATCCCTCAGGAAAACATCCCTTAATTCATGCTGAGAGCCATAAGGACAGACGAGCTCAGCTCTACTGTGCTGCAGAGTAAGTAAAAAGAAAAAAGGTTTTCACATTTTTGACACTATATTCCCCCTCTACCTCGCGAGCTTGCCAGAGCTCCAGTTATTAGGAGGCTGTTTGTACAAACCCAGAAGCAATATATTTTTAGCACTGGAGAATCGCATGGCACGATCATTAAGCGTGCTTCTGCAGACAGCAACAAGAGCAGGGATTTTTCCTTCTCTAAATTGGCTGCAGCCACTACGTTTTTCAGCCCAAAGCAGACTTTCAGGAAATTCAGAAGGAGCGGGAGTCTTTTTCCGTGACATACTTAATACCCAGCTGAAGTACACTTGATTTTCATACCGTGCATCCGATGGGAGGTTTTATGGATTTGTTTTCTAGGCTGTGTCTGTTGCACACCCTTGCTACGGAGCGTAATACCATGCATTATCACAACACTCCCTAGCAACATGACTTTTAATTTAGTGCAGAGATTTGCAACGTTGAGAGCATCTCACTGACTCACAGCAAAGACGACACGCTGGGAAACCTTATCAAAAGCCTCACAGGTGCCAAGTGAACCTACACAGCGTGTACGATGGCATTGGAGATCCTCAACGCAATGTGGCTGGCACTGGCGGGGAGAACACCTTGGGAAAGATGAAATTGTTTCACTGATTTCACAAGCTGTGGTCCAGCCAGCATGGTCTCATGGAGCAATGACTGCATTGATGACAGCGGTGCCAACGGGCATGAAACAAGAGTGGAAATCCCACAAGTTCTGTCCAAGTGCTCAGCGCTTGGACAGACAAACGTGGGAAATGGTTCAGTGTCAGAAACAATTGCTCGGAGCCAGATGGGGCGTCAGCAAGGATGAGGTACCACCACCTTGCTTCTCACCCAAAGGCCAGGAGCGGGACAGAGGCTTGGTAGACAAATCAACTGAACTCCTATGGAAGCTGTCCTGAAGACTGAAGTTGGCCTGACACGGGACAAGGACTCACAGTGCTGGTTTCTCTTTACTCGCTGGAGCACACAAGCTCCTGGGCATCAAAGGCATCATGCTCCCAAACCTCAGATGGGGAGGATGGTCTTTTGAAAGTGCAGGAAAATAGTGCCTGGGCCTCACCTGACAACAGAGAGCATGCAAAACTGAAAAGCACCATCAACGGTGTGGACACCATCAGGTGAGGTGTTTCTCCAACCCTACCCACGGGTGCAGGAGAGCAGCAGAACGCAGGAGCACCATCCATGCAGGGTGGCTGGAAGACAGATATCGCAGCAGAAATGACACCAAAATGCTGTCCCTTTTGGACAGCGAAGCGGAGGGGAATCCATCAGCCCTCGTGCATGCAACGAGGAGACAGAAATATCAGAGCAGCCGTGCCAGGTCTGACGGACAAAGAAATCCCGACAAGATCCTGGGTCAAGTGGCTTTTGTTGGCGGCCGCAAAATTAGCTGAGCTTAGCCGGCCTGCAGAGGTAGCCTGGCCCACAGCAAAGGGATGGGTCAGCCAGGATTAAAAGTCGAATTAAACAGTGGCTTGCAGATTGCTTCCAGAAGTTCCATCACTTCTTGGAGCTCATGAGCTCAGCAAGGGCAAAACGCTGCTGGTTTTGCTGCATCTGGGACTCGGGTGTACAGGTGGGAAATGAGTTCACTGCCTGTTTTCGCTTATGCTGAGGTTATATTGCTCATATGCCGCCACACGCCCTCAAATCCAGATTTTCAGTGGAATTTCCTAGGACGCAGGAAGCCAAAGAAATAAAATATGCGACTTCTGTATCTCTTCTTTGAGCCTAATCCATAAAAAAGCCCAAATCTTCCTCGCTTTCAGTGAAGAGACTACAGGCACAACCACAGGCACAACCACTGACTTCTTAATTTCAATTGCAAAAAGCCTTTTAGCAAAAAGCTCAATTGAAATGCAGATAAGTTTCTTCAAAGGCTAAAAAAGCAATAAAATTATCTGAATGTCATAACTATGTTGCCTAACATGGATAAAGGATTTAGCGGGGGGGTGGGGGGAATAATACTAAAAATAAGTTATGAAGGGTATGTAAAGTATTGATATACAGCACATGGTTTAAACTGTTAATCATTGAACGGATTCCAGTATAAAAATAAAGAGACTGAAGCTGCACATAATGGAGGAGTTGCTCTATTTATAAACTTCTCTGTGCAAAGGGCAGGCGAGGGCTGGGACGAGCAGGCAGCAGAGGCAGAGGGCCACTGCTACGGAGCCTATATTTTGAGGGGAAAATAAACAGGCTTTTTTTTTTTTTTTTTTAAATTATTATTTTTTTTAAGTGTTGTCAACAAAACTAAAGCGACTTGTCCAAGAGCCTGTGTGCCCCAACCATGTGAGCAGCATTTACAGCTCCCGCATGTGACAGCTCTCCCAATTTAGCCAGTAACTGACTCCCTCTGACCTGTAATAACACCGCTCCCAAATTAGAGCCCTCAATTTGACTTGGCTTCGGTCCTTCCCTCCCAGCGACACAAAGCATCCTTTTCCCCCCCTCCGCTCCCCGAACATTCATAATCCCGTCCTTTCGCACTGCCAACTCAAACGCATATTTTAGCCTTTTCCTATTTTTTGGGAGGGGGGTTGTGGAGGGACGGGGCGGGGGGGCGGAGGCAGTGAGGGGTAGGGAAAAAGCCCGGTGGAAAAACACCAAGAGACAAAAACAACAACAAAATCAGACAAAAATTCCAAGTTGGTGACATTCAGCTGGAAAAGCTCAATGACTCACATGCAAATAAAATCTGCCTAAATTCACTGCTGCATGACGCAGGCCACTGGCTTCAACATAAAAAGGCCAGGATGAAATCATCCACAATTAAATCGGAGCTTGGAAGGCTGCAAAAGCAGCCGCATCAGCGCGGTTCCCTCCGCTTAATAGGAAACACAAAGGAAGGAAGTTCAGCGGAGTGAGAACATCCCCCTTTTCCCCTCCTTTCCACCGACACCTCGTGCCATCAGTCATCCCCAACCGTCGGCGCGGCTCCTCCGGCATCACACGTCGGCGCTCAGCTCCGGCAAGCTGCTCGCTAGCAGGCGGCTGCCAGCTTTTAATGGGCTTTCCTGGAATACTAGCTCAAAAGTAAAATAAAAATAAATGTGGCTACGTAGGAAGGCAAACCCCCACCAGTCAGCGACTTCTTCCAGAGATTTCTGCCCTGTCCTTTGCAGAATGGTATGATATATTGTGTAATTAACATTTACAAACCCTGGACCAAATCCAGTCCCTCCCCCCCGAATCCCCCATATACGTGAGGAGAGGGATTTAAACCTTGGTTCTTAGGTTCTTCTCTTGCATTGCAACAGTGCTTTTAAAACCTTTAAAACCAGTTTTCCAACACTGTCTGAAGCCACACTATAGAAATGCACTTGTAGGGACCCGCGGGTTGAGGTGGGGAATGGGGTGCAAGGGGTTCCCAGTTAATGGGGTGCAAGGGGTACACCAGCACCTGCGCTGGTTTCCACCTCCCCACCCCTCCGACGTTCCTGGGGTTGTGCCATGAACCAGGTCATCGGCCTCCTCCAGGCTAAAAATAACATCAGGAGTGGGGGAATAAACTGAAAAAGGTCATTTTAACCTAGATCGGGCTGCTGATGGGATCCACAGCGCAGCTCTGCAAAGGGCTTTTGCTGCTGAGAAGGGAAAACAATCCCTCAGACAAGTATTGGCCCCTCTGCACCCCAAAATGCTGCTCCGGGGAACAGCTGGTGAGCATCCATACAGGATGCAGGAGGACAGTGCCCCAAGAATCCAGAGCGGCGGCAGCCAGCCTCTCATTGCACCTAATTGGTGAGATAGACACGCTGGAAGGGAGGGATGCCACCGAGAGGGACCTGGACAGGCTGAAGAGGTGGGCCCAAGCCAACCTCATGCAGTTCAACAAGGCCAAGTGCAAGGTCCTACATCTGGGTGGGGGCAATCCCAAGCACAAATCCAAGCTGGGTGAGGAATGGCTGGAGAGCAGCCCTGAGGAGAAGGACCTGGGGGTGCTGATTGATGAGAAGCTCAACATGAGCCAGCAGTGTGTGATCACAGCCCAGGAGGCCAACAGTATCCTGGGCTGCATCAGGACAAGCGTGGCCAGAAGGGCGAGGGAGGGGAGTCTGCCCCTCTACTCTGCTCTGGTGAGACCCCACCTGGAGTACTGCATCCAGCTCTGGAGCCTCCAACATAGGAAAGATATGGACCTGTTGGAGCGCATCCAGAGGAGGGCCACGAGGATGATCCAAGGGCTGGAGCACCTCTCCTATGAGGAGAAGCTGAAAGAGTTGGGGCTGTTCAGCCTGGAGGAGAGAAGGCTCCGGGGAGATCTTATTGCTGCCTTCCAGTACCTAAAGGGGGCCTACAGGAGAGCTGGGGAAGGACTTTTTACTCGGGCATATAGCGTTCGGACGAGGGGGAATGGCTTTAAACTGGAAGAGGGCAGGTTCAGATTGAACATTAGGAAGAAGTTTTTCACTGTGAGGGTGGTGAGGCACTGGCACAGGTTGCCCAGAGAGGCTGTTGAGGCCCCATCCCTGGAGGTGTTCAAGGCCAGGCTGGACGTGGCCTTGGGCAACCTGGCCTGGTGGGAGGTGTCCCTGCCTATGGCAGGGGGGTTGGAGCTCGATGATCTTCAAGGTCCTTTCCATCCTAAACCATTCTGTGATTCTATGATTCCAGTGAGGATAACGCAAGCAGTTCCCCCAGAAATTAGGTGACCAGCTGCACATTTGTTGAGAAACCAGGTGCTTGAACCTTTATGGGCTTCCCCCTCCCTGCCGGGGCTGGTGTGCCTATCCCTGGGATTAACCGCGGTGCTGTGCTGCCGAAAGGTCCCAGCCTGAGCCGACGGCTCCTCGGCACTCGCTCGCTCGCTCCAGCTTGGAGAGGCTGCAGACGCTGGGTGTTAACAGGTCCATAAAAGGGAACTGGGAGACACGAGCCTCTTGCCAGTGAGCCGACATTTGCTCCGGAGGAATCTGCACCTCCCCGGGGAAAAAAAAAATAAATAAAAAATTAAATATATAGAGGTCTGCAAGTGGGGAAAGGTTGAAACCTCCTGCAGAAGGACATCCGACAGAGCCCAGGCCATCTGGTCACCCACCCCGTGTGGTGCCACTGCCCTCCCTGCGCCACCAGATGCTAATTCTTTTCATCCTGCCTGGCCCTCGCTGGTGTAATTTTAGGTCTGTGAATAGGACCATCTGCCTTTGAGATGCTCGTTTATTTTTGGCTAAGCCCTCCCTTTCACCACTCCCTTCTTAAAGGAAATCCAAATCGGGTGCCATTGGAAACAGCGTTTCTTGTCCGGTCTTCTAATCACCCAGCATTAACGAGCTATCTGCAACATGCTCTGTAACGCCGCCACTCATAAAATTGGGGGGTGTTATTACCTTCAAAGCGTTTTGCAAACACTTTTTCAATCCTCCCCGCGTTACCACCACAAAGTAGTAATTATTCACTTCTCTCTGAATATGGTGGGCTTGGTCCAGCATCCTGGAGCTCAGCCAAGACTTGCTCAGCAAAATTTAACACATCCCAAATAAAAGATAAAACAAACTGGTTCCTATCTTTGGATGGTAGGGACCGCTACCGTTGCTTCCTGTCCCACAGCAGACATGGAAATGTTAAAAATAAAAATAAATGCTGGAACCGCACTGGCCAATAATGTAATTTCCACGTATTAAGAGGAAACGCGATGCCTGGAGAAAAAGGAGAGGAGTTTTAAGGAAAGTTTTGCTATGAATGAAAGTCACTGTCATGATCTGCTGCTGCTTTTAGTGAAATGCTAAATAACAATGCTGCAAAGCCCCCTCGTGCCCAAGCTGCCTCCAGTCCGGCTGGGCACCACTGAGCCCTGCAGAAAGAGGAGACCAGGAGCTGGAGGGAGAAGGTTGTGTGCAATGTCGTGTCCGTGGTCTTCAAAAACTCTGCATTGTGAACCTGGAGCAGATGCCTGCACCCCACAACAAAGCTTTCACCCTGGAGCAGAAAGGAAGGGAGAACCTCTTTGGTGGCCCCGGGTTGGCTTCTTCAGGTGGGTCTCAGTGTGCCCCAATACACTCCCGGTTGGGGTGACTCTACAGACACCCCCAGCCACAGCTGCGACAAGCCCCCAGATGACAGCAACGCCACGGGGGACTACCTCAATGCTGGGGGCTCAACTCACCCCTCGGGATGAACGTTGGATCCTCCTCCATGTCCCAGCCAAAGGCGCCCAGGGCCACTCAGGAGGACCACAGGTGGCACGGGCTAACACGTTGAATCTGTGCATCTGCCAGCCACTAAATTATTATTTTCCCTTCTCTGTTAAGATTTTCACAAGTGTCTGGGGCAGGTGGGAAGAGCGCTCCTGCCCCCCAGGTAACCTCTTCCATGACAAATTAGCTTCTTGCACAAATCCAGGTTGCGCAAAACTTGTGCAGCTCTCCCAAGACGTTTTTTTTTTTAAAAAAAAAGATGAGAAAGGTTGTGGTTCAGTCTGAGCTTTGGCCCAGTTCTCAGCTCTCTTAGTAACCTCAGGAGCTCCAGGGGCATGAAGTCTACTGCTGGAAACCAGCGTTAGATAACAGAGAACATCCGTACGGGGGAGCCCCTTCTGCTGCATACACCCCACATGCTGAAGAGCAAGAGCCTGTTATGCTGCCAAGCTCCTCACTGGGAAAACGTACCCAAGACTTAAAAAAAAGAAAATTTCTGTGCAATGTTTGAGGTGTAAAAATCAAGCCCTGGCTTTGGCTGGCCGCAACGCTCTGCCCTGCGGGAGCCTGGGGAAACACCTGGCTGCTCATCGCTCCAAACCCTCTGCAGCAAAAAAAAGAAAAAAAAAACACAAACAATTTAATAGATCTGATCAGATCTCAGATTTGACAAGATTGCCTCCCTGGGTAAAAACTGACATATTTTGCTTTGGCTTTGAAGTACGATGAACAGAAAACTATGGTAGCTTGGGTGCAAAGTGAGGATGAGCAGACCCCCCCCCCATGCCACGCGCTCGGGATGCAGAAGGCCCAGGAGGAGGAGGGAATGCAGCCATCCATCCCTTCCCCTTCCTGCTATTCACATCACCCAGTGCAAAGCACTTGACCGAAGCCAGCGATGAGTCACCCTAAGGAGGAGACTTTCTAATTTCGCCCGCTTTGATCCTGCCCTGAAGTGCCCACGTCAAAGGGGAGGGAGGGGAGATGCTGGGGGCTGAGTCAGGCAGGATGGGAAAAATCTGTGCATCTCTAACAGACACATTCAAAGCAAAGTGAAACTCCGCTTTTTTTTTTTTTTCCACAAACCAAAAAAAACCAAAACCCAAGTGGGCTGGAAGAGCTGACTCTCACCAGTTAACAGCTTGTACCGGAGCGGCGGTACCAGCACTCGGCTGACTCCCTGTATCTTTGCCAGCTGTAACAAGCACTCACAAGGCAGAAACGCTGGATTAAAACGCACCTTTCACCAGGGAATTCACCACGTTTCAGTGCCGCCCGCGGCTGGCACGCAGAGGCAGCCGGCTTGTCTTTCCTTTATAACCAGCTTCACATTTTGCTTCTCGTATACCCGCAAAATGCTGCAGGACCTCAAGACAAAGAGCGACATTGTTCCTTCAGAATAAAACTGCTGTTCACCCAGTTTTTATTTATATTTCATGAAAACATCCCAGGAGCTGCAAGGCTTCACTGGTGGTGGTGGAGGGGGAAGGGGGAATAAAACGATCTGGCGGTGCCACAGTCACAGCTATTTCACCAGGAAGGTTTCCATGATGCTCCTTCCACCGTGAACACAACATGACACAGGTCAACATGGACATTTAACGTAAAGAACAAAGAAGAACAGCCGATCCTTGCAATTACAAGTTCCCACTGCTCGGTTGGTCGGTTTGGCCGTGCACGGTGCTCAACACATCGGCTCCTCTCCTACAACTACTGCTGCCTATGAAAGTCCCCAAAATTATGTTGAGGAGCCCAAAAAACTTAAACGGCCCCGTTTTGCCACAGTTTATACACTGATGGGTGTCAGGGACGTTTGGCAGCGGCTGACGTAGCTCCAACAGCTAATGGTGGTCCAAGGGTTGGTGTTATCAACGCTGACCACCAGCGTTTGGGCAGACAGCAAAGGAGGAGTGAAAGCGAAGAACATCCTTAAACACCTGGTGAAATATCGCAAGGCTCAAGCGGGATGACATTTTCTGTTCGATTGTAAAATCTCCATGTAACATGACATGTTTGGGCCTTAAGACTGATGGAGAAAACCAACCGCTCTCTCAGTTCCCAGCAATGAGGACTTTGACACTCCTCAGTGCCTGAAACATGAAAAGCTTTTACCAGTTACTGCAAGTTTGCAGTCAAACCAAAATCCTTCCTCATCCCTCCCTAAACAGTCCATTTTCAACTACTAAAAAAGCACAAGAAGGTGGCTTTGAGATTTAATTTTCTTCACCAAGTTCTGTAATATTTGGGAAGACATTTTCAGCAAAATGGAAACCAGGTATCTTTGTGGAGGGAGGAACAGATTTTCCTGCTGAGGAAAATCCCCTTCCGTGCATCCTGCTTTATTCCCCTGAAGAACAGCAACATGTTGCAATAACCCACACGGAAACATTCAACCTACACCACTCAGAAGTGATGAACACGAGAAGCGACAGGGTTTCTGGAAGCCACTGACCCCTCTCTTTACCCTCCAGGCTATTGATTACAGCCGATCAGCAACCGCGCTCCTCAAGCAGCTCCGAGCCGATCTACAGCGACACCGCGGTAAACACACAGAAATCTAGTAAATTAGGAGAGCTACGCAACGCTCTCTGGGATTCTGCAGCGGGTAAATCCTGCCTCACCCCTCCCAGCAGTCACGGTAAGTTGTCCCTGAGATGCCTCAAGCCCTAATCGCGTCCCCGCAAACAGCGTGCAGAAATGAGCAGAGAGAAAAGCACACTGCTGGATCCTCAGAAACGGGGACAGAAGCTTTTCTTGGCCAGAAGCAAAGTTGGAAAAATGCAGTAAGATGATGAGCATCCAAAAATACAGATGCATTGGTGGGAGTAGTAGCTTACGTGCTGCAGGGGACCATGGGGAATGTCAAGGTGCCACAACTTGGTTCAAAGCTGCACCAGCTTTAGTTTAGACTGGACATTAGGAAGCATCTCTTTACCGAGAGGGTGATCAAACACTGGAACAGCCTTCCTAGAGAGGTGGTTGATGCCCCAAGCCCATCAGTGTTTAAGAGACATATGGACTATGCCCGTAATAACATGCTTTAACTTTTGGTCAGCCCTGAATTGGTCAGGCAGTTGGACAAGATGATCATTGTAGGTCCCTTCCAACTGGAATAGTCTATTCTATTCTATTCCATTCCATTCCATTCTATTCCATTCCACTCCACTCTACTACAGGCAAGTCTACCCTGCAGAAGGACCTGATTGCCAAATACCTCCAGCAATTTGGTGGGTGCAAACTGCACCCACCCAGCATGGAAGAGCAAGAGAAAGGCTGTGCTGTGTCACGATATGGCAACAGCATCGTCCCACTCAGCGCTATGTCTGCAACCTCCACCTCAGAGGGAGATCTGGTCTACATCCAGGTTCCCTGTGGGGAGAACGAAGCTCCAGCACTTCCCAGGTCAGGTCTTCCAGGTCTCCAACTCTCTTTGTGTGGTGTGAAGGTAAACTTCAGGATGGGGTTCATAAAACCCATATCATCCCTCTCCTCTGCCTTTCCACCACGTCTCCTCCTGCTATTAGGAAGAGATGGTGTTTCTTAGCTAAGGTAAACCCAGTACAGCATTTGACGCGGAGGGCTGCTTCTGCAGTCAGTAGCCTTTCACTAAAGCCTGCGGACAACACTGTTCCACCAGCTACTCCAGGTTCGCTCCTTGAGGAGAAATGCCTTAAGTAGAGGGGAATTGGAGGCTGCAGCTCTCCCGCACGCTGGCAATCCCATAAAGAAAACCACTCACATGAGTAACGCTTGCAAAGCCTCCGCTCCTCTTCTGGGCTGCGTTACAACCAGCGACACAGCAAGAGACTTGTTAAAGGCAGAAAACTGGACACCAGGAACAAATTCCCTGATCTGCCACTTTCCACAGTCCCTTTGCTGCTGTGGAATACACACATACGGTCACTGGACAACAAATTGCAATTCTCAACATGAAGCAGTGTGACAAGAAAAGCTGCAAAATAAACAGCGAGAAGTTTTGTACGGAAATGCAGCGGGAGGGAATGTTATTCCCAGAGATGCTTCTCCATCAGATACCAACCATCGGTTCAGAGCATGAAACTGCACCAGGCTCTGCGGGACCAGCCCACGGCAGCACCGGGAGGAGCTGGGAAAGGCGGTGAGAAGCCCTGGATCCCCAGTCCCACCAAATACCACTGGGGGAAAACTGGAAACCTGTTTTTGGGGAGAGATGATAGATGCAATCAATTCCTGGCCTGATAAAGCGACCAATGCGAGGCCATGCTCAGGTTTCAGACCTTATAACAGCCACCACTATTTGCAGAAGGAAGTTATTTCGGGGTGAAACCTGATCAGCTCTCAGGGCAGCCGGCACAAAGGCTGGGAGAAGCGCCGCGCTGCTCTCCCTGGGACACAGCTGCCACAGACCTGTCCGAACCACAGCGTCACCACTACCCGACCTGGGACAGTCATCCCTCTCCTACACCCTCCATGTCGCTGATGCCAACCTGGATGGGAACAGGCTGCTGAACGCAAGATAGGATAGGATAGGATAGGATAGGATAGGATAGGATAGGATAGGATAGGATAGGATAGGATAGGATAGGATAGGGAGAATGGATCAGAGAACGGATGGAGAGTAGCCCTGAGGAGAAGGACCTGGGGGTGCTGATTGACGCAAAGTTCAACATGAGCCAGCAGTGTGCAATCGCAGCCCAGAAGGCCAACAGTATCCTGGGCTGCATCAGAAGAAGCGTGGCCAGCAGGGAGAGAGAGGGGATTCTGCCCCTCTACTCTGCTCTGGTGAGACCCCACCTGGAGTACTGCATCCAGCTCTGGAGCCTCCAACATAGAAAAGATATGGACCTGTTGGAGCACATCCAGAGGAGGGCCATGAGGATGATCCAAGGGTTGGAGCACCTCTCCTATGAGGAGAGGCTGAGAGAGTTGGGGCTGTTCAGCCTGGAGAAGAGAAGGCGCCGGGGAGATCTTATTGTGGCCTTCCAGTACCTAAAGGGGCTACAGGAGGGCTGGGGCAGGACTTTTTACTCGGGCATGTAGCGTTCGGACGAGGGGGAATGGCTTTAAATGGAAGAGGGCAGGTTCAGATTGAACATTAGGAAGAAGTTTTTCACTGTGAGGGTGGTAAGGCACTGGAACAGGTTGCTCAGAGAAGCTGCAGAAGCTCCATCCCTGGAGGTGTTCAAGGCCAGGCTGGATGGGGCTTTGAGCAACCTGGCCTGGTGGGAGGTGTCCCTGCCCATAGCAGGGGGGTTGGAACTTGATGATCTTCAAGGTCCCTTCCAACCTAAACCATTCTGTGATTCTATGATAAGAGAGGCCTTGCTAGGCTAGGCTGGCATGGCATGGCATGGCGTAGAATAGAACATTATTTTTCTCATGGGATCCCAGAGGACTTTCAACCCCCTAACATCATTTCCCCTCCACCACATCGAGCCCGGCACAAGCAGCAAGCCCCCCTGATCCCAGGAGTTGACATGCACAGACTGATCTCGCTGCTTTGTTAGCATTCGGTGAACTACCTGCAAAAAGCTGCAGAGCTGCCAGAATGGAGCTCCCCAGCACCTCCTTCATCCTCAGCCCAGCCTTTCCTCTCTTTCAAGTACTTTGACAGAGTTTAAAGGTTCCTGGAGATGTGGCAGGACACCCTGTCAATGGAAGATGAGTGGCAAAGGCAGAGCTCTTCATCCCCTGCTGTCCTCCTCGACATCGAGGTTGGCATTTCCCACTGCTCCGTATCACAATAATTTTCCACTATTCCAAATGAATGCAAAATTGGCTTAAAACCCATTCCCCCATCCTCAACCATCCCATTCACCGGTGCAGTAACAGCCTGATGAGGTGGTAGAGAATCATCTCCCTGTGACTCAAATTTGTCTCTGGGCGGGTGAAGTCCAGGGGGACCCACACATCACCGGTCATGACATGACCCACTGCTGGTGTTTCGTAGGGCTCTGCATTGCTGATGGGATCAGGAACCAGCTTCCCTGCCAGGCTAACGTGGGTGCCCATCAGCCAAAACTGCTCCTGCGGCAACTCCGTGCAGCCGGGGACCTCAAACCACTTGCCCGCTCACTGGAGGAGAAGAACTGCAAATGTGGCAAGGGGATGTGGGAGGTTTGGGCTTTGAGAGAGGTAAATAACATTCAAATGCTGGGGGCGGAAAAAGCAACCCAACCCCTGAGAACGCTTTTACCATTTCCTTTTGTTTGAGGCATTTTCTGGGTAAGCCCATGAAATCGGAGGTACCCAACAGCCCCACAGATGCTGTGCAAAGCCTGCATTAAATGAGCTTTTTCTCCCCCTGCAAGGAAAAGTCAGTTTCTCCAGCCTGGCTAAACAACTTCACCACACTGAAACGCAACCCGCTTCCCGTTCTCCCAGCATCAGGGATTACTGGGTTACAGATACATGGCCTAAAGATACGAAACCAGTTTCCCAGATACTTGCACCATAGCCTCAAAATTCTGTTGTGGTCTGGACTGCACGGACCGCTGGTTTTAAAATTTTCAGGCGCTGAAAGCAAGGCAAGCTCACTGCAAGCCCCAGCAATTTTTTTACACCATCCCCCCCCCCTTTTTTTTTTTGTTAAGGTGCATTTTCCATGATGCTGCCGAAGAGATGGAGCGGCGGTGTGGGAGGACACAGAGATGGCTCTGGGGCACAGCTGGGTCCTTCCATCGTCTGACCTCTCAGCACACTATTTCTAATGGACCGATGGGGCTGCCTGAAAATACGGTTGCCTCTAACCTTTATTCATGTAAAGACCAAGTGAAGTTACTTTTCATTATGTAAATATTTCTATTATAAATATAATTTATGGCTTGGCATTATTCAGAGAGATTAATGAAGCATCCTCGCTTCTAAAGATAAAACATCTTTCCAAATACTTCCTATACACATATTGGTTGTTCAGAGTTTCTGCATTATTCATCTGTAACATTAGGGCACTCCTGTAATGGCTTTCCCTTAGCAGTGCCCCCCACAGTGGGCTGCTCCAGGCCTGGACAAGGAGACCCAGACCCACCTTCTTCTCCTGAACAGAACAGTTTAAGTCCTCTGGGATTCTCCAAATGAATGGGGCTGGGACTTCTCTACACCACTTCTCCCCAGAAGTCTCCTATCCTTTCACAGTGGGGATTTATCTTCCAGCCTCCTCCTGAAGGATTTTTCTTGGTAAAACCATGACAGAGGTCAAGCTGATGCTGGTGATGACAAACATGACTGATGGATGCAATGCAGCTTTGCAACCGGCCAGTCACTGGGTCACAACGCCGCAAGATGGCTCCTGGTCCTTTTCTGACCATGGAACAATGTGACCCAGAAAGCCCTAAATGATGTACCTTCCAGCGCAAAACACCTCTCCGCCTCATATAGTGAAGACCTGCAATAGCTCTTGAGATCAAAGCAACATGGGTCTGTTCTTGGGAGCTCTCGGTCCCGCGGCGCCTTCTTTGCTACAGTCTGATGCTGAGGACTCTTCGAGTATCTTGCCAGGCAAGTTTCCCCAAACTTCTACAAGAAGCCAAGGCTGCCCGCATAAGAAGTAGTATCTGATCAGCCAACGCATGACTTTGAGTAAGGACATGTTTGTCATTTCTTCCCAGCCTATTTCACAAGCTTTGTGGCTACTGTTATGCCCCAGGCACCTTCACAGCACATGGGGTGAGGCCTTAAAGAAAAAAAAAAAATGCTCTCGGGCAACGTGATTGCAGCCAGGTACAGAGATCAAAGCTGTGGGCACCAACTCCCTTGAAACTTCAACGCCAACAGGCAAGAAGACCTCACCCAAGAGCCAACAACAGGAAAGTCAACCACAGGAAAGTCAACCTTGCTGCAGGCTTGAAGCAGAGCCCTGATGCTGTACACTCCTGAAAAATGTTCCTCTTGTGATAGTGTTGTGCCTGATGAGCCATGTGGGGAGTCAGGACCCATGTGACAGACCCTGTTTTAGGAACATCCAAGCCAAGCCCACCAGGTAGTCAGGGTTACCCCTTGAGTGCAGAACACGTGATCCTCAACCTTGGTCACAGCCCTGCAGAGCACTGGTGATCTGGACCTGGGCAATGCTGTCTTGCATTGCCCAAACCCAAACTCAGGTGCAATGCCAGCCACACGCATCACACCAAGAGAAACCTGTCACCAACCTCTCTCCGTCTCAAAGAACCACATCTCCTGCACGTTCAGAGCTGAAGAAAACCCTCGACGCCAGCAGAGGAACAGGCAGGGAAGAAGACACCAAATACCTCCACCACTGTAAGAAATCACATAAATCCTCAGCGACCAGCATTCGGAAACTTGCTTTTGATCTCAGGTTATGCCTGCAGCATCTCTTTGACGAAACCTGTCTTTCATAAACAAAACCTAGCCCAGGGGACGAACAGGGTAATCAAACATCTCAGCTTGCTATTGAATTTCCAAAAATAAACAGCACATTCACAGTATCAACCCAAACGTTGCTCATCCTCCCCAGCTATCACCATCTCAGCCACTTCCACACAGAGGTGCAGACATCCTCCCATCCTCCTCGGCTGATCTGGACTGTTGGCTCCATATCATTCAACAGAAATGGGGTAATTTACACCTGCTGAGACAGTTTCTCACCTCCGACAGTTGCAACCGCGTAGCTGGTTGGAGGTTTACAATCAACAAGTTTCTCCACCTCCTCTGCAGTTCAGCAAAATTGTTTTAAAGGTCCTTTGTCTAGAATGACAGCTACGTTTACTTAAAAATAAATACGTAGAACAAAAAGTGCTTTTCCTGAGCTTCCTGAGGCACGCGGGTTTGATTAGAAGGCGTAGGGCTGGTGGGGAGGGAAGTCTTGCTGATCAGCTACGGTAGGTGATACGACTGAACATCTGAAAGGCTGGAAAAATAGCTTTAGAAAGCATTAGCTCCCACACTTTCATGTAATCAGATACAACGCTAGCCAACAAAATCCTGGTTTTAATAGCCAGTCCAAGTTTTACTTGGCTGGCAGACAAGACTGGCTTTCTGTTTTTTAACTCCAGCATAAGTCGCTCTTGAGAAACAGATTTTGCCTGCGTCGCATTTTAAACAAGTCAATAAAAATGTGATTTAGAGGAGTTAGTATTAAAAGGTTGGGGTGAGGTTTTTCCATTTCTTATTCCTGAGCAAATGCGATACTCCCATCTATCTGTCTGGCATGTACGAAGCCTGTCTGGAGCGGCTCCTCTGGAGTATGTGTGATCCCCCTGTGATTTATGAATGATTTTCCATCACTCTGAGTGGATATATTCTGGTTTGTAGCTATCTTATTGACACGCTTTTTGTATCATGCTGCCCTTTCCCTTAAGATCTTCGTGTCTGCACAGGCCAGACAGCGGCTCGCAGGTAAGACTCTACATGGAGAAAAGAGGGTGTCCATCCGAGTGGATTTCATGCATTCAACAGGAAAACAATCGGAGTTCCTGTTGTTAGCATCCCTCAAAAGAAAACACCCGTTTCCAGGGCACGAGGAGAAAAAGGATACCAACAACTTGACAATTTTATTTTTATCAGATAAAGAGTTTTCAGGCGGGCAGTTATCTGTGAATAGCTAGGATAAATACGCAAGACCCCTATGACTAAAAAGGCTTGATATGTGCCGTCTCAATTAATATATAAATATAAAATATACGTATGTATTTGGACTTTTAGGCACGTTTCCCAAGAAAAGATCATTCTAAACATCTAAAGATGGAGACCATTTGTATTGCAACGTATTCTTACAATGCATCAGTACAGGATATTTAATTATTTTTTTTTTTAACCAGCCACCCGTGACCAGGGAAAGGACCCCCAGGGCTGGCAACCTGTCAGGGATGCCCGCATCCCTGTGACCGGCTGGGCAGGAGGCACGGCAGCACACGAGGTACGGCAAACGCATGACCGCAGATCTAAAAATACACTTGCAGTATCGCGGCAGGCC